>NC_064814.1:6721845-6773348 GCF_023721935.1 Panthera uncia
GGTGGTGGTGGTGGTTGGGGTGGGAAGGCTTGCCCAGCCCTGGGTGAGAGGGAAGAGCCTGGCTGGAGTTCTGATCGTCTCAGCCCCTCCCCTGTCCTGTGATGGCCACGGACACTCATAATGGCTTATGGCATTGGGCTGGGATCCTTCTTTTCAAAGCCTGCAGAACATTCTGTTCTAGCCCAGCTCTGCCGGCAGGGACAGACAGTATGATGCTGCGTCGGTAAGTCTGCCACTGCCGTGTGCCGTGTGATCCTCGTCAAGAAGCTTCTAACCTTCTCTTTGCCTCTGTGAACCCTGTGGAGGGGCGTGGGGGCGGCAGACAGGGCCTCCTTCGTCACATGGGGTCACCGTGAGGATGATGTAAACCGCTCGCTGTCAGCATACCGTGATGGTAAATAAATGTTAGCTTAATCATAACGAGCAATAAATGTTTAACTCCCGGCAGAGCAAAGGGGCCCCAAACTCCTTCTCTCCATTTCCCCTGGAGGCAGAGTGAGGTACCAAGGAACGAAGGGTCTTGCTCCTCTCTGAGAACCTCTCTCGGTCCCTTCTGGATGGGCCACCAAAGTCCAGCTACGGTCCCCCCCAGAACACCCGGCTCCTAGCCCCCTCTGCTGCTGGTCAAGTGAGTCTGGGCCAAGGAAGAGAGCGCGGGGCCCGTGACCTACCTCAGAGAGAGACCTAGAGAGTCTCCTGGAGACTCACAGGGGACTGGTTGCGGCCAGTTCTCTCCACCTAGAAACATCTGTTCCCAGACCCCCTCCCTGAAACCTCACAGATTCTCACCTATTTTTCAAGGCTCAGCTCAAGTACGACCTCCTCCTGTAAGTCTCCCAGGACTTGGATCTTACCAGCCAGGCCTTTTCTCTGGGCCTCTCTGCTGGCCCCTGGCCATTCTCCCTAGAAGATGTGTATACATGTTCTAATGTTCCCACCAGGCCGTGGGGGCTGGCCCAGTTCTGATTCATCTTTCATTTCCCCATGGTGCTTTGTTCCAAGTAAACACTGGTGCTGTTGTCACTGAACTGAAGCTGGTTGGGGGCCTCCCCGGGTCAGGGGCCAGATTTCTCTAAGGGGATAGGGAATGAAGTCCCCAACCCTTGGTAGGGGGCTCTCATTTTGGGGCGGCGGGGGCAGGGGGGGGGGGTCCTGTCCCAGGCTGCCTGGCTTCTCATCTTCAGTGGCTGCGTGTTTTTGGGAATCCACTTCTGCTTCCCGCCCCCCACCCCACCAAGTGTCCACATACCCTCTTAAGTGGGTAAGACGGCTCCCTAGGGATCAAGCAACTCCCACAGGGTGCGCTGCAAGGAGGGCCTGGCTCGCTGCCCACCTTCCAGGAGGAGGCAGGATGCACGTTGGGTCGCCAACAGGAATGCTTGGCCATGGAACCAGGATCTGAGCCTCCTTCCCAGCATTCCTTTGGAAACTGAAGTCCAGCCGTCCCTCACGCGCCCAGGGTGGGGAGATGACTTCTAGAGTTGACCTCGCGTCTGAGCCACCAAGCTGGGGGCCAGGCGGGTGGAGGGAGGCATGCCACCTGACAATTAACGGTGCAGGGAGCTTATTATCCTAATGAGCGGCTTGAGGAGCTCCACTAACACTCACCTGCCCGGAGGCTTAGCAGAGACAAAAACGGCATTTGGGAGCCATTATCCTTCCAAAGTGTAGGTTTCCGGGGCACAGCCAGGGGTGGGTGGAGAGAGAAACACCTTCAAGTGGTGGGGTGGAGTCAGGGTGAAGGTTGAGCCAGTGAGCTGTGGCTGTCTGGGGTGCAGACTGAGCAGAGCCACCAAGCCCCAGGTGGGAGAGGACGAGGCAAGACCAGGGTGAAGGTCATAAGACCCCCCTACCCCAGCTCTGGTCCCCTCCCTCTAGGGTTCCTTCTCCCCAGGGCTTCCCTGCCCTTCCCCTTCCCTGCAGCCCCACTGCCACCCACACTCTGTGTTGACTGTTTTCCGCGGGACCCTGCCGCCAGAGAGAAGCGAGGGGTTGGGGATCCCCTCCTATCTCCCACTTTCTAACTCTGCTCTGGTTGGCCGGTTGAAAGAGGGCTCTCCTGCACCGGCTCGTGTGGCTGCCTCTGTCTCAGATCCAGATGTTGCCGGTCATTGTAGGCAGACTTCAGAAGAACTTCCCAGTCCCAAAGAAGCCGGGAGTTCTGGGTGGCCGGTGGAGGGGGGTGGGGGGTGCGGGAGAGAAGAACTGCTCCGGCGGGTTGGCCGCATGGAGAGGAGGGCCTCTAATGGGTCTGGGGGCTTAGACTACAGCGGGGGAGAAGGCACAGCCTGAGACATCCCTGAAGCGAATCGCTTCTTTGGGACGTGGGGTCAGGCAAAGAATGAGGGAGAGCGGAGGGGCGGGAGAAGTGAGGTGGGCAGCGATCACATTCTTCCGCAGACCCTCTAAGCAGCCACATCATCTGGCCCCCAGCCGAGGACAGACTGGGCCCCCACTTGTGTGCACGCGCCCACGTGTGGGCGCGCGCGGTGGGCCTGCCTGTACATACACGTGTACACGGGGATGCACACCTCCCGGCTTCCCCTGCTCATGCGGCGGCCCCCCACTCACCCCCCTCTCCCGGCCGCTGCCTTATCACCAGGCCAGCCTTTAGGGGGCGGCCTCCAGGATCCCTTCACCCCAGTGGCCCTGTTAGCACCTCCTCCCTCCCTTGTTAGCGCCTCCCAGCCCCCCTTCCGCCTCCAGCCCCTGTTGTCCCTGGAGAGAGGCCCCGTGGCCGGCAGCCCAGTTCTCTTCTTCCCACTCGGTCTTCTATTTTCCCGAAGCTTCCTTCTCCTCCCAGCGCCGAAGCCCCCTGCCCTCTCTGGCCTCCCTCATCCACGCGGAGAGGTCCTTTCCTGAACAAGGGAGGCTGGGGGATGAAGTCAGAGCCCCTACAGTTGAGCACGCCCTCCCCCTCCAGGCTACGGGCCACAGTGTGCCCACCGGCCTCTCCTGCCCGGAGGATGGGAGGGGGCAAGTCTGGGGCCGAAGCTAAGTCCTGGTGCCAGTTGTGCCACCGTCACCAGGGCAAATCACCACCCTGTCTGCAGCCCTGGCGGGGCTGGGGGTGGGGTGGGGGGGTAGAAATGTCTTCTGCCCCCTGGCTCTGGGACCGCTGTGCCCAACCTGCGCCTGGGCTGCCGAGTGGGACAGGGTGGTCCTGTGCCTGGAGCCAGGCTGTTAGGCCGCCAGGACTGCAGGTTTCCTCTACTGAAGGGCCCCTTCCTGGCCGGCTTTGATGTGTCTGCGAGGTTAGTGAAGGATGTTTGGCTTAGGGGCCCCGCGCCAGGATAAACTCCCTCTGCCTGCTGGGCCAAACCACTGCCTCCTTCACTGCCTGGCTCGCCCGCCTCCCCCGGCCTGGGGCTTGGCCTCCCCCAAGGCCAGCGCTGTTCTGCCCCCTCAGTGGGGTGGGCACCAAGTGGCCAAAGTTACCGTCACCTGGGAGAGGTCCTGTGGTCAGTGGACGTCCTGTTGCAGAGGCTGGCACTGGAGTGCTGGCCTGCCTGCTAGGTGATCTGGGCCCTGGCCCTGGGCGGGGATGGAGGGGCTGGACCCCAGCTTCTGTCGGGGGCGGGGGGGGGGGAGTGAAATGCAGTTTGGGGGAGGGGTGTCCACGTGGAGCTGGCTGCACAGGCTTCAGCTCTTCCAGATGTGCTGAGGCTCCAGATGTGGGGATGACTCAGCCTGGAATGGGGAGGGGTGGGTGGTCCATGGGGGGGGGGGCGGTGGATGACAAGCAGGGGGAAGTGAGGCCCCCTGAGCCACCGCCAGCTGCTGTTCCCCTTCCTTTGGAGCCCCCAGACCGGGCTGGTGGAGTGGTAGCCGCAGGGAGCTGCCCAGATGTGCAGCCCGTGTGCAGATGGGGGAGAGGAGAGAAGTGAGGTCCCAGGGCCAGGGGCCCAGCTAGGAGGTCGCCCAGAGACAAAGAGGCAGAGACAGAAGGTGGGGGGGGGAACGCAGTGAGTGCGGAGGGAGTGGGGAAGGGAGGTGCGAGGGGGATAGAGATGGGGGGGAACGGGACTGAAATGTTAGACCCCTCTTGGTTCACCTGGGGGCGTGGCACTGGGAGGAGGGGGTGTGTGTGTGTGTGTGCATGTGACTTTGCTGCTGGAATGTAGGTTATATGTGGGGTAGGGGGTGTCGGGGTGAGCATCGTGTGTCTGACACCTATAAGCTGTATTTGTGAGCTGAGTCGTAGAAGATTCCGTGTGTGTTGGGTGTGGTGGGCTGGGGGTGGGGGTATGGTCTGTGCGGTGGAGAAAGAATGTGGACACTGGGTCTGTGTAGTGATCAGCAGGGTGGGAGGCTGTGACAGTGTTCTCAAGCTTGGGAAACCACATGTGCCTTTGGGTGTGGAGGGTCAGTGGTGCCTCGAACCTGGGGAGCCTAGAGGTGTCCAGGCACGCTAGCCCGGGGCTCTGACGTCCTGGGGCTTCCTCCACCTCCTCCAGCCTCCCCGCTTCCTGGGGACGGGTTGGGAGGGGACTTCCAGAATCCTCAGAGCTGCTGTTTCTCCTGCCGCTCACCCCTGGCCTGGCCCCGCGTGATGGTCTCTCGCAGGACAGCTGAGAGGCCGCTGAGCTCTGGGGTGGGGGGGGGGGGTGCAGAGCGAGACCCAGGTTTGCAGCTGGGCTAGACGTCCCTCCAGGCACCTCTCCCCGAGCCCCGCAGTCCTTGCCTCCGTTTTTGGCCTCCAGGTGCGTCTGCTGGCCGCGCCTCTGGCCGCTCCCTGGAGAGCCCCACCTGTGCCAGCTGCCCGTGCCAGGGTAAACAGAGCACTAAGTGTCTGAGCCGGTGCCTGCCGAGAGCTGGGCACTGCTTCTCCACTCGAGGCTCTGCGGTGGTTTGGGTGGCCTCCTCCAGCTAAATGGCAGGTCTGACGCCCCGGGCCCCCCCAAAAACTGTGTTTTCGGGCCTGGGGACCCGGTAAACGGACGGATAACCCAGTTTAATAGGGAGGCGACGCGTCGCCACCTGTATGGGCGGAGGGCTGTTGTAACTCGCTGCCCTCCGTGCTGCAGGGGTCCTCATCTGTCCCCGGCAGCCTTGGTGGGATCCTCTATCCCCTCCCCCTGTCCTCCGGACACAGTAGTACCACACCCACTGCCGGATCCCTGGGCCATGTCACTCTCTCCTCCTAGAACTCAGGCCTGGAAGCTAGCTCCTCCGCCGGCGGGTTCTCCTGCTCCTTTACTCCTCCTCCACCCCCTTCCTCTGCAACTCTCCCCTCCCCTCCTCTGGGGCTGAGTCCCCAGTAAGAGGGGCCACCTGTTTACCTGTTTACCCCCTCCCGCAGGGCAATGGAGAGGGAGGAGAAGCCTCAGCCCCCTCGAAGCCCCTTGAGGGGCAGGTTGTAGGGGTGGGGGGGAGGGGGTGTGGGCAGGGATGGGGCATGGAGGAGCAGCGGGAGAGTCTCTCTCCTGGGGTGGCCTGGAGGCCCTACACCTGCCCTCCCGGAGAGCAGGAGCCAGGGGACAGGGGACAGGGGTCCAGGCCCACGGGCGCCACCCAGGAGAGGCCATGTCCTCCCAACCTCCGTGTTGTCCCAAACCTCGGCGCTTCTGCGTCTCTTTCCTTATTTCTGTTCCTCTGTGTGTGCAAGTCTCTGTCTCCCACTGTCTTCTCCAGTTCCTTCTCTCTTGCCTCTGCCCTCCCCTCCCTCCTCTGTACTCCGCAAGGGGAGCGGCCCCAGTTCGGGACCGGGTTCCCAGAATGGAAGGTGACTTTTCCAGGGAGGTCCTTGGCCTAGACCTGGGGTCTCAAAATGACCGCATCCAGCTTCCCACTCTATTTGCCAAGCACCCCCACCAGGCTCCCCCTCTGCTTGGGGTCCTTGGGGCCAGAGCAGCCTTGTCCTTGCTGGGTGGGGGAGGAAGGGGTGCCCATCCTCAGAACTGCTCAGTGGCAGCTAGGGAGCAAGGACACCTCTCTCTCTCTCTCTCTCATTCGTGAGAAAGCCGTGCTCTGGGAGGCTGCAGTCTGGGCCCCTTTGCTAGGTGACCAGATGCCCGCTGTGCCCACGATCCAGATATATGCCACTGCCTGGGTGTAACTGTTAGTCGCGCCCCAGAGTATCCTGATGGGGCCCATGAATGATGTCCCCATGCCCGGTCAGACCTTGGAGAGTCTCACAGCCTCCCCCACCCACTTCACCCTCCCGGGAGAGCCGTGTAGCCTGCTTGGGCCTCACCCACCCAAAGGCAACCAGGCCAGACAGCAAAAAGGGGAGCTGTATAAATAGCCATTTGGGGGGGGGGGGCCCCCCCCAGCATTGTGTGGGGCGGGTCTGCTTGCTGGAGAGGGAGGAAGGAGAGCTGTGGTTGCCCCCAGGCAGCATGTAATTTAAGATTTATTTTGGGGCACTCTCTCCAGCTCGGGTGGGGCTGAGGTTAATTTAAGGGTTTAATGGGGTGGGAGTTTGAGGGGAGGGGGGAGGGAAGCCCTCCCCCTCAGGCCTGGCTGGGAAGGGGGGTTCCTTTCCAAGATTGCCGCCACCCTCGGATCCCGGGTCCGTCTGCAGAGACCTACCCGGACCCGCTGCACCTGCTTCCTATAGCCTGGGCTCCGGCTCATGGGTCTCAGCCCTCCTTATGCCACCAGGCACCAAGAAGAGGGACTGTGATGGCTGGGGTGTGGGGGTGTGGTCAGCATGTGGGCACTGCCACAGAGGGCCCTGCTGCAGGGTCCTTGGGCTGGGGAAGCAGCCATTCCTGGGAACTGAGAATCTCAGCTTTTGTTCCCGGATGCTCCGTTCTCTGTCCTTCCTCAGAGGCGCAGGGCTCCCAGTCCGATGGAGGAGACGCGGGCTCTGCCCACAGGGAGCCCTCGGTCACAGTCTCTACCCTCAAAGACTGGCCAGTCATTATGTTCCTCACAACCCCTATCATGATCTTAATTTTTAGTCTTAATTTGTTTATGGCATTATAGTCTGTGTCTCTTCCTGGAATTTATTTAAACTCTGGGATGTCAGGGACTTTGCTCTGTCCCTCACAGTATCTTCAGCACTTGCCTAGCATGGAGTAGGATCTCGGATATTTCCTGAACGAGTGAATGAATGAATGAATGAATGAGTAGGGAAACAGCACCAGATCGGTAAGCCCCGGGTCAAGAGGCAGCAAAGTCTGACGGCTTCTCCCTTGGCACTCCAGGCCCCTGTGATCTGGCCCCTTCACCTTGAAGCCTCCTGCCCCCCCTCCCCGCTTTGGGGCCACCAGCCACCCTGAGCTACGGGCTGCTGTGCACATGTAGACCCCTTTCCACCTGCACACCCCTTCTCACCCTTCCCTCCTCCTGTGGCTCCTTCTGCTCCATGGCCATTCGACCAAATCCTGCTAGTTCTTCAAGGTCCCAGGCAGAGTCACCTTTTCCATGAAGTCCACGAGGGCCCCTCTGCTGGGTCCAGACAGCCACAGCTTGTTCTCTGGGCCTCTCCTCTCAATCGGCACGGGCCTGTCAGGCCCTTGCTTCTCTCTCCTTTAGGCTGTAGGCCCCTGAGCGCCAGGCTGGCCTGGAGCTGGCCTGGAGCCTGACCCTAGGGCTCAATCGAGGAGGCTATGAGCTACCCAGGAGGTCAGATTGGGATGTGTGCTCCTCTCTGCCCCAGCTTCTGGATCGGGGTGACTCTCTGGTGAGAAGTGAATGTGATAGTGTATGTTGTTGGTGGTGATGGTGGGGGTGGCGGGTGATTTCGGGAGCCAGGGAGGGCAGCCAGGCCCCAAGTGGGGTAAGGGTGGCGTGGAGTTTCTCTGAGAAAGATGTTGAGCCTCGGGTCAGAGAGGAAGAGTGAGGGGAAAGAGGGCACATGGGGAAGAGGGAGGGAGCATTGAAGGGTGAGGGTGGTGGGGTTTAGGATGGGGGTGCTGTGGAACAGAGAGTTGGGGGAGGCTGGGGTCAGGGAAAAGGCAAAGGCTTCTTGGTCCCTAGACCGTATGTCCCTTCTCGGGCCTCAGCCAGCTTCACCTCTGGCCATTGGCCTTCTAGAAAGCCTCCTCCTTCGGAGGCTTTGGCGGCCCCTTCCTGTCCCAGTTTCCCGCCTGCCTCTTTGTCCTACTCCTTCTCCAGCTCCTTAGCGGGCTCTGTCTCCTCTGTCTTCCCTCGGGTGTGGGCCTGGTCTCTTCTCTCTGCACCGTCTCCGGGGACCCTTCACGCATCCAGCCCACCCGGAACCATCCACTCGGATGCTGCACAGGTGTATCAAAGTCACCACGTTCGGCAATAAAGCCCCTGGCGAGATGGTCAAACCAGAAACCCAGGCGCCAGCCCTTATCCCTCTGCCAATCTGTCACCAAGTCCTGTGACTTCTGCCTCCTGAAGCCCAGTCTGGCTACCTACCCCTTGCCACCCTGCTGCCACTGGCCTGGGCCTGGCCACTGTCACCTCCCACCCGGACCTCTGTGGCAGCCTCCTGAGCGGCCTCCCCACCTCCATTCTGACGGCTCTCCAGCCAGTCCTCCACATGTCACCCAGAAATCTTCCCAAAGCACCCATTTGATCGCGTCATCCTACCTGCCCACCCCCCACCGTAGGCGCCCCTGCATCTCCCCCTCCCCCACCCCTCCCCCCCACCGCCCCCTGTCAGCCTCTACACCTGCAGCTTCTGCTACACCTGCAGCTTCCGTACTGGGTTCTCTCTCATCACTGGGCCTTCGCAGGGATGCTCCCGAGGCCAGCCACGCTCTTCCCGGGGGCTCCTCCCAGTTAGCACTCAATCTGGGACGCGTTTCCTGATGCTCCGCTCAGCAAGCTTGGGTCAGGAATTTGCTTCCCAGGGCTGCCGCAGCCTTGCGCGCCCCCACCACGACGCTCACGTTTGCACCGAGGGCACTGCACTTTGCTCCTTGCTTCTGGAAACTCTACTGGGGCAGAGACCCTAACTGCCCACGACGAGGCGCGGCACGGGCAGGGTAGGTGCCCAGGAGCTGCTCATTGATGGAACATGCATTCAGGGGAGACTGACAGGGCAAGGAAGAGGAAGACAGAGGGCTTCCTCCCAGGGCTAGGCAGGGAGGCGGTGGGGTAGAGAAGGTTCCGGGAGCTGGCGGCCAAGCAGGAGGCCTCGGTGGGCCCTGGGGCTCCAAGTGGAGGCTTCCCTGGGCCTGTGCTACGTGTCCCTTGGAAACCGATATCCCCGGGAGGCACAAGAATCAGCAAAGGGCTCCAGCTCCGGGCCTCTGCAGCCTGGGATGGGCCCAGGCTGCCCACCATCACCCACCAGCATCTTCAGCAGCAGTCCGGGGCCCCAACTAAACGAGCCACACACAGATAAGCCCAATGTGTCATCCCACTTCACGGCCAGGCCCGGGGGGGTGGGGGTGGGGGAGGATGCTGTTCCCTGGCATCCGGGGGCAGCCCCAAGTGGCGATCTCTCCTGGGAACTTGTAAAAAACGTTCACAGGCCACTTTGCTTCCTACCCCCTACTATGCCCTTGCATGTTTTAATATGAAAAAATGCTTTAAATCACTTACCCTCGGGGGAGGGGGGGATGCACACTCTGGGGCGATGAGGCAAATGATCAGGTCTGAGCTGTTCTTGCCCTCTTCCCGGGTCTGGCAAGAGCGCAGACCGGGAGCCCCGGGGCCCCGGGTCCTAGGCCCCGCTCTGCACACACTGAGCATGGCTGCGGCACACAAAGTGGGCGGTGGGCCTGTAACGCGTTGGCCGAAGACGGTGGCCACCGTTAAATGGAGCAGTGGATGTGAGGACCTAATGATTCACACATGGAACCTTAGGTGCCAGGCTGGATGTCTGGGAGCCTGGCCCTTTCTGGGCACCCCCCACCCCGCCGTCGGGGACGGCAGAGGCAGAAGGAAGCCTCTAGGCCTGTGGCCCCTGCCCGGCGCCGCCCCCTCCCACCGCCCCCCAGCTTCCCGGGAGCAGGCTGGAGGCTGGGGGTCCGGGCAGCGGCCGCCCCCTCCCTGGCCGGAGGAAAGGGTGAGCTCACCCTCTGGCCCCAGCAGCAGCAGCAGCAGCAGCAAGCGGGTAGGAGAATAATTAAAATGCCAGAGGTTAGGAGGTGAAGTTACAATGGAAAGAATGAAACCCAGCGTTGCCTCCACTCGCTGCCGGCTGCTCTCCCACCCCGCTCGCTCTGCCAAGCCCACATTTGATTTTTATTTCGGGAGCCGCCAGCACGGCACTTGGGAGGGAGCAGAGAAACCTCACTCCTGCTGGCCCTGCCACGTCTGGAGCTGGGGCTGTGCAGGGGAGGGGCTCCTGCCCCCCCCCCCCCCCCCCCCCCCAGGAAGAGCCTAGAGGGCCCTCACCCCTCTGATCTGCTTCCTCCTGACTTGCTGTGTGATCCTGGGGGAAGTTACTATCCCTCTCTGGACCTCCGTTTCATCTGTGAAATGGGAGGGTAGGTAAGAGAAGCAGGTTCAAGCAGGGCTCCACAGAGGTGTCCAGAGGCCTGGGCACGGTCCTCCCCAGGCCACCCTCTCCCCGGAGCACATCTCTTATCTGCCCCCCCCGGGGACTGGGGAAGTGGGGGCAGCTGCTGGCCCATCCTCTGAAGAGCACTGAGCCCCTTCTTCCTGCAGACGGGAGTCTCGGGGGCCAACTCACATTTTCCTGCTCTCGGCTTTCTCCACCGCCCGTAATACACTCCAGATGGTTTCTCCATCCGAAAGCCGAGGCAGCAGATTCCAGAGGGAAAGTGGTTGGGCTCCTCTCTGGGCTCCTCTTTCCATCAGGCTGGAAAGGGGGCCTGGGTGAGGAACTGGAGTGGCTGGAAAAATGGAGTGGGGGTGGGTGGGAGATCTCCCCAGGTTCCTCTCTGCCAAAGAAGGTGCCGGGGACAGTGGGAGAGACTGCGGGGCAGGGCTGAGGCAAGGGCATGGCTCCAAGCACCTCTCAGATTCCTGAAGGTTCTTTCCCTGATGGGGCAGCTCACCAAGAGCCGTTCAGGGGGCTCCGGGCCCCGGGGGAGGAAGGCTTGCCAGGGTTTCCAGGAAAGAACACCATCCAATGCGCCAGGCACAAGTGGGTTCAAATCCTGACTCTGCCACTTAGAGGCTCTGCAAACCTTGGCCTCTCAGAGCCTCAGTTTCCTCCCCCTGTAAAATGGGGATGGCTGTTGCTGCTTAGGGTGTCTGTGAACGTGACCTGGATAATGCACAGAGAGGCTTCCCGTGTCCTCAAATGTTCAGGAAGGGCCCGGTGGTTGTCTGGGGAACACTCTGAGCACACAGCTTGCCTCCCCTTTAGGAAAAAGCCCTGTTCTAGCCTGACTCAGCTCCCTTTTGCTGCAGCTTCCCAGTGGTTCCTTCTAGGACACCAAGGGGACTTGAAGTCACCCTTTGGAGGGTGGCTTTGGAGACAAGCTGGGGAGAGGGTGCTATGGGCCTGAGGCTGAACCCAAGCCAGTGCTGGCCCCCTCCCAGGCCCCGCCCCCTCCACCTCAGCCTTGCAGGACTGAAGCCTGGGCCTGGAGAGCCACGTAGAAGCGGAGGGGGCTGAGAAGGGGGGACAGTCTCTCCCAGCCAGGCCCCGCCTGCCCCTCAACTTCCCCGCCAGGACAGCCTCCCAGCCACGCTCGCCTTTCTCCTCTCGGCCTCAGCTGTACCAAAGGGAGAGCTTCGATTTTTCCACCAGAAGAGCCAAGAGCAAAATGAGAAACAAATCCAGCCTGGGGCTGCTGGTCCCCCCCACCCCCGCCCCACCCCTGCCTGACCCGTGGTGGATGGAGGGAGAGGGAGAGAAAGCCCCCAGCCCCTTCCCTACCCCCTCTCTCACCCCCTACCCAGAACACTGGTCTGCTCCAGTATCCCTGGGGGGGCAAAAGGCCTAACTGGGGAGGGGAGGGAGGCAGAGGGGAGGGACCCTCACTTCCCCACACCCGCCATGAAGCAGCAAATCTGGGGCTCACACTGCTCCCCTCCCCCCGCCCTGGAAAAAAAATGAGAAAAGAGGCTGCCTCTTCACTTCCTACAGGGAGGCTCTGCACTGGGACCATTATCAGAGGGGAAGGGACAGTCACTGCTCTCAGGTGCTCCCTGTCTAGACAAAGAGATGGGACCTCCAAGTCCCCTTCCAATTAATAACGCCCCCCCCAGGTCCTTCCCCTCCTGGAGCTCCCCCCTGCCGCCACACTCCCCCGCCCTCACTGACCCCCCCACGCTAGGTCGATATCCCCCCCTCCCCACTGCATCCGGTTCCCTCTCTCTCCTTCACCCCCCCACCCTGGGCTACCCTTCTCTGCGGTGAGCTCACCTCAGCCAGTCCGGGAAAGAGCCGCATGGAGACGCACACAGATGCAGGCGGAGACCCAGCCAAAGTCCCATACACCTGGCAGGCCCGAGCTAGCGTTTCCTCCCCTCACCCTATGAGGCGGTTGGTACCCCATCCTGGCCAAAGCCCGCCTCCCCGGGCTCGGGGCCCTGCACTCCTGCCCCAGCTCCCCACCCCAGTTCTCCCAGGGCTGCCCACACATCCCATGGTGGAGCCTCCTTCCCATCCGCCCACATATGCCCACATATGCGTGCTGGTGTCTCTCACCACCCTGCACTCCCGAGCCCCCACATCACCTTCCTGGCGCTCTCTTCCCTTCCGGGCACACTTCTTACAAAGGCTGTCTTCACTGCCATTGGGCTCACTCTTCAGCCTGCTCTGATCTGGCTTACCGTTGGGACCCTGGAAGGGACTCTGTCTGGAGAAGGAAGTGAAGTTCTCTGTGGGAGAAGAGGCCATCAACCAGACCCTCCACCACCTGTCACACACAACGTCCACCTTTCAATTAAAAAAAAAAAATTTGCCAGGCAGCTGTCTTCCTCCTCCTCCTCCTCCTCCTCCTCCTCGCCCCTCTCTTTCTTTTCCTCTTCCCTTCTATTCCCTTCCCTTTAAGCACAGTTCAGTCCAGAAGCCTTTAGGTAAGTGGACCAAGGTGAATGTCCCTTGGTGGGGGGTGGGGTGGGGGTGTGTCCGGCAATGGTTTCAGAGCTCAAGTGAAGTAAGGAGGGCTTTCCTGCTTGGGGGGACAGCCAGAGCAGAACAGGTGGGTGTTGGGGGTGGGAGTGCAGAGAGAGAGAGAGAAAGAGAGAGAGAGGAGACAGTCAAAGCTCAGTCATGTAAGCAGATGGCCTCTCCTGAATGTCAGAGCTCAAGCAGACAAAGGAGGGCATCCAAGGAAAAAGGCACTGCTGTGGGATGTCAAAGCCCATACGAGATAAGGAAGATATCCACATGGAGCCAGCTCAGTGAGGGAGATTGGTTGGACCTTGAGGCCGTGAAGGGGGCGCTAGACCAAGGTAGTGGCCAAGCACTGAGAAGTGGAGTCCGCAGGGGATGAGAAGGGCATCTGCAGGGGTGGGCTGGAGAGGGGCAGGGCATCCAAAGCCTTGGATGTCAGAGCCTGTGGGGGTGAAAAACGTGTCCAGATGGGAGAAGGGGCGGTGGGGGTGGCCTGAGGCAGGTGTGGGAGCCCAGGAGGGCCGAGGAGGGGTCTGCATGGCAAGCAGTGGCAATGGGCCATGGTTACCCACAGTGGGAGCGATCCGGTAAGTACATATGTGGAGGGAATGAAGCAGGTTTCTCCATGTTGGCAAAGGGTGTTGCAAATATGGAAGGGAAGAAAACTGGAATGAACCCTACGGTGTTAGACTGGAATTGGAGGTATTGGTGAGTTCTCGTGATTTTCAAAGTAAGTAGATATAAAAATAATTGTTGATGCAAATGTGTATATGTGTTTATGTTGTGCGTATGTGTCGACGTCTGCACATTTATGTACATACGTGCGTATATTTCCTAGCTTCATCTACTGCGAGGGCTTGGGGAGCAGTGACATCTTAATGATAACAAGCATAGCTAGCACCAAGTCTTGATTTCTTTTTTTTTAATGTTTATTTGAGAGAGAGAGAGAGAGAGAGAGAGAGCAAGTGAGGGAGAAGCAGAGGGAGAGGGAGGGAGAGAATCCCAAGCAGGCTCCACACTGTCAGCACTGAGCCTGACCCAGGGCTTGATCTCATGAATCGAACCGTGAGATCATGACCTGAGCCTATATCAAGAATCGGATGCTTAACAGACTGAGCCACCCAGGTGCCCCTTTTCTTTCCTTCTTTCTTTCTTTCTTTCTTTCTTTCTTTCTTTCTTTCTTTTTTTTTTTAAATTGAAGTGTAGTTGACACACAATGTGAACATTAGCTTCAGGCTTACAACACCGTGATTTGATAACTCTAAACGTTATGCTATGCTGAAGTCTTGATTTCTAAATACCACTGTCTGCCAGAAGAAACCAGGACTTCTTGGAGAAATGGCTGATTACAGGGTTGGGGCAGGGAAAGTACAAGACAAGCCTGACTTATCTTGTGCAGAAAATACTCAGAAATGATTAAATAGAGTTACCATATGATCCAGCAATCCTATTTCTTTTTTTAAATTTTTTTAATGTGTATTTATTTCTGAGACACAGAGAGACAGAGCATGAGTGGGGGAGGGGCAGAGAGAGAGGGAGACAGAGAATCCGAAGCAGGCTCCAGGCTCTGAGCTGTCGGCACAGAGCCCGACGCAGGGCTCGAACTCACAAACCGTGAGATCATGACCTGAGCTGAAGTCGGTCAACTGACTGAGCCACCCAGGTGCCCCCCAGCAATTCTATTTCTAAGCATACCCAAGAGAAATAAAAACACATATCCACACAAAGACTTGTGCCGGAATGTTTATAGCGACACCGTTCATAATAGTCAAAAGGTGGAAACAACTCAAATGCCCATGAACTGATGAAAACAAACAAAACATGGTATATCCATAAAATGGAATATTATTCAGCCATAAAGAGGGACGAAGTACACTAAAACCTTGGTTTGCGAGCATAATTTGTTCTGGAAACATGCTTGTAATCCAAAGCACTTGTATATCAAAGCAAATTTCCCAATAAGAAATAATGGAAACTCAGATGATTCGTTCCACAACCCAAAAATATTCATATAAAAAATGATTACAATACTGTAATGTAATACAAAATAATGATGAAAATACAAAATATAGAAATAAGCCATACAGAGAAAGACAGATACCATATGTTTTCACTCTTATGTGGATCCTGAGAAACTTAACAGAAACCCATGGGGGAGGGGAAGGAAAAAAAAAAAGAGGTTAGAGTGGGAGAGAGCCAAAGCATAAGAGACTCTTAAAAACTGAGAACAAACTGAGGGTTGATGGGGGGGTGGGAGGGAGGGGAGAGTGGGTGATGGGTATTGAGGAGGGCACCTTTTGGGATGAGCACTGGGTGTTGTATGGAAACCAATTTGACAATAAATTTCATATATTGAAAAAAAAAAAAGAAAATACAAAATATAAAGAAAAAGAAACAAATTCACCCGCACTTACCTTTGAAAACCTTCGTGGCTGGTGTGAGGGAGACCAGGGAGAGGAAGGTTATTGTGGAGGATGACTTTCACTATCACTCACGGAATCACTGCTATCTGTGGGCTCCATGGAATCTTTCTCTTTTCCTGAAATTTAACAAGGAACCTATCCAATGACGCTTCTGCCCCCTTTTGAGGATTTCACAGAAATGTGACGTTGCGTTGTCGTTAAACAGATTCATCGCTCGCACTGTTACAGCCTTATTCGGGTGGTGATCTTCTACAAAATTTTGCACTGTTGCCCACATTTTACACATCTCCCTAATCTCATTTGAAGTGAGGGATTCCTCCACCTTTCCCCTCCTCCTCTGCAGTCCTCCGTAACCTCTTGAGCTTTTTGCTTACGATGCGGATCCATCAGCTCGTCGGTGGTCACCTGGGCCTGAGACCTGAGCATCTGAGCATGGGAGACGATCACCCACAATCTCGCAGACAGAGAGAGAGAGAGAGAGAGAGTAGAACCACTGGCTCAGTTGTGACATTTGGTGTCACGTGCTACTCGTATTGCGAGACGTCGCTCGTTTATCAAGTTAAAATGTATTAGAAAGGTTTGCTCGCCTTGCGGAGCACCGGCCAAACAAGTTACTCACAATCCAACGTTTTACCGTAATTCTATATGCTACCCCTTGGATGAGCCTTGAAAACATTATGCTGAGTGAAAAAAAGCCAGCAAACACCACCTGTTATATGATCCCATTCACATGAAGTTCCAGAATAGGGAGACGTATAGAGACGGAAAGTAGATTAGTGGTTGCCTAGGGCTAAAGTGGGGACAGGAGGATACGAGGATGATAGCTAAAGATTACAAGGTTTACTTTTGAGACAATGAAACTGTTCTAAAATTGACTGCAGCAATGGTCGCACACATCTGTGAATGTACCAAAAACCACTGAATTGTACACTTTAAATGGGTGAATTGTATGGTATGTGAATTACACTCAATAAAGCTGTTCTAAAAATAAGCATCCAAAGAATGATGGAGACATGTCAAAGGAATACAGAAGCCAGCTGGAAGGGACTTCCATTGGCAGCATCTGGTTATTTGGAACATCCAAATAAATAATGATATTAATACATTACAACTTACCGAGTAAAATGGGAATCCATGACTCCATACCGATACACTGAATGCAAATACGGAAAGTTTGTTGCGGAATGGGATATTGACATAATCTCAAAGTGCTTTCCTACAAAATATTTATCAATTGCAAAGGGAGAAGGGTAACTTTACCGTGGAGAAGGCCGGCAGACACCAACTTAATCAAGAGGTCAAAATAAACATCGCAGTAATAGGACAACTTACAATCGTGCACTACCCGATAGGAGGCAATGAGAGAGACACAGAGCATCGCTTCTGTGACATCGCTACATAAAGTGCACAAACCGAATCTAGTCATGAGGAAACATTGGACAAGTCCAACTTAAGGGAACGTCTACAAAATAACTGGCCTATAATCTACAAGAGTGTCCTCAAAGTTAAGAAAAGGCTGAAACACTGTTCCATATTGAAGGAGACTAGAGATATCTGAGAGCCAAGTGTAACATGTGATCCTGTACTGGATGGTTTTGCTGCAAGGGCATTATTGGGATCACTGGTGAAAAGTGAATGGAGGGTGTGGGTTAGATGGGAGTAATGTTCCAATGGTAATTTCCTGATTTTGATGATGGCATTGTGGTCATCCAGGAGGATGTCTTTGTTCATGGGAATCATGAGTTGAAGCATTTGGGGGATGGTGGCAACACACCTCAGCTGAGTCAGGAAAATGGGTTTTTGTACTATATTTGGGACCACGCTATAAATTTGAGATTGCTTCACATTAAATAAAATTAATTATCATGTATGCGAAGAAACTGAACTAATGCCTAAAACCTAAGAGAGAAACAGATCACATAAAATACAATCTCCCAGGAGATCCAGATATTGGAGTTATCCGGGTTTTTTTTTCTTTCCGGTTTTAAACTCAGATCAAATGTAGAAACCTTCGTAGTTAGAAAGGTCAGTTGTAAAACATTTTCTTCTTTTTTCCCCCAAGATTTTAATTTTAAGTAATTGCTGCACCCGGTGCTCGAACTCACAACCCCAAGGTCAAGAGTCACATGTTCTGCCAACTGAACAGACAGGTGCCCCAGCTGTAAAATCTTTTCATCATTGTTCAGAATTGATTAGCCTTTATATACACACATCTTCATTGTCATTCATCCATCAGCACCCACCCAATGTCATTCATCCATCAGCAAGTACTCAGTTATCCACTGTCACCTTAATAAACACACACACACACACACACACACACACACACACCACAGACGTAAGCCTCATTGTTTTAAATTACTTTATACATTCGCTTCTCAAAACTACAGTGGTCATGCATTAGGTAGACTGGAAGGTCTTCTGATGCTCAAACTTGGCTGTTTCCATGAAGACACAGTTTGAAAATAACTAAGATCATACCGTATAACAAAACAGATGAAAAGCTGTAGAGTTTCATAAAAGAAGGGGGCTTAATGAACAATAACGGATCAAATGGAATCCTAGGATGGGAAAAATACAATAACTAAAATGAAGAATTTATTACGCAGATCTAAAGGCAGGACAGACGGAGCAGAAGTGAGAATTAGGGAACCGGAAAAGAATTCAGTAGGAAATACCTAGATTGAAACACAGACAGGAAAAGACAGAAAAAAGATGGAGAACACAGAAAATGGCGCTACGGTTACACGCAACACAATAAAAGGTCTAACATCTGTTTCTGGAGGCCAAAAAAGGAGAAGAGGAGAGATAATGGGGCAGAAACAATATTACTAGCCCCAAGTTTTCTATACTTGACATAAGAATCAAGATAAATAGGGTAATTACAAGAAAACCATACTTAGGCACATTGTAGTTAAACCGCTAAAAATTAAAAACAGAGACAAATCTTAAGAGGCGCATCGCTTCAAAGAAACAGCCCTATGACTGACACACTGAAGAGATGAAAAATATGCAAAATCTAAATGTGACTTGAATAGATAGGATTAGCAGCATCTTAGACATTGCAGAAGAGGCCATTGGTGGACTGGAAGCTATCTGAGGACGTATCAGCAGAACGTTTCTGAAAAGAAGCACACCTAAAACATAAGAGAACCAGCAACCTATGACAAGATATCAAGTACCCTAACACCCTTGTAGTGTTAAGTCCAGGAAGAGAGGGAGATCAGAAAAATAGGGACTCAACATTTCCCAAATTTGACCAAAACTAGGAAACCAAAGATCCAAGAATCTCAACGCTCACCACAAAATGAAAGCAAGGTTCATTATAATCAAATTGCTGAAAGCCTGTGACAATGAGAAGATCTTAAAGGAAGCTAGAGGGGGGAAAGGGACATTTTGTTACAAAGATAAAATGATCACAGCCTTACTGTCAGAGACTATACAGCCGGAAGAAAATAGAACACACTTTTTTAAGCTGTGAGTAAATGAGGTACTATCAACCTAGATCTGTAAGCTTAGTGAAAATATCTCTTTTCCTTAAAGTTTTATTTATTTAGTTTTTGAGAGAGAGAGAGAGAGAGAGCACAGGAGGGCCAGAGAGAGAGGGAGACAGAGAATCCCAAACAGGCTCCGCGCTGTCAGCGCAAAGCCCGACGCAGGGCTCGAACTCAGGAACTGTGAGAGCATGACCTGAGCGGAAATCAAGAATTAGACACTTAACCTGACTGAGCCATCCAGGCTCCCCAGCTTAGTGAAAAGAGATTAAAAATTAAAGCGAAAAAAGATTTTTTTCCACACTCACAAAAATAAAGGGATTTATCATTGGTCAACCTGCACTATAACAAATGTTAACGTTTTTTTAAGCAGAAGGGACGTGATGCCGGATGGAAATTGGGATCTACACAGAGGAATGAATAGAACCTCAAATGGAAAATATGGGGTTAAATGTAAAAAATATTCTTCTCCATTAAAAATTTGTTTAATAGGTAATTGACTACTTAAATCAAAAAGAATAAAATGTGGGGCGCCTGGACGTCTCACTCGGTTAAGCATCTACCTCTTGAATTCGGCTCAGGTCATGATCTCACAGTTCGTGGGACTGAGCCCCAAAGGAGGCTCTGAGCTGAGCACTGCCTGCTGGGGATTCACTCTCTGTCTCTCATGGTGGCAAAATTTTCACGTAAAGGGCCAAATAGTGACTATCTTAGATGTCAAAGGTCATACAGCCTCTGTCGCAACTAATCAACTCTACTGTTGTCATATAAGAGCAGCCACAGACAATGTGTAAATGAGTGAGCATAGCTGTGTTCCAACAAAACTTTATTTGTGGACTCTGAAATCTGAATTTCAAACCGTTTTCATATATCATAAAATGTTATTATTCTTTTGACTTCTTCAGCCTTTGAAAAATGTAAAAACTGTTCTTTTTTTATTTTTTTATTTTTCATTATAAAAATTTTTTTAATGTTTATTCTTGAGAGAGAGAGACAGTGTGAGCTGGGGACGAGGTGGGGGGGAGGGGTGGGGGCGGGATGTGGTTAGGGGCAGAGAGAGAGGGAGACACAGAATCTGAAGCAGGCTCTGGACTGTCAGCACAGAGCCCGACACAGGGCCTGAACCCAGGAACCGTGAGATCATGACCTGAGCCAAAATCGGACGCTCAACCAACTGAGCCCCCCAGGCGCCCCAAAACTATTCTTAACAAATCTCCCAGGCAGAAGAATCCTAGATAATTTATGTAGATACTCTGTTCTCAAGGTCAGCATAGCTCCCCACTCCTTACGTGCGGGCTGGGCATGGCGACTTTCTTCCAAATAGTACAGTATGGAAAAGGATGAAAGGGTGACATTAGAGAAACCTGATAAACACTGCGTCAGCCAGGTAATCAAGATCTATTTAAACAGTGATAAGTCATGTTGATAGTATGTACTCTTGATGTGATGCGATTAAAATAACATTTGAAAAAAATAAAAATAAAAAAAATAACATTTGATCTGTGCGGTCTTCTTTCAAAAAAAACCCATAATCCCCATCAGGGCATGAGAAAAACATCAGATAAATCCAAATAGAGGGACGTTACACAAAATATCTGGCTAGCGCACTCTTCATTGTCAAGGTCAACATTATTGTCAAGGTCGACATAGTGCCACTCTTAACATTGTCAAGGTCAACAACAAAACAAAACAGAACAAAACACTCCAAACAAACAGAATAAGTGAAGAAGAAAAGAGAGAAAAAAGAGAAAAAGGAAAGTCTGAGAAACTGTCACAGCCCAGAGGAGCCTGAGAAAACACGATCATTAAATGTAATGTGATTACATTTGGATGGGATCCTGGAATGACAAAAGGACATTAGGTAAAAACTAAGGAAATCTCCCCAGTACTCACCGATGGATGGATGGGTGGATGGATGGATGGATAAACAAAATGTGGTAATATACAAACAATGGAATATTATTCAAGCATAAAAAAGAAGGAAATTGTGACACATGCTACAATATAGATGAACCTTGAGGACATCATGCTGAGTGAAATAAACCAGCCATGAAAAGATAGATATTATATGATTCCACAATATATGAGGTATTTAGAGTAGTGAAATTCACAAAAATAGAAAGTAAAATGGTGGTTGCCAGAGGATGGGTGAGGGAAAAATGGGGAGATGTTGTTGAATGGGTATAGAGTTTCACTTTTGCGAGATGAGAAGACTTCTGGAGATCGGTTGCACAGTGATATGAATATACTTAACACTACTGAACACTTAAAATGGTTAAGATGGTAAATTTTTGTTATTTGTATCTGATCACAATTTCTTAAAACTAAGGAAGTCTGAATTAAGTATGGACCTTAGTTAATAATGATGTATCCATATTGGTTCATTAATTGTAGCAAATGGACCATACTATAATGGAAGATGCTAATAATAGAGAAGACTGAGCACAGGGTATATGGAAACTCCATGCTTTCTTCATAATTTTCTTTAAATCTAAAACTGTTCTACAAAATAACGTGTTATGAAAAAGAATTCTTGAGGCGCTCGGGTGGCTCAGTCGGTTAAGCGTCTTGATTTCGGCTCTGGTCGTGATCTCGTGGTCTGTTGAGTGCAAGCCTCGCGTTGGGTTTTGCACTGACAGTACGGAGCCTCCTTAGGTTTCACTCCCTCCCTCTCTTTCTTTCCGTTCCCTGCTCATGCTCTCTCTCTCTCAAAATAAATAAACTAAAAAACCCCAAAAAACCCATTCTTATTTCATGGGCCATAAAAAACAGGCCATGGGCCATATGCTGATCTCTGCCCTAAAACAACTGCTAAAGGTATTTAAAAACAATATAGATATTAAGACATTAGTGAATATCAAAGGAATATTTAAACATAATCAATTAATTACAAAGAAGGCAGGAAAAGAAGAAAAGAGAGATAAAGAATACATGAGACTCATAGAAAACAAGTAACCAGACCGTAGATGTAGACCCAACCATACTGCTCATTGCATGAACGTAAATGATCTAAATACTCTAAGACACAGATGATCTGACTGGATTTTTAAAAATCAAACCCCAACTGTATACTGTCTTTAAGACATAAGACTGACATCTAATATTTCCATGGAAATGATGGGGATGAGAAAACAATGAAATGACATACTTGAATTTTTTTTTTAACGTTTTTATTGATTTTTGAGACAGAGAGAGACAGAGCATGAATGGGGGAGGGTCAGAGAGAGAGGGAGACACAGAATCTGAAACAGGCTCCAGGCTCTGAGCTGTCAGCACAGAGCCCGACGCGGGGCTCAAACTCACGGACCGCGAGATCATGACCTGAGCCGAAGTCGGCTGCTTAACCGACTGAGCCACCCAGGAGCCCCTGAAATGACATATTTGAAGCACTGTAAAATAACTGGCAAACAAGTGAAAATATCTTTAAAAAATAAAGATGATACCAGTCTGGCATATAAGAAACGTAGAAGTCATAACCTCATCCCCAAAACAACTAAAAAGCTGAACAAACTGAAAAAATCAACAGCTTTTCCCAAATCCATGACAGGGCAAGCTCCTGTCCCCAATATTGGAGAGACTTGGAAAGACAGGCAGATACGGTAATCACAATTTACTTGAGCAGAAATCTCTGCAGGGACCAGGGCCAAGGTAGGAAAACCTGAGCTCTAACTGGTGAATTTTGTGAGGCTTCGTATGGAAAGTCTAAGAGTTAAAAATGTCAGAGGGACCCAGTTATAGAGGAGCCTCACACTTCTGTGAATTTTACTTCCAATAGCTCCAAAAGTTTCTATCAGAGAAAAATCCCCTCAGACTTCCAGGAAGGAGAAGGGGAAAGAAACCGTTGTGAAATATCTTGTATACATTAAAAGGATAATAAAGGACTATGATGAAAAACTCTATGCCCACAATTTGACAACCTAGATCAAATGGACGAATTTCTTGAAAGAGACAATCTGCCAAAACACACACGAGGAAAAATAGACAATTTGAATAGGCCTATATCTGTTAAAGAAATTGAATTGATAATTAATAACCTTCTCAAGCAGAAAGCACCAGGCCCAGACGGGTTCCCTGGTGAATTCTACCAAGAATTTAATGGGGTGCCTGGGTGGCTCAGTCAGTTGAGCATCCAACTTCCACTCAGGCCATGATCTCACTGTCCGTGAGTTTGAGCCCCGCGTCGGGCTCTGTGCTGACAGCTCAGAGCCTGGAGCCTGCTTTGGATTCTGTGTCTCCCTCTCTCTCTCTCTACACCTCCCCTGCTAGCGCTCTGTCTCTGTCTCTCTCTCTCTCTCAAAAATAAAATTTAAAAAAAAACATTAAAAAAAAGAATTTAAGGAAGAAATGATATCCATTCCCTACAATCTCTTCCAGAAGATAGAAGCAGAGAGATTATTTTCTGTCTCATTCAATGAGACCAACATTATCCTAATAGCAAAACTAAACAGACAGTACAAGGAAAAAAAAAAACTAGAGATCAACGTCTCTCATGTACATAGATGCAAAAATTCTCAACAAAATATAAGCAGATCAAATCCAACTATATATAAAAAGAATTATGTAGCACAACCAAGTGGGATTTATCCCAAGTATACAAGGCTGGTTCAACATTTGAAAACCAATTAATGTAATCCATAATATCAACAAGCTAAAGAATAAAAATCACATAATCAATAGATGCAGAAAAAATATTTGAGAAAATCCAACCCATTTGTGGTGAATACTCTTAGCAAACTAGAAATAGAGGGAGGGAAACTTCTTCTCTTAGCAATTGATAGAAAAGCAGGAAAAAAAATTCCGGTAAGTATAGGGAGAATTTAAACCAATATGATTGAACTGTATATTATATGTACATCAATATAGCCAAAAACTTAAGAATACACATTCTTTTCAGGTGCTTGGAAAAATTACCAAAATTGACTTTATACCACGTCACAAAGGAAGTCCTGGAAAATGTCAAAAAATGGGAATCATACAGAGTATGATCTTAGACGACCATGGAACTGGGCTAGAAATCAGTAATGAAAGGATAACTTGAAAATCTTATAAATCTTATAAATACATTTATAAATGACCTATTACTCAAAGGAAAAATATGCTTGATATCAGAAAATATTTTAAATAATAATTAAATATATTAAAATGTTGGGATGTAGCTAAACAGTTCTAGAGGAAAATTTATGGACATACATATACATTAAAAAAGAAGAAAGTCTGAGAAATCACTTAAGATATCAAAATAAACCTCCTAGCAAAACAAACCTAATAAAATATAAGGGAGGAATAATAAAGACCAAGAATGATCATGAAAGAAAGAAAGGGCACAAATCATCAATATCAGGAACAAGAGGTCATCACTATAAACCCTACAGACAATTAAAATGTTATGAGGATCTTTTATTTTTTAATTTTTTTAATGTTTATATATTTTTGAGAGAGAGAGACACACACACACAACACAAGTGGGAGAGGGGCAGAGAGAGAGAGAGAGAGAGGGAGAGGGAGACACAGAATCCAAAGCAAGCTCTGAGCTGTCAGCACAGGGCCTGATGAAGGGCTTGAACTCACAAAATGTGAGATCATGACCTGAGCTGAAGTTGGACACTTAACCAATTGAGCCACCCAGGCACCTGTATTATGAGGATATTTTAATGACTCTATGCCAATAAATTTAAAAGTTTTGATGAAATGGCAAATTAATTGAAAAACACAACTTGCCAAATTTTACAGTAGACAATATAAAGAATAGTCTTATATCTATTAGAAAAATTTGTCGGTATTTAAACATTTTCCTACAACAAAAATTTCAAGTCCAGATGGCTTCACTGGTGAATTTTTCCAAACATTAAAGAAAGAAATTATGCCAGTTTTACAGTCTTTTAAACTCTTACAGAGAAGGGAGAGAGAGAGAGAGAGAGAGAGAGGGAAAGAATACTTCCTAACTTTTTGGATGAGGGGAACATAACCTTGATATTAAAACCCACCTGGGACATTTGAAAAAGGATAATTACAGAATAATATCTGTTAAAACATAGACATAAATTCTAAACAAAATAATAGCAATCAAATCCAAAGTTATATAAAGATGATAATGCATCATTACAAACTGGAGTTCATTCCAGGAATGTGAGGTTGCCTCCACATTTGAAAACCAATTATGTAATTGACCACATTAAAAGTATAAAGGAGTAAAGTCATATTTCAATAAATGTGAAAAATAGCATTGAATAAAAATTCAACATTTATTCACGATAAAAATTCTTAGCAAACTAGGAATAAAAGGGAATTTTCTTAATTTGATAATATCAAACAAAAAAGCTATAACAAATATTACACTTAATGGTAAGGTATTGGAAGCTATCTTTTTTTTTAATGTTTATTTATTTATTTTGAAAGAGCTACAGGAGTGTGAGTGGAAGAGGGACAGAGAGAGACACACAGAAACCAAAACAGACTCTAGGCTCTGAGCTGTTGGCACAGAGTCCAAAGCGGGGCTTGAACCCATGAACCGTGAGATCGTGACCTGAGCCAAAGTCAGACGCTTAACCAACTGACCCACCCAGGCACCCCAGAAGCTATCCTTTTAAGACTGGAACAAATGAGGATGTCCACCACTATCACCACTTCCATTTAATTTTATGGGAAGTTCTAGCCATTGCAATAAGGCAAGAAAAAAAAATAAGATGTAAGATTTGAAAAGGAGAAAAAAACTGTTGTCATTTGTTGATAGCATGATTATGTATATTGAGATTTTTAAACCTATAGATATGATAGAAGAATGAATAAATTTAGCAAGTTTACTGGAAACAAGATCAATGTGCAAAAAACAATTATATTTCTATAAGTTGACAATAAGCAATCAGAAAATGAAAAAAAGATTTCATTGACAATAGTATTTTTTATATTAAAAAGCCTAAATACTTAGCAATAATTCTGACAAAATATGTTTATAATTCTACACAGAAAGCTACAGAGCATTACTGAGAGAAAAAGAGACTTTTTAAAAAAAGAAATAGGGATACACTGTGTTTATAGATTGGAAGTGTTAATATTGTAAAGTGAACAATTCTTCCCCCAACTGACCAACAGATTCAATTCAATCTGAATAAAACCTAACACACTGCTGGTGACATTTAAAATTGGTGAAACCTCAGGGTGCCTGGGTGGCTCAGTCAGTTAAGCATCCAACTTTGGCACAGGTCATGATCTCATGGCTCATGAGTTTAAGCCCTGCATCAGGCTCTTCACTGACAGTGTGGAGCCTGCTTGGGATTCTCTCTCTCTTTCCTAATCTCTCTGCCTTTTCCCCACTTGCATTCTCTCTCTCTCTCTCTCTCTCTCTCTCTCTGTCTCTCTCTCTGTCTCTCAAAATAAAGTTTAAAAAAATAAGAAGAAAAAAATTGGTACAACCTGCTTAGAAAATAGGTCGTCAGTTTCTCCAAAGGATAAATATAAGGTTATTATGTAACCCAGCAATTCCAACCCTAGGTATATGCCCAAAAGAAATTAAAACGTGTCCACACAAAAACTTGCACATGAATATTCACAGTAATAGCTCAATATATTCATATAATAGCTAAAATATGGAAACAACCCAAAGACCATCAACTAATGGAGAAATAAAATGTGATACTTCCCTACAGTGAAATATTATTCAGCCATAAAAATAATGAAATACTGACACAGGTTATAATATGGATGGACTTTGTAAATGTTACACTAAGTAAAAGAAGCAAGTTATAAAAGACCACATATTTTATTATCCCATTTATGCAAATTGTCCAGGATAGGCAAATTATAAAGACAGAAAATACAATTAATGATTGCCTAGGGTTGGGGCATGGAGGGGTGACTGCTAATGGGCATGGGGTTTTCTTGAAGGGTGATGAAAATTTTTGAAAATTTACTATGCTGTGTTAATGGTTGCAAAACTCTGAATATACTAAAATCCATTAAATTATACACTTATTTGAATGAATGATTTTTATGGCATGTGAATTAAATCTCAAAGCTATTATTTTTTAAAAACTCAATTAAATATTTCTGAAGGGGTTTTTTTTGGTGGAAATTGATGAGCTGATTCTAAAATTTATATGGAGGGGCGCCTGGGTGATTCAATCGGTTAAGTGTCTGTCTCTTGATTTTAGCGCAGCTCACGATCTCACAGCTCGTGAGTTTGAGCCCCATCTCGGGTTCTGCACTGACAGCATGGAGCCTGCTTAAGATTCTCTCTCTCCCTCTCTCTCTCCCCCCGTCCTGATCGCATTCTCTCTTTCTCAAAATAAGTAAATATATATATGGAAATGCAAAAGACAAAGAATAACAAAGATGGTCTTAAAGAAGTTCAACGTTGGAGGACATAAACTAGCTGTTAGGAATACTTATTACAAAGCTGCAAAAATTAAAACAGTAAAATACAAGTTAAATAGTTAAATACAAGTTAAACTTACAGACAAATAGATTGATAAAATACAATGGAGTGTCCAGAAACAGACCCACACTTACGTGATCCAATACTATGATATGGGGAAAGAATGATCTTTTCAATAGATGGTAGTGGATAAATTTACTGTCCTTCTGGTAAACTTTGATTCCTTCCTCACACTATACAGAAAATCCATTCTAGATAGATCATTAATATAAACATGAAAGACACTAGAAATATGCCTTTGAAATTCAAAGGAAAACTATTTGTCACCTAGAACTATATGCCCAACAAAATTATCAGTTAAGTGCGGGGGTAGATTAAAGACATTTTCAGATGTTCAAAGTTTCAGGAATTATATCCCTTTCGGACACCTTCCCTAGAACCTTTTGGAGAATGTACTCCTAAAAACAGGAGAATAAGACAAGAAAGAGGAAGACATAGCTTTCAGAAAATGAGGGACTCAGATATAGGAAAGAGGCAAAGGGAACCCTAAGGAAGAAGGTGGACGATTTCAATATGAGAGCTGTTCTTGGGGGCTAGAGAGCCATGGGATTGGGGTAGATCAATGGTCTGCAGGAGAGATTGGTACAAGAAGAGAAAACTGGCTACCTGATGTGTCAGAACATCTTAATGGGACACTTGGACAACTAAGGTTGCAATGGTGGTTATTATTTAGAAAACTAAATGAACACCAGCAACAACAAAAAAAGATAATTATTAACTCCAGAAGAAAAAGCAAAAGCGACCATACTACACCATACAGCTCAGACACAAATAACAATTACATAGTCATAATAGGGTAAGTAAACACTGAAAATTGGCCTAACCAAAATTATCATGTAACCATATTGCAAGATTGGTGGGACTGGAAGGGTGATTAAGTGTGGTAGAGGCAAGGAATTAAAAGTAATTAAACCCTCATCTTCCACACTGGGAAGTCAAAAGAGAATGCCCAAAACTGAAAAATCAAGAATTGGCAACAAAAGCTTGTTATTTAGAGATAAGGACAATTTTTCTAAAAAGAGAGAGAGAGAGAGAGAGAGAGAGAAACAAAAACAAAAACCCCCCAGCTGATTGAAATGAAAATTGTGACTTGGGGAAGCAAGAAATAAGTATGAAGGGATCCAAGACTGCTACTTTTCTTTACATGCCCTGTAAATTTTTTGCCTCTTAAACCATGTTCATATACATCTCTGGAAAAACTTAAAACTACATCTAACAAAACTAAATGTGAATAGTAAAAGAAAAAGTAAGCTTCTAGAAGAAAATGAGGGAGAATACCAAAAGAAAATAAATTCATTATTTTAGAATTAGGCAAAGAATTCTTAGGTAAAACACACAACTAACCATAAAAATAATATTGTATTTTTGTAAAATCAAAGACTTCTATTTATTTAGACATGATTGAGTGAAAAGGCAAGCCACAGAATGAAAGATATTTTCAACATATGTATCTGACAAAGGTCTTGTATCGAGAATATATTAAAGTTATCCCACAAAATAAGATAAAAAAGATAGACAATTCAATTTTTTAATAAATTTTTTAAATGCTTATTTATTTTTGAGGAGAGAGACAGAACATGAGCAGGGGAGGGGCAGAGAGAGGGAGGCACAGAATCCAAAGCAGGCTCCAGGCTCTGAGCTGTCAGCACAGAGCCAGATGTGGATTCAAGCCTCAAACCCTGAGATCATGACCTGAGTCGAAGTCAGATGCTCAACCGACTGAGCTACCCAGGTGCCCCAGACAATTCAATTTTTTCAAATAGGAAAAAAACAATATCATTTTCATTAAAAAAAGATATATACATAGCTAATAATACATTTTAAAAAACATTCCACAGTTATCAGAGAAATGCAAGTTAATACTGCAACGAAATACTACTGCATATTCACCAGAATGACTAAAATTTAAAAGATGGACAATACTAAGTGTTGACAAGGATATGGCCACTGGAACTCTCACATTGCTGGGAGAAGTGTAAATTTGTCCAACCACTTTACGAAAACTCTGGCAATAACTACTAAAGCTGAGTGTACACATTCATTATAATTCAACAGTCCTGCTCTCAAGCACATATCGAATAGAAATGCACATATATACACACCAAAAGGGTATTGCGAGTTTGTTATTAGCCATATTACTCACATTAGAAAGAATCCAAATAGCCATTGGTAATGGCATGGGTAGATAAATAGTGGTATATTCATTCAATGGAATACTATACAGCAATGCCAAAGCACAATTCACTGCTACATGCAAAACCATGGATACATCTCATAAACATAGTGTTGAATACATAAAGTCAGTCACAAACAAAAGAATATACTATGTGTCTCCGTGTACATAAAGTTTAAAAATAAACAAAATTATTCCATAGTGATAGAAGTTAGTTATCTTGGGAAGGGCAATAATTGGATGGTGTATGAGGGAGTCTTCTAAGGCTCTGGTAATGTTCTACTTTGTAGAAGTTTATGAAGTATACTCTTAAGATTTGTGCACTTCAAAAAAAAGTTTTTATTTATTTATTTTGAGAGAGAAAGAGAGAAAGTGCTAACAGGGGAGGGACAGAGAGAGAGGAGAGAGTGAGAATCCCAAGCAGGCGCTGCACTGTCAGCACAGAGCCTGATGTGGGGCTCGAACTCACGAACCATGAGATCATGATTTGAGCAGAAGTCGGACACTTAACCGACTGAACCACCCAGGCACTCAAAGATTTGTGCACTTTAAAGTACATATACCTCAGTTGTTTAAAATTCCTCTTCCTGTCTCTTTCCCCTTCCATCTTTCCTTTCCTTTCTTTCCTTTCTTTCCTTTCCTTTCCTTTCCTTTCCTTTCTTCTCCTCCCCTCTCCTCCCCTCCCCTCCCCTCCTCTCCTCTCCTCTCCTTTCCTTCTCTTTCCTCTCCTCCCGTCCCCTCCCCTCCCCTCTCCTCTTCTCTCCTCTCCTTTCCTTTCCTTTCCTTTCTTTTCCTTTCCCTTCCCTTCCCTTCCTTCCTTTGCTTTCCCTTCTCTTTCCCTTTCTAGTTGAGCGATTCAACCCTAAAGCCATTATGTAGGCCAGACCAAGGTAGGTGCCCATGGTGGTGGTGGTGGAAGCCACAGTGATCCAGAGAAAGGGATCAGAGCCAGAGTAAGGCAATGAGGGCATCCACCTTGGGGAGAGGGTGGATAGAATGGTAAGTTAGCAAGACAGGGGTGGCTTTCCAATGCATGGAACCATCCAGTTTATTAGAACCTGACTAAAGAGGACATCCCTGCATGGGGACACATGTGGCATGGGAAGGCACAACCACAGTATGTTTAAGAAGGATTCCATGTATATAGGGTGGCCAGGCGTAGGGTGTCAGACTGAGAAGGGTAAGGAGGACATCCAAGGAGTGAGGGTGGGTTTGACCAAGTGTGAGGAGTTAGCCTGGGTGGCATAGGAAAGGCATCTATGCAGAAGGTGGCCTGGAATGGGGTACCAGAGCCCAGGCAGAGAGTAGATGGAATCCACATGAGGAGGAGGTGGCAGCAGAGACGGAGAAGATTTGTTACAAACAGGGGAATAGATCACATAAGTATTTATATTAAAGAAAATGGAAACCAGCTTTCTTGTTGTTGGAGAAGGACATTACATGTAGGAAAAAGGAGAAAATGAGAATGGACCCTGTGGTTTGGGGTTAGAATTGGAGGTGTCTGTACCATTTTATAGTTTTCAATGTATACAAATAAACAGAGAAATAAATGTAGATGTGAATATATGTAGTTGTATGTATTTCCTAGTTCTGTCCTTTGAGAAGCCTTGGGGGCAGTGACATTCCAACAGCAATGAGCACTTAGCATCTACCTTGGTTTCTAAGTACCACTTTCCACTAAAAGGAGCCAGAACTCTTTGGAGAAATGGCTTGGCTCCAGGGCTGGGGCAGGGAAAACACAAATGAGCCTGGAACATCTTGTGCCACAAAGCAGGGAATCGCTGAAAGAAACTCTTAGTTTGCTAGAGCTTCCATAACAAAATACCACAGATTAGGTGGCTTAAACAACAGAAATGTATTTTCTCCCAGTTCTGGAGGCTAGAAGTCCAAGATCAAGGTGTTGGTAGGTTTGGTTTCTCCTGGGGCCTTTTTTTTCCTGGCTTGCAGATGTCAGCCATCTGGTCGCGTCCACACACATGGCCTTTCCTGTGGCCATCCTGGTGTCTCTTCCTCCTCTTATAAGGACACCAGTCCTATTGGGTTAGGGTCCCACCTTGACGACCGCATTGACCTTAAGTATCTCCTTAAAGGCCCCACCTCCAAACACAGTCACACTGGAAGCTAAAGGTTCAACAAGAACTTTGTGGGAATGTAATTCAGTCCATAACAGGGACGGATCAAAAAGACACAGATGCCAGCTTGAAGAGGCTCCCGCTGGCAGAATCTGGATGGTTTGAACATCAAAATAAATAATAATATTAATACTGATATAAATAAATGAAGAAAGATGAAGCTTTTCCATTGAGCAGAACAACAGAGAGTTGGTGGAACTAGGGAGTCACCATTTGGCAGCTATCATAATAACAATATTTCAGCCAAGAGGCAGCCGTGGATACTAAAATTAATGTGTCCAAGTTGGATGAGGAATGGGAGTTTACATAGCACTTTATGAAGTACCACACACACACACAAAACTTATTAATTAAACTAGGAAAAGGGATAGCTTTACAATAGATCAACCTGCCAGACAACATGTTAAACGTTGGAGAAACTGAAATCATGCGTTGCCCGATAAGAGGCAGTGAGAGCACAGCATCACGCTTCTGTGATGTTCCTGCCCCTGACGCATAACTTGAGTCCAATCACGAAGAAACATCAGACAAACCCAAATTGGATGCTCTACAAAGTCAAGGGGCCCATGATCTTCAAAGTTTACAGAGTTTACAATGATCTTCAATGGTCTTCAAAGTTTACAATCACTAAGGAAAGACTGAAGAGCCATTCTGCCTTACAAGAGTCCTGGACTGGATCTTTTTGCTACAAAGAACTTGATGGAGACAATGGGGGAAATATGAATAAAGTACAATAATGCATCTCTAATTTCAGCGGTTGCCTTGGGGTTATTTAGGAGAACGTTACTGTTTGCAGGATTTATACTATCCGGGGGTGATGGGACATCATGTTGAAAATTTATTCTCAGACGCTCTAGGGGGGGAAAAATATTGTTGTGCTATTCTTCGAATTTCTCTGTGAATTTGAAATTATTTCCAAACAAGAGGGGGAAAAATGGTGACAAAAAAGCTTATAAGAATTATGTGTATGGAGGGGTGCCTGGGTGGCTCAGTCAGTTGAGCGACCGACTTCGGCTCAGGTCATGATCTCACGGTTTGTGAGTTCGAGCCCCGCGTCGGGCTCTGTGCTGATGGCTCGGAGCCTGGAGCCTGCTTCGGATTCTGTGTCTTCCTCTCTCTCTGTCCCTCCTCCGCTCATGCTTGGTCTCCCTCTGTCTCAGAAATAAATAAACATTAAAAAAAAAAAGAATTATGTGTATGGAAAAAGTATGTGCATGTATGTATGCTACCAGCCAAAGGGTAGAATGTTTTAGACATCTACTGCTCCTGCCTTCCCTTGCATTCATTCCTCCTTCTTCCAGAAACAGCATCCAGATTTTATGTGGGGGGACTTCCCCTCCCCCACACTTGGTTCACGTGTTGTTGGTGTGGGCAAGTGCCCAGGTCAGCTAGCATATTTTATCCGCCTGGCCACCGTCATCAGTCGAGGGAAGGGCTCCAGTCAGCCCAATATAGGTCAACACTGGGATTTTTTCCTGACACTATTGTGAAAGAGGTTCTGTTTTTCTCCTGGGGTTGCTTAGCTTTTAGAAAATAAACCTAGAATTGCTTGAGACCACTGCATGGAGCTGGACTGTTTCAGGGGTTCAGGTGTGTGTGTGAGGGGCGGTGGGGGGAGTCATTTCAGAGAAAAAGAAAGAGAAGAGATCGAGAAACTGTGTCTTCTTGGTATCATTTTAGCCCATGGATCCAGCTGTACTTGGACTTGTGGGTTAACTAAGCCAAGTATCTTTAATTTTCTGCTTAAGCCACTTTGAGTTAGGCTCTTGGCACTTAGCACTAAAAGAATCATGACTAATGTTAGGAATTCCAGCTGGGCTGGAGTTCAGTGGGGAGGAAGGGGGGTGGGGAACTGGAGCCGCCAGCCAGACATGACAGGGCCCCTGGACCTCAGGGTTCAGTGGGAGCGGGGCCCTCAGGCGCACTTGAAGGTAATTCTGGAGAAGGCGTGAGCAGGTAGTAGGGAGACGATGGCCGAGCAGAAGTCCTTGGGTGACTCTGGACAAAGCTTGGGGGCTTAAGACTTTATCCCCAGTCAACCCCACCTCCTAAGAGCTTGCTGCCCAGCCCACCGCCCAGGGGTCACACCCTTGGCATAGCCCTGACCAGAGCCACTTGTAGATTTGGTCCTGCTCCCCACTTCCGATGCCGCTGTGTAACTGTGGCTCGCATTTCTCCACACTGCCTCCGTGTACAAGGTAGCTTTTCTCCGGTTTGTGCAATTGGCCATCAGGAGAACCCGATGAGGGCGGCCGGTCTGGGATGATTCCCATTTCACAGGTATGGAAGGTAAGGCTCGGAGAGAGAAAGCAACCTGCCCAAAGTTACACCGACATCCAGCGGCAGGGCCGGGACTAGGGGACAGGGCTCACCTCTCTAAGCCCACGGCTCTCTCTAGAGCTCTCCGAACTTTGGAATTTCTGAACTGGGGCTGAGGGAGGGCTCCTCTACCCTCATATGGGACGTGTGATTGCAGATAGAAGCTCTCCCGTTGGATTCTGGGAATGCCCTTGAGTGAGGGGGGTGGGGTGGGGTCAGGCTTTCACAGAGAGGGGCGTGAAAGGGGAATACTCTCAGGGGTCAGGATGCTGATTGCGGCAGGGTAGGGAAGCTTCACAGAGCACTCAGTTGCAGGGGCAGGACCCACGAGGTAGCTCCGGGCCATGCATTGATTGGGCAGCGCTCTGAGGAATCGGGAATTGAGAAAAGATTAGATTGGACCCCACGCGGAAGAAGCCTGCTGGTTGACGGGAAAGACCCGTATGAGAAAAAGTAAACGAACCACACAAATAAGATTAACAATAATTGCATATTGCCTAATGCATGACCCATACGCTTACTTACGTCGGGTACTGTTCTAAGTGCTTTAAGTTCTCACAACGAGCCTATGACAAAGATCTGTCAATTGCCCCCATTTTAGCGAGAAGGAAACTGAGCCACGCCGCTGGAAAAGGAGGGGCTGGGGTGGCACTGGAATGAGCCCAAGCTCTCGAGAGCTCCACTGTCCTGCTCCTTCCAGATTCGCTGAGCAGTCACCACGAGCTAGGCCCCGTGCTGGGAGCCAGGGTGAACATGACAGACCGCTCCAAGTCCTCCCAGAGCTGCGGGGCTGGAAGATGGGATGGGAGAGGCCAAGCAGCCACGCGAGGTGTGGGCTCTCTAGGGGAGGTGTGGGTCCCGTGGGAGAAGCCTATGGGGGCGGGTCAGGGACAGCGTCCCCCAGAGGCGGTAGCCAGGTCGAGTCCCGGAAGGGTGGGGAGTCCAGCAGGTGACAAGGGGGGTGCTCCAGGCACAGGAGGGGCAGGTGGCAAGAAGGCCTCAAAGAGCTGGTGGGGGGGGGGGCAAGGTTAAGGGGGCCCCTGCGGTGCTAGGCTCCTGGACCTCACCCTGAGGCCTGGAGCCCTGTGTGCCGGCCTGGGGACTGGTGGGTGCGTGTTTCCGAAATGCAGGTAGGGCACAAGGGACCTGGGGATGGGCAGGACAGCCACCGGATTCTAGAGACACCGAGGAAAACGAGTCTACAGAAGTGACTGGGCAAGAGAGGTGACGGTGGCAGAAGCCTGTGTGTGTGTGTGTGTGTGTGTGTGTGTATGAGAGAGAGAGAGAGAGAGAGAGAGAGAGAGAGAGAGAGAGAGAGAGAATGAGCCATGGGGGCCTTCTAGGCACAAGATTCAAACCAAGGAAGGCCAGTGGGTCATGGGGAGCTCACCGGGAGGAGGCCGGTCCCCCAGGGGGTGCTGGGGTCCGCGGGGGAGCCCCATGAGCTGGGCCTCCGGGGCCCAGGAAGGGCCGGCTGGGGGATCCAGGCGGGCAGGATGCAGGCGGTGGGTTGGAGGAGGGGGAGCAGGGGACCCAGGCAGCGGGATCCAGGCAGGGGGAATCCAGTTGGGCGGGAAGCAGGCAGAGGGAATCCTGGCTGGGGGACACCGGCGGGGCGGGATCCAACCGGGCTGGACGGAGAAGGGGGTAGTATCCAGGCCGGCGGGCAACGCCCAGGGGCCCCCACACGTTCCGAGTCTGGAGCTGGAGGCGCTGGAGCTGGGGAGGCCAGACCCGTGGGAGGCAGGGCTAGGGTCCTGCCCAGGCTGGGAGACCAGTGCCCTGGTGGTGGTGGGGGGGGGGGGGGGGGGCAGAGCGCGGAGGAATGAGCAGGCACGCGCCCAGAAGGCCACCCAGGCCTTTTGGAGAAGGGGCTGGACAGGAGCAAGGCCGGGGCAGGGGGAGGAATAGGAAGCTGTTGGGGGGATTCGCAGAGGGCCACGGGCGGTGCAGATCCGAGCCCCGGGATCAAGATTTTAGGGGGAGAAGAACCTGGATCCCAAGAGACGGCACTCTGAGCGGAGGGGTGTTAAAAGCCTGCCCAGTTCAAGACTGATGCTGCGGTTCCCCAGCAAGGCAACCGAGGGCACGTTTCTCAACCTCTCCGAGCCTCAGTTTCTTCATCTGTAAAGCGGGGACAATGATCGGTTTATCCTAAAGGCAACCCAAGCAAGGGGGCTGGTACTAAGTCCTAAGTAAACCGTAGCCATCGTTCCTCTATAGTTTAGGTTGTTTTGCAGGAAAGAGCCTTTTGGGGAGCATCAAAAGTCTTGGGTTATTGTCCTGGTCCTCCCCCCCAAGCGGGGTGGATGTGCAGGGGCAGCTCCCTGGGGTGTCCACACTGGACTCAGAGTGGAGTAGATAGGATGTTGGGTGAGCCGGAGCTGGTGACCCACCGGGAGGGGCTGTGAGAGGGTCGGTCCAGCCGGCACGTGGGCCTGCACCGGACAAGCAGGCCGCTAGGTCCTTGGGGCCTCCCCGGATTCACTGTAGGCATTTCTTTATCTGCGATGGAATGTGCTGGCAGTCAGGGAAGAATGTTTCTCACACTCTGACATCAGCAATCCCTTAACGGGCATGGAGCGCATACACTGACCCCCGAGTTTAAGCAAATTTTAAGAGAACCTTGTGTTTCTAACACGAAAAAAGTGCAACTTGGGGGAAGTCGTACCAAAGGTAATTGTTTTGTATCAGGAGAGAGGGGGTACCTTCTGAAAATTTGCACCCGTGGTATCTTCGCCCCATGACCATAAGACGCCACGAGGGTTTTCGCATCCTGTCAGCTTCTTTTCTTACTCCTTATCTGTGCTAAGTTAGAAAAATCCCAAACCACAATGACAGGTCATTAGAAATGGCAGCAAACGTTTGGTGGCTGTCAGACAGTTGTGGCTTCAGACCAAACAAGAATCCAGAAATCACAGAGCTGTCTCTCCCTGCAGGCTATTTTCTACTCTTCTGGACACTAGGTCAACAGGTACAAAGCTTCCGAAAGTTAGAAGACTGACTATTTCCCCTTGGGAGAGAGTGCGTGTGGCAAACGAGGTATTTAATCCTCTCTTTGGTTGAATTCTTTAGGTTCTGATGTAATATTTGGATGTGGGTTTACATTAATCTTAATAACATGTCATTGATTCCGTTCCCGTGCTCAGAAACAAAAAATCGCCAAGTGTTGAGAACCAGACTCCATGGTGGAGCAGTCACAAGGCAGTTTGGTTTGAAGAAATTGAGCTAAGACACTTCAGAGCCTAGAAGTGGTCTTACGTGGCACTATCAAAAAATGATTTTAAGTCATCTTTCTTTTTCACAACTTGTGGGCACCTTTTTCTCCAAAGCTAGCCTACTTCAAGGGCTAGGGGTGGAGAGGTGATTCTTCCCCATTGGTTTGTCCAGAGATACAGGCTCCTTCTATGTTCTTGTTCCGCTACCCTTGGGTCTTGCCCTCACTGGCATGCTCCAAGGTGGCTCCAAGCAGGAGTTGAAGGAAAATGGAGTGGGAAGGCACGCCCACTCCCTCTAAAGACCTGGAAGTCCCCCTTCAGCTCACGTCCCATTGGCCAGAACACTGTCACATGACTGCATCTAGCTGAAAAGGAGGATGGGAAGTGTAGTTTCTGTTCTGAGTGGTCATGTAGCCTGCTAAAAAATTGACAGAGAATGGGGACAAGGAATATGGGGGGGGGGGGGGGGGGCAATAGCTGGCATTGCCCAAATGTGAGAGAAAGATCAGGAAGCAGATGGGAATTGGCTTTCAGGCACAAGATCAGGATCCTCCCACTCTTCTGACAGAGCCAGCCAAGCACGCCTGTGCATCATTGATTTAAAGCGATTTCACAGGGGTACCTGGGTGGCTCAGTCGGTTAAGCAACCAACTCTCTTTTTTTTTTTTTTAAGTTTATTTAATTATTTTGAGAGAGACAGAGACAGCATGAGCAGGGGAAGGGCAGGGAGAGAGGGAGGGAGAGAATCCCAAGCAGGGTCTGCACGGTCAGCTCAGAGCCCAAAGTGGGGCTCGAACTCACGAAACCATGAAAGCCATGAGATCACGACCTGAGCTGAAACCCAGAGTCAGACGCTTCACCAACTGGGCCACCCAATCGCCCCAAGGGACCAACTCTTGATTTCAGCTCAGGTCGTGATCTCACAGTTGGTGAGACTGAGCCCTGGGCTGGGCTCTGTGCTGACAGGGTGGAGCCTGCTTGGGATTCTCTCTCCCTTTCCCTCTACCCCTCCCCTGCTTGTGCTTTCTCTGTCTAAATAAAGAAAGAAACATTTTTAAAAAATGTATAACGGGGCGCCTGGGTGGCTCAGTCGGTTGGGCGTCCGACTTCAGCTCAGGTCACGATCTCACGGTCCTTGAGTTCGAGCCCCGCATCGGGCTCTGGGCTGATGGCTCAGAGCCTGGAGCCTGCTTCTGATTCTGTGTCTCCCTCTCTCTCTGCCCCTCCCCTGTTCGTGCTCTGTCTCTCTCTGTCTCAAAAATAAATAAATGTTAAAAAAAAATAATAAAAATAAAATAAAATAAATGTATAACAATTTCACACACACAGGCCCAGATGAAAAGAGAGACAGATAAAACCATCTCTTTAAATCACTGATCATGCCGCTTGAGACCGGTTCTAAGGTCCTTTTTTTTTTTTAACTTGAGAGAGAAAGAGATTGAACAGGGAAGAGGGATGGAGAGAGAGAGAGAGAGAGAGAGAGAGAGAGAGAGAATCTTAAGCAGGCTCCTGCTGTAGGGATCGATCCCACTCTGGGATCATGACCTAAGCTGAGTCAGACGCAGACGCCCAAGACCGGTTCCCGGTTCTAAGATCTTAAACAGCTTGCTCAGATGGCGACAGGTTCCCTGTGACAGTCCAAACTTAACCTTAGAGCAGCACAAGGGTCCAACTTCTAAGGAGGAGTGCAAGACGGCCGGGCTCATCAAAACCCAATTATTTTCTCATAATGCACGCCTCTGGTACGATGTGACGTCCACCGCTGTCTTTCCATCAAGGAAGTTTGCCAAAAGCCACTTCTGCATTCTCTCAGAGAAAAATGTGTGTCATGAATAAACAGTTCTTTTACAAGCTTCTCAGAGAGTATTACGGGGATCTGCATTTGACTAAGAGGCGTGCAATTTTAAATGCTGCCTGTGTAGTTTTGTTTTTCTTCTTGCCTTTGGTGGGGGGAAAATCCGTCCATTTTGTCCTGGAAAGCTTATTTTACTCTTGTTCTCAAAAGAAAAAAAAAGGGGGGGGCTCTAATGGTTTACCAGAAAGGTCACTGTACTTTGTTTGAAAATGATGTTAAAGGCTTGATGGCTTTATGCCACTATTTGACAAAGTTTCATAACACACAACGCTCTGGGGATTAAGATGGGCCAGTTAGCAAGTCTAGTGAAGCCCAGGGTTGGATATTCGATATCGTGCTCGCTATTTACACTTTTCTTTCTCAGCTGCCTGTGTGAAATCGTCACACGTGTCCCAGTTCTTGGACATTTACATTTTTTAAAGCCAGATTTTTGTTCTCGATCTACTCTTACAACCCGGTTCTCTGCTGTAGTATTTGGATTACTATTTCCATCGCTCCTTCTCAAGCTTTAATGAGCCTCTTTTGAACCATTGACTTACTTGAGTTAAGGATATTACACATCACAAAACGAATAACCAAAACCCATAAATGACATGAAAATATATCGCCTGACACAAACTGCTGAGATGGATCGACCAAATCCAAACCCGGTAGTGCGTGCGCGGTGTGGAATAATGTGAGAGTTAACGAAGGGCATAATGGGATCGCGGTGAAAATCTTAATGAGTTTTGCGTGTTTTTTTTTTTTTTAACGTTTATTTATTTTTGAGACAGAGAGAGACAGAGCATGAACGGGGGAGGATCAGAGGGAGAAGGAGACACAGAATCTGAAACAGGCTCCAGGCTCTGAGCTGTCAGCACAGACATTGACACGGGGCTCAAACTCACGGACCGTGAGATCATGACCTGAGCAGAACTCACGGACCGTGAGATCATGACCTGAGCCGAAGTCGGCCGCTTAACCGACTGAGCCACCCAGGCGCCCTGAGTTTTGCATTTGAATGTTAGGAGTCAAAGAAGTCCCTCCTTTTTTCCTTGAAAATCTCCAACACCTGAGCTTGAGGGAGCCCCAGGGGTCCATGGACCACACTTTAGGAAAATTTCTGTAGCCAGCAAGCCTACCTACCGTCTGAGTCATGACATAGGGGACGGGGGGGGGGGGGGGGGGGGGGGGGGGGGGGGGGGGTGTCCTGTTACACTGCTGTCTGGCCACCTCTGGCTGGAAGTGAGTGTTTTTGGCCGGGCGACACGTTACGTGGGAGGAACGCTGATAGACACATAAGCGGCCACCCAAGAGAGATCTAGGACAATGTAATGACCAGAAACCCGGGCAGCTCAGTTTGAAGGAGACTCGTGGAAACATGAAGGGCCTGTCAGAACCCAGCTCGTCGTGGGCAACTCCAGCCACGTGGTCCCCTGATGTCCCGGCTTTAGATACTCGGCCTCTGCCAGGGCCCTTCTATAGAGCACACAAGAAGCTGTTTTTCCAACAGTGCCTAATTCTCCAATGCAGAAGGTCTTTCTCCAGAACCCCAGGGGTCTGCATCGTGGTTCTCCTGTTGGGGTGTCAAAATCCTTTCTGACGCCACAGATATGGTATGACGATACCATAGGGTCTGCGGGTCTTACGGTCCAAGTGGCCACACCTGGAACTGTTACAGGGCTCTTTCCTGCTCTGGGTCTCACCCAAATCTGGCAGCCTCTCACGCTACCTGTAAATGGGTCAGAGCCATCTTCCCAAGTGTAGACTGTGTTTTCTCCAGCGCTAGCAAAGCCCTACTAAATGTACTTACTTGCGGGGGCGACTGGGTGGCTCAGTCGGTTAAGCGTCTGACTTTGGTGCAGGTCATGATCTCACACTTCGTGAGTTCGATCCCCGTGTCAGGCTCTGCGCTGACAGCTCGGGGCTCGGAGCCTGCTTCGGATGCTGTGTCTCCCCCTCTCTCTCCCCGTCCCCTGCTCATGCTCTGTGTCCCTCCGCCTCTCGATAATAAATAAACGTTAAAGAAATTTTTTGTACACATGATGTTAAGTGTAGGTCATCCAAAATAGCCGATCAAACTGATACTCTGTAGACAGTCCAGATGATCCAGGTCCCCTCAGGCTATGTTATGACAGAGAGTGGGAGTGAAATATACCCGGAGACAAGACCTTGAAGGCGTGCTGCAGCAACCCAGCCCAAGTGAATGCAAATTGTTTCCTCTCCTCTTGATAGGGAGGAAAAAAGAATGCACTTGTGGGACCAATGGCCGTGTACCATACACCCGCAGTGTGTTCAATCCGGTTTAGTAAAGCCATCCCACCTGGCCCAGAGGCGGCAATGAGACTAGCACTTGGTGCGTCCATTGCCGTCGTCCACCGGCAGCTGTCTGGTGACTTTCTGGTTTTGCATGACACATCCACTCTAGCAAGCCCACTTCTCTGCGCCTTTTGATCCTTTCCTGTCCGCTCTGGCAATTCGAGCATTTCCACTGCACTCGGCATGAAGTCGGCCCGCAGGTGATCCAGGTCCCAAATCCTGTGATAGAGTCTGTTTCCTGAGGTGCCTGTAGAGCCTGTGACTCTTGATCTCGGGGCTGCGAGTTCGAGCCCCACACTGGGTTTGGAGATTACTTAAAAAAATAATAATAATAAAGTCGGCTTCTTTGGACCACTCCTGGCCACCAACTGTCTTAGGACAAGCCCCTGGGAAACGGACTCTGAAATGGAGATTTGGGTGCAGGAATTTGTTGGGGAGTGAATCAATCAGGGCTCGACAGAGAGAGAGAGATCTTTAACTGCAATACATTCATCACGGACGTCTCCACCGATCCCACGAAGAGTTCTGGAGCTGAGATGGTCCTTTGGAGTTGTCCCCCCTGGAGACAAGGGTTTGGGCGTTTGTACCCGCATGTCAACCAGCCATAGGATGACTGCCTCCGAGGAGGAAGCATGATCTGTGGCAAAGGCAATCCCTTTGGCGGACAGCGATTCTGGGAGAGGGCTGGGGAGTCAGCGGCTCCCACATTGCCATCCGCTTGGGAAATGGGTGTCTCAGTCCTGCGGTGGGTGCCTGGACGCACATCCCAGGAGTGCCTACGGCACAGGTTGGGGAAAGGCAGATTTCAAAGACCCCTCCGGCCATCAGAGCTTCTTTGAAAAATAGCGACAGCCCTGTCACCAGAAGTATGTGAGCCTGAATCTATAATTACCTGTCCCGGGTCTTACAGAAAAAAAGCATGGACTGAGCAGAGCTTGGGCTCAATTAACAGTTTTCAGGGGGCACCTGGGTAGCTCAGTCCGTTAAACGCCCGACTCTTGGTTTCAGCTCAGGTCATGATCTCACAGGTTTGTGAGTTCAAGCCCCACATGGGGCTCTGTGCTGATAGTGTAAAGCCTGCTTGGGATTTTCTCTCTCCTTCTCTCTCTGCCCCTCCCCTGCTTGTGCTCTCTCTCTCAAAATAAATAAATAAATTAAAAAAAAAAAAACAGTTTTCAAACTGGGTTCCAAGGCACCTCGAGGGTCTCTCAGACTTCTCAGGGGGCCGCATGGAGATTCAGGTTCAGGTTCATCCCGCACCCCTTGCCATCACTGCTGTGACCAGGACAGCTCCATTGTCATCTGCTGATACACTAGGGCTCTCTGCACAGAGTTTTGTTTGTGGAAAGTCTTTTGCTGCTGGAAAATAACACGAGGAAATTTTGCAGAATACCTAACCAGGACTCCTCAAGATATCAAGGCGACGAAACATAAGGAAATACTGGGAAACCATCATAAACCAGAGAGGACCAAGGAGACATGACAACCAGATACAATGTGACGTCCCTGATGGGATCCTGGAACAGAAAAGGGACACGGGCAGAAAAACTAGTGAAACCCAAGTAAACTCTGGAGATTAATTAATAGTAACATACCAATATTGACTTCTTCATTTTGGCAAATGCACCGTGGTGATGTAGTCTGTGAATGCTGGGGAGAACTGCATGAGGGATAAATGGGACTTTTCTGTATTTCCTTTGCAACTTTTCTGTAAATCTAAAATTGTTCCAGAATAAACACATTCTTCTGGAAAAAATCGCATTAGGAGCCCATCGGACAGATGAGTTCCAAATATTTCCAGAAATGAAAAGACAGATGGGCTTTGCTGATCTAGGAAGGCTTCCAGGAGGAGGCCAAGCTTGGATCTTAGGTGGGATTGGGATGTCAGGATTGGGTAAATTTCCTGCCCACAGATTTCTCTGTGGAATGTTGGATGTTTATATTCCTGTCTTTCCTTATCTCCAGGAAAGTAAGGACCCATCTGGAAAGGAGGGAACTGAAGTTGGGCTCACTGGGGTGGATGGAACTATTGAAACATTAAAGTTCGAACAGGCTTTGAAGGGAGATCGAGAGGCTGGTTTGTGCCTCGGTCTCTTCATCCTTGCTTAGGGGCCCAAGCTGAGGCCAGGAGAAGTCAGACAAAGGAGGAGACACAGGCCATGCCCCCAGTCTGATGGAAAAACCCAGAGTTATTATCTCAAGGGACCCCAATGTGGTGGGGACAACACAGTCCCTGCTCTCAGGGAATCTCAGTCTCAATGAGGAGACCATAGTTCCTGCCTCTGGGAGCCTCCTGTCCGATGGGAGGGACACAGTCTGAAGGAGGAGGCAGGATACATCCCACAGATGCAGCGATATCTAAGCTAACTTGCGGATATTGGTATTCAGGGACAGGGAGAGCCTGGGAGGAAGGCTCGAAGAGAAGAGGACTGTGGCTCTTGTACAAAGAAACCAGTAGGAAGGGTCCTGGGACAGAGCTGATAGGCCCCCTGGAAGGGGGTCCTGCTCAGATACGGATGTTCGCTCTGACAATGGGGGCCATCAAGCCTCTGATCCCTTGTCCTCACAAGGACTGAGAGCAGCTGAGAAGCAGTGAAGGGACAGCGAGGGACAGGCGATGGATGGATACACACGGAGGAGACAGATAGGGAGAGACTCAGCCAGAGATGCCAGCAGAAGATCTGAGATGGAGAGACACAGAATGGATGTGAGCCTAAGACCAACATAGGGGCAGAGGCAGAGAGCCCGCGCCCCTGTCCCTGTCCCTGTCCCCCCACCCCCCCAGGCCTAGGCCTCCAGCCGACCCAGCCATGGCCCCCCGCTGGCCTACCCCATTTGCATCCGCCTGCCTCCAGGCTCTCTCAGCCTCTGGCACTGCCCCAGTGTTTTCCCTCACTAGGTATGAAATGCAAGCTAGAGCCAAAATCCACGTGTCCTAGCTGGCTGGGGAGGAGGCTCCCTGGGAAGGGAAGCGAGTGAGTGCGGGCACAGCCCCCGTCCACTGTGCGGTACGGGGCAGGGGCAGGGGCAGGTGGAGGAGGCAGTGAGGACCTGTGCCTTGCTCCTCTGGGTGTGCTCAGGGCCTGGCCCAGTGCTGGGCACGACGGGGCGGTCAGCGGTGGCTCCTGACTGGCCGAACGAGTACTGCCCGGTCAATATTAAAGAACGGGTGATGGCACGGTGGTGAGAGCCTGGGTTCAAATCTCAGCTTCACAACTTCCTGGCTGTGTGACCTCGAGCATGTTCCTGGACCTCTCTGAGCCTCGGTGTCCTCCTCTGCAAAGCAAGGATAAGGATGTTAACAAAACCCGGCCTTGTAGGATCGTTGTGGCCGTTCGGTGAGCTACTGTGGCCCTTAGGACAGTGCCTGGCATACAGAAAACACCAAACACCTGGGGGTGCCTCACGGGTATGGTTTTCCTGCCTGTGTCACATGCATATGTGTTCAGTGTGGAAGTGGTGTGGGCAAGGGTGCCCGTGGGTTGGGGCATGGGATCTAGTCACAGATTCACCACCTCTTGGCTGGGGGGGGGGGGGGGGGGGAGGGTCCCTAGCAAGGGGCTTCTCTTCCTCTACAGAATGGGTGTAAGATCTTCCTGGGGCGGGGGGGGGGGGGGTCAGGGAGGAGGAGCCAAGTGCCACTTGAAGCCCGATTGAGGGCCGTATTCCTTCCCGCGTTGGACGTGGTCTGCTGGACGCGGCTATGCGTGTCTAGCCGTTTGCACGGATTTGCAAATAGGGGAGGCATGAGACCATGGAACGAAGCCTGATCCAGCTGTCGGGGCACCTGGGGCCTGCCTCAGCTCTAGGAAGAGCATCCTGGGGCCTCGCCTTGATCCCCCCGGGTCTCAGGTTCTCCATCTGTACCAGAGACGTGCCAAGACTGACCTCCCAGAGCTGTCGTGAGGATGAGATGAGATGATGCGTGAGGTGCCGTCAGCCGACGGCCCTTCTCAAGAGCTCTCCGGCCGCCACGGTGCTGCGGTTCGCTTCCGGCCGCCTGACACTGTGAGCCTTCCCATGCGTGCGCGCAAATGGAGTGTGCCGTTTGCGCAAGGGACCAGATCTTCAGGAAACGGAGGAGGAGATCCCTTGGCATCCATCCTGGGTCTCTTGGACCCGTCCAGTGGCGCTTAAGCCCGCGGAGCCAGGCTGCCTGGGTTTGAATCCCAGCTCGGCCACTTCCTAGCTTTGTGACCCCAGGCAACTGACTTAACCTCCCTGCGCTTCTCTTTCCTCGTCTGAAATTGGAGACAGCAACAGCGCCCCCCTCAGGGGGCTCTGTGAGGAGTACACAGTTCAAGCGCGCAAAGTGCTCAGGGCAGAGCCTGGTACAGATGTTTGTGGTTATTCCCGAGCGGGACTGGGTCTGTGGGGGTGCGTTCCGCTGCCCAGTTCCCATGTCTCTCCTGGCCAAACAGATAGCTCATCCGCTGGAACAGCCCTTTCTGAGTTCTGACCAGTTTCTCGTAGGCAGAAGTTCCTAGAAGGGTGCAGCCTGAGGCAAGGCAGCCAGCACAAGCTGCTAAAATAATCACACTTACAGGAGGCCCAGGATGTCGGTGGGACAGATAGTTCTGAAAGTGAATGTGAGTGAGTTTCTGGAAAGAGAAGCTGGGAGACACGCTTCTGCAGGTCCCCGGCCGGGTGGGACAGAGCAGGCTCCTCTGTGCTCTATTCCTCCCCCTCCCAGGCCCCCTTCCCACCCAGAACCTCCCAAAGAGGCAAGTGACCTGAGGGGGCGGTGGGAATCGCCCTTGGCAGGGACGGAGGTCTCACCCTCTGAGGGTCAGGTCTCCCTTCCCACTGTTCCTTTCTGCCCTTGCCCTGCCCGTGACCTCAGGAGTGGGAACACGTAAAGGGGAGGGGGTGGGGGTGATAGGGATGGGAGGAGAAATGAGGGGCTGTCAGAGAGAGGGAGATGGAAAATGTGGGGGGGGGGCGCTGTGACCGGAGCAGGCAGAGGCTCATGCGCTCGTGAAGGGTGTTTGCCTGAGTGCGTGAGCGGATGTGTGTGACGCAGTACCTGTGTCTGTGCCCCGCTGTCTGTCCGTCTGACCGGGAAGGGGCAGAATTGTAGACCCACGCCACCAGCAGGGACATTTTCTGACCAGACTCCTGTTGTGCAGAGGGACGAACAGGCTGAGGAATGAAACGCCCAGTCGCTGGGCAAGTCGGGTACCAGACCTTTGGTCTCTAGACAACTAATTCGGGGCTGGGGGTGGGAAGATGAGGAGGAAGGGGGCTGAGAACACACGTTTCGTTTCGGGGGGGGGGGAGAGGATTGGGAACTCTTCCTAACTCCTGCCCTTGCCCTCGGTCTCCCCTCCAGCCCCCAGCTACTTCCTTAGGCTGGAGGAGGAGACCACCCTCAGGGATGCCCCAGAGGAGGTGGGGGAAGCAGCCTTGCAGGGTGCAGGGTCCCCGTGGGAAGGGGCCAGGCATCCAGCCTCCCACGTTCCTGCAGACGTGGACTCCCCACCCCAGCTGGGATGTGTCATCCTTGGAGCCCGTGACAGTAGCTGCAGCCTCTCTCCAGCTTTCCTGCCAGACCCGGCCTCGAATGTGGGGAGGACCCTTCGGCAAGCCGTCTGGGCACATCCCCAGCCTGGCAAAGCTGAGCCCTAAGACGGAGGGGGGCGGGGAGGAGCCTGAGCCCTCCAAAGTGCCGGCCCTCCCCTACCTGGCCCTCCTCAGTGTCCCCACCTGGGAAATGGGAGAAAAGGACAGAACGTTCTAGCGGCGAGGGGCGAAATGGAATCTCCCAGCAGGGCCTCACCCTGGTCTGGCATATGGCTTCCCTGCTCCTCCTCCCTGAGCCCCCTGCCTCGGCCCTAAGGGAGGAGCCCCCTCGGCCCTTAGATTGGGGGAGGAGGGGAGAGAGGGTCCACGGCCAGAGGAGGGAAGCTGCAACCAAAGCAGACATTCCGGATGACTCACGGGCCCGGAACGCCTCTCCAGGCGGCAGGGCAGCCTCTGTTCAGCGGGGGCAGCCTGAGAAGACCCAGGCCCCAGCAGGGGGTGGGGGGGAGGGGAAGGCGGAAGGTCGAGAAGCAGAACCCAAGAGAGGCTCGGGGACAGTCACGGAGAGGTGCCTTAGGGAAGAGGGGACAATGTGTCTCTCCCAGGGCAGCGGCAACAACGAAGGCTGGGCGCTACAGGAGACGCCCGTCCCCCACCTCCAGGGAATGCCCTTTCTGGAGAATGGCTTGAGAAGAGGAAACCGGTCTGCCCCTACCCCTTCCTGGGACTGAAAATCACACCCTCCTGCCCTGAGGAGGCAGGGGGGTGGCTTTGATGGTCTCCACAGAGCCCCCCCTTAGTTCTTACCCACCCCAACTTTCTTCGCTGCCGTGCCCCACCAGGGGCCCCAGCCCCTTCCATTTGCTCGGTCTCATCTTTGGAGAGGGGAAACTGAGGCCCAGAGCGGCCCAGGGGGTACGGGGAATGCAACTGCTCCCTCCCAGGTCTGCCTGACCTGGCAAAGCTCTGGGCTTAGGGTGCCCCTGTTCAGTTCCTCCTCTCCCCCCCCCCCAGCAGAAGAAGCAGTAAAGCCATCGGTCTACGGTCTACGTGGCAGGCAGAGGGGGGCCTGCGAGGGAGGGGAGCTGGGAATGAGGTCAGCGGGTTGGATGGGCCAGGCTGTGGCTGTGAAGGCATCTGGGCTGCAGCAGTCTGGAAGGTAGGGGCCTCCGGGCCGGCCACTCCCAGCCCCAACCCGCCATCCACCCGCCCACCATGGCCTGTCTCCCGGCTCCTGCTCCTCCCCTCCCTGCAGCCCACACTCCAGCCAGGCCAGATGGTTCCCATCAAGCCTCTTCCATGTGGCAGTTCCACCCTGCCCACCGGGCTCCCTTCCCCCTCTGGCCACACGGCTCAGCTGAGAGTTGGGGAGCAGCTCTCTTGCCCTGTCCCCCCAGGCCTGGATGAGTATCCTGTGGGATCCTTGTGCCTCTTGACCGCCCTCCCCCCATCCCCAGTTGCTTCCCTGGCCCCTCCAGCCCCCCAGCGGCCCTCACCACTCAGGATCTTGAGGTGGAGCAGGGATCTCACCCCTGACCCCTCAATCTCAGCCGTGTGACCTTAAGCAGGTCAGTTCCCTACTCTGAGCCTTAGTTTTCTCATCCGTGTAAGGAGGAGAGAGCAGGGCAGAAGGAGTTCAGAGGTGGAGTGAGTTCATTCCACCCGAACATCTGTTGTATCATATTCCCACTTTACAAGAACAGGAAGCTCTAGAGTCTAGTAGAAACCGACTTCAGAGGAGTCATCTGGTCTACCTCTTTGCGCGTTCCCAAGTGGCGTTTCCTTGATGGTCTGAGACCTGTAAGTCCCACCCACTCTCCTTGCATTTTCCCCCCTTCCCCAGGGGCTCCAGACTTCAAACTTGAATTCTGCAGCTACCAAGGGATAGGTTTTCTGGGCAAGCCCTTTGGCAAAAGGCTTACGACCAAACCCTACTCAAAAGCAGTCACTGGCTCTCTGGCCCCCAAATAGATTTGAAATTCTTGTGCTAGAACTCCAGGCCTCTAGAAGTTGGCCCCAGCCTAATTTTCCAGCTGTATATTCCGTGTTTCCTCTGCCCAAGGCCTTTTCCCCATCACCTCTCTCTCTCTCTCTCTCTCTCTGTTGGAGTCAGGGGAGGTTTCCCAGGTTGGTGACGCCCTCCCTCCCATTCCAGCCCTGCATTCAAACCCTGTCACCCACCTCCAAGGCTCGGCTCCAAAGCAACTCCTCTCTGAAACCTGCCTTATCTCCAGTTGGCGTTCTCGTCACCTTTGCATCTCTCTGGAGGCTTCCATTTACTGAGCGTGACATAGGGCCAGCGAGGTGGCCTCCCGCTGCCCCATTTCACACACTGGGGAAATGAGGATCGGAGAGATGGAGAACCTTACACAAAATCACACAGCCAGTGCTGCCCTGGGTGAGAGACATTTCCAGCTTTCTTTTATTCCCCAACCTGGCTCCCCATCTCTAAGGACAGGAGCTGGCCCCAGGAGGTCCGCAGTAACCCTCCACTGAACAGAATTGACTGGAGTCTTTGCAGTGGGCACTGAACTCAGGATGTCCTTCCGTGCACGGGGCCCTCGCCCAATCTCCTCCTTTCCAGGGTATCACACCATCCAGTCCGTCAGTCAGAGGGGCAGGAGTCATAGGGATGACTGCTTCTCACCACCATGCTCCCACATCCACCTGTAAACCCTCCCTCTTGAAGCCATGCTTTTCTCTGGTTCCACGACTCCCTGGGATGCCTGCCACTCAGAGCTCTGTGCTCCTTTCCTTCAAGACCTTGATGGTTGCCATCACGTGTTTATTTATTTGTGTGATTTCATCCACGTCTGTCTCGACCAGATATAAGTTCCATGAGGGCGGGCACCGACGGGCCAGACCCCAGTGCAAAGTGCCTGACATGTAAATGTTGTTGAACGAATAATCCTGGATCCTTTCTGTGCCCAAGCCACGCTCTGTCCAAAGGGGTGCCTTGCCCAGGGCTGGAACAAGTGAAAAAACTGGGATCCCCACGCGCCCCCCCCCACTCAACCCCCACCCCAGAAACTCCAGAATCCCAGGTTTGCCAGGAGGAACCAGTGGCTGAAGGGGAATACACCAGACACCTGTGGCCAAGGCTTCCTTGTGGGGGCGGGGATGGGGTGAAAGAAGTAAATGATGGGCTCTGGACAGGTGTCTCCATCTCACAGAGGCTCCCCACCCCCCTGCTCTTTTTTTTTTTTTTTTTCAAATCTAAGCCTCCAAAGAGCCTTTGCACCCACCTCCTAGGCACTTGGATCAGACATCTGGTTGTGATGAGAGCCTTGCCCCCCTCTGCCCCACCCCCCCCCCAGGCTGGCAGCTTTCCTGGGGTGGAGGCCTGCACACAGCATCAGGAGACAGCCCCACCATGGGATCGAGGTGCCAGAGATACCGGAAGAGAATGGGAGAGAAAGAGCAGGGAGGGAGGAAGAGAGCGTGGGTGGAGGGGCGGGACAACGGGGCGGCCAGATGCAGAGGAGAGAAAGAGCACGGGATGGAAAAGATCTAAGGAAAGGAAGGAAAATCTGTGACCAGGAGAAATGGGGGGGTGGGGGTGGGGGGGATAAAAGAAAGAATCAGGAAGGAAGTGGGGAAAGAGAATGGGGCTAACACCAGTACAGAAAGGAACCAGGCCAGAAAGGAGTAAAAAGTCATTCAGTTCCTTGGCTCACCCAACCTCTGACAAGAACCTTCTCTGCCCCCAGACCAGGTGAGGGCGAGAGATGGGGCGGAGCCCCTGCCAGGTCCCTTTCCGGGGAGCTCGAGCTCCAGCAGGAAAGATGGGCATTGACTCCTCACTTGAGTTCCCCACGGAGCGAGGCGAGAGCCCATTCAGCACACTATGCTCATCTGGGACCTGGCGGAGACCTGGTAGGGGTGGCTGGAGTGGGCCTCGGGAGTCCTGATGTCACTGGTGGCTCACGCTCCAGCCCCTTCCCTGGCTCCCCTGCCCCTCCCTTTTCCCCCCTCCTGGACTGGGCCCCTCACCCCAAGAATAGTTGCCAGGGCTAAAAATCAAAGCGTTCTCTTCAAGAGCCCGGACTGAGGGCACATTCTAGAAGAGAATGGGGTGCCAGCTGGGCCTGGATGTGGGTATCCGAGGGGAGAGAGGGCCAAAAGCAAGGGCGATCCAGAAAAAGAGCTCAGGAGAGGGAAGGGTGGGGGAAAGAAACACAGTTTCCTGGAAGAAAAAGAGGAGGGAGGCAGAAGACAGACAGACAGACAGGAGTGGGGGTGGCTCCGAGCAGGCAAAGAAAGAAGGACAGGAGGGAGAATGGGGCATCTACTCACTCTCCTCCCCTCTCAGCTAAGCTCCTCCTCTAAGCCGGGAGCTCTCCGACCCCATTTCCTGGCCTCCCACTTGCTCCCCAGCTCCTTCCAGTGTGGCTTCGCCACCCCCCGAACCTTAGGGCGCTAATCAATCACCGCCATGTTGCCAAACCCAGGGAGCATTCCACCCCTTGTACTAAATTCTCTCTGCAGCATCTAATTCTCCCTCCTTCTAGAACAATCTTCCCTTGCACCCACCAACCCTGTCCTCCGTGCCTTCCTACTCCCACTCTTGTCCTGTCTCCCGTGCGGGGCTCCTGCACCCCTTCCCACCCCTTCAACCATGAGGGTCCTTATCGCTTCTCGGCCTTTGGGCTAAGATCAAGCGCAGCCATGAGGGTCCTCAGGCTCATCCCAGCCCTTCACCGCTCCTGCCTCCATGATGACTCCCT
>NC_064814.1:6773358-6841828 GCF_023721935.1 Panthera uncia
AGGCTCATCCCAGCCCTTCACCGCTCCTGCCTCCATGATGACTCCCTCCACACCACCGTCCTGGGGTCCCACATAGGGCTTTCCTCTGAGCTCCAGACCCAGCCACCCACGGGTTTCCCACACCTTGCTGACCGGACATCTCGCGGCACCTAACACTCCACGTGGACAGGCTTCCTTCCCCACCTTCCCCCTGAGCCTGGAAAGGATGGAGGAGACGGAGGGACATCTCGGAAGGCTGAGGGACTTGGATGGAGGCTGAGGCTGAGAGAGAGAACAGAGCCTGGCCTGGAAGCCAAAGAACTTCGCTGAGGCCCCAAGGGCCCGGGTGGTGTGAAGCTGAGGAAAGGGAGGAAGAGAAGATCCCACACACTTGGGGTCTGCCCCAGACTCTGTCCCCAGGGACCCTCGACGGGACCCGAGCAGAGCTCTGTGATGGGGACCCTTGGAGACCAAGCTCTCCACTGCAGTCACACTCTCAGAACCCCTCCCCTTCTCTCTCTTCAACCCTCTCCTAGGGTCCCTCCATCACCAGTTGCGGCCAGGGTGGGGTAGAGGGGCATTCTGGAGGGTCAGACTGGGGAAGGAGAGTCAAAGCAGCTGGAAAGGGCTGATCCCCACTCCCCACTGCCCCCAGGTGCACCACTGCGTCCTTGCCCCACACCACAGAGTCCAGACTGGGGACCTGGGTGGGGGGGGGTCCCGAGGGGGCGGGGGGGGGGGGGAGCTGGGGCACCCAGGCCTGCCCTCTCTCTCATGGAGGGAGGGCAGTTGGGGAAATTTGGAGAAGGAGAGAACTCAGAGCTCAGCATTTTCCTCTTTCTGTTTTTCTTCTTGAGGAATTTTTTTCCCTAAGTGCTGATGACTTTACCATTGCTTGGGGTGTGTGTGCGGGGCGGCGGGGGGGGGGGGAAGATTTTTGGCTTTTGCTCCCCCCCCCCAACTCCAAATGCCGGACAAAGCCTAACATTCCACAAGAAGCCAGAGCTTCAGAGTTTCCTAAAGATGAGGTGGCGTCTCCTCCCCTCTCCCAACTCCCTCCCTCGTCCCTCCGCCCCCCCACCCCCCTCCAAGTCTCAAGCCCAAGGAGGCCCAGCCAGGCTGGGAGGAGACCCCAAGCACATTCTTCCTCTCGCTGTCATGCTGTAGAAATTAAAGACACATCTTCGGGCTGGGTGCCCGCCAAGCGTTTCAAGTCGAAAGTGGCAGAGGAGGCCCTGGGCCTCCGCTCTGTGCCACGTGTAAAAGAGTGTAAAGGATGCTTGGAAAGCCTCTCCCCGCAGCTCTGGGGACAGAAGTCTGAAACTGGATGTTGGGGCAGTGATCACACACACACACACACACACACTACCCGCCAACCTCAGGGGTCCCTGAACATCCTTCAGAACCCCAGGCCCAAGAACCCCAAGCTCCTACTTCTCATCCGAGGCTTAATCTCTTCTTTAAAACAGGCGTGGGACAGCCTGGACCAGGGGACTGCAGGCTGAAGTCAGTCAGGGAGGTCGGCATGAGGCACCAACCCTCACCCCAAGCCTGTGACGCCCTGCCCCAGGCGATCACTGCCAAGCGACAGGACCCTTGTCCTCTGTTGGGGAGGGGCGCCCCTTGACCCTGACCCACACTGGGGGGGGGTGCAGAAACTGCCATCTCAGCACCTCAGCCCCTGTCCTGCCCTGTAGTCGCTGGCACTAGGCGGGGGCAGATCCTGGGCCACAAGCTGCTGCCACATGGTGAGGATAATTGATGAAGGCCCGTCCCTCCATTGCTGTCTGCAGCCCTGCCTCTCTGGAAACTCTATATTTTCCCTTTAATTATAGCCCCTGCACTCTCCCTCTGCCGCCCCACCCGCACCGCTCATCCTGGCTGCCCACAGCCCACGCCGACGTGGCTCCCTCCCCTTCTGTTCCCTTGGTCTTTTTTTTTTTTTTTTCCTTTGCCTTCGTTGCACAAAACCAGCTGGGGGAGGGCGTGGAGAGGGGCGGGGTGGGGGGGGGAGGCAATGGAATCTTGGATGGTTTGGGGGAGGCGGGGACTCCCCGCTTCCACGTTAGCAGCTCTGGAGCGATGGGGGTGGGGGCCCCAAGGCAGGAGGGCCTGGAGTTGACGGGCATTGCAAGGGACCCCAACTGGCTTCTCTTGGGCCCACAGATTGTGGTAGAGCCAAGGGTAGGGTGCCGTTGGGAGGTTGGGACACGGGCAGGGGAGGACACTAGCTTTGGGGGCATCTCCCCCCAATAGAGCCTGTTGTTCTTGGGATCCTCACCTCCATACAGGGTACAGAAGAACCTCTCCTGGTGCCAGGGGCAGAGAGCAATGCCCCGCGTTTTCAGGCAAGAGGGACAGCAGTGGGAAACATCCTCTAAAATAAAGTCATCAACCTCCCCTTCAATTCCATCCCGAGCCCCCAAAGCCTAGTCCCCCCCAGACACCCAAATTCTCCCTCTGTCCCCAACCTCAAGTCCAGGTACAAGCAGTGAGCGGCTTTCCGCAGCTCCTGAAGGAGCACCCTCTCTCTGACCCAGTGCCTTCCACCCAAGTCTTCCGCTATGCTGTGTACGGGGGTCTCTAACCAGGCCATGGTTGCAGCCTGGGCCAACCTCCCAGAGGACCCTTTTCTAGGTCACTAGTGATCTTGGCGCTCCCGTGCAAACCCACTCGCCTGGGGGTAAAAGAGTCCCAGTAACTTCCCACGACCACTCGGCTGCCCGGCCACTTAACCACCAAGCCTCCTTCTGGAGAGACCACGCAGTCAAATTTCTCATCCAGTGCCTCATCCTCCCCACCCCATCCTCTCCCAGTCTCGCCTCGGGTTTGGGGGAGAGCGTTCCAGGCTTCCATCCTGAAGCCTCAAGCATGGCGGAATTGACATCCTCAAGATAAACCCCCTCTGGCCAACAACCCCCCCCCCAAGTATCTGATTCTTAATGTCTGCAAAGGAATCTCTAACGTGTTCCCCAAATATGCCTAAGCTTCATATCCCAGCCACACCAGAAGACACCCCTAAACGGGCACATCTTTTAGAGGGAGAACCTGGTCTCTTCCTACCCATCCTTTAGCTGTTGCGGGACAGGTCAGGAAGGCGAATGAGGCACGGCCAGGACGGCCCTCTCCCAATCACCCCCAGTCCTTCCACCTCGGGAAGTCTCCCCTGCCAGCCCCTCAGTTCCAGATCCCCCAGACGGAGGGATCCCAGGAAGAAAGCCCAAGGGGCTCCACGACCCAGTCTTAGCCCGCACTATACTGAGGACCTAGCCGTCCCTCCGCAGCAGCACCTCTGGCCCAGCCTGGGCTGGGGGGCTGGGGAGGCAGCACTTCGAAGGGGGAAATGCGTGGTGGACTCCCTTCCCCGTCCTCCCCTCCCCCTCTCCCTTCCAACTCCCAAATTGGGGGCCGGGCCAGGCAGCTCTGATTGGCTGGGGGGCGGGCGGCCGGCTCCCCCTCTCCCAGGGACCGAGTTCCTCCCCGCACTCCGTCAGGATGGTATAAAAAGGGCCCGGGCCAGTCGTCGGAGCAGACGGGAGTTTCTCCTCGGGGTCGGAGCAGGAGGCACGCGGAGTGTGAGGCCACGCATGAGCGGACGCTAACCCCCACCCCAGCCGCAAAGAGTCTACATGTCTAGGGTCTAGACATGTTCAGCTTTGTGGACCTCCGGCTCCTGCTCCTCTTAGCGGCCACCGCCCTCCTGACGCACGGCCAAGAGGAGGGCCAAGAAGAAGAAGACAGTAAGTCGCAAACTTTTGGGGAGTCCAAGGCTACTTGGTACCTCGCCCTGCGCTCTGTCCCGGGGGTCCGCGACTTAAACTAAGACTCGGGATGCTCCGGAGACTCAGGGACGGAAGGGAGATGGCGAGGGCTCTTCCTGGGCGCCCCGGGAGAGAAAGCAGTGTACCCTGGGTGGGGGGTGTAGAGGAACGCGCCCCCCCCCCCCGCCCCGCCGGTAGTGAGAGGGGAGAATGGAGCGCCGCCCGAGTTGGCACAGGAGGGAGTCCCGGGCTCGCTCTGTGGAGCACCACGGGGGAAATGGGGGTCTGCGCGCCGGGTGAGGGGAAAGTACGTCGGAGATGGGATGGGGGGCGCCGTGCTGGGAATTTGGAGCCCGAGATGTAAAAGGGATCAGGAAGGCTTGGGATGATTCATAAGGAAAGATTGTTTGCCCTCTCTGCAGGCTAGACAGTGTTCCTGGGGCTGCGGGGGTGCTGGGCTGAGGGGGGAGGGGGCGCGGAGAGTGGGCGGGTTGGAGGACGAGAAACTTTGGCGCGGAGTTGACAGGGCGGGGTCCTTGCGCCCTCTGCTGATCCGCACGGAGCCCCGCGCCTCCCGGTCCAGCGCTTCCCCGCGCAGGGGCTGCGTGGAGTGGACGGGCGCTATTGCCGGTTGTGGACCCCACCTCTAAACCTGGAAAATAAAACTGGGGACCCGGTAGCCTCAGTCTCTGAAAGAAGTGGCCGAGGCCGAGGAAATTGCTTAGTGTTGTCCGCCACCTAGTGGCTGTCTGGGTAGACGCTCGCGCGGTGGGCGTGGTTAGCTAACTTCGTTACTATTTGCGGACTTTTTGGTTCTTTGGCCAAGGAGTGACCCAGAGGTCCTGGCTAGGTTTAGGAAACGGGGGTTGTCCCGAGAGAGGGCTTTTGAGATGTCTGGGGGCTGGAGGGTGGGGTGTATCCTACTTTGGAGGTATAATTCAAGTCTCTGGGCGGGACCTCAGGCCAATAGGCCCCGCCCCATCCTCCTGGCACCGCCCACGCCATCCCACCTGCCCCGGGATGGGCGGGATGGGGGCTGGACCTCCCTTCTCTCCTCCTACCCGTCCCCGCCCCCGTCTCCACCCAAACCACTCCCCAGGAGCCTGCCCTCTGGTTGGGGCCCCTCTTGTTCTCCTCCCCAGTCCCCCAACTCCCCTCCCCCACCCAATGGCTTTTTATTTCACTTGGCTTCAGCGCCGATGGGCTGGGGTTGGAGTTGGAAGCAACTCCGGCCTAAAGCTTTGTTTAAATTCCTGAGAACTGGAAAGAGTTATAGCCGCCCTGGCCGGGCGCCTCGGCGCTGTCACCGGCCCTGATGAGGAGCAGATGAGCTTTTAAGGATTTGGGGAAAGGGTTGGGAGGCGGGGCGGTGGTGAAGGAGGCGGCGGGAAATGGAAAATCTAAATGTGTCTCTAAGACAAACGGGAAAGGAGGGTAGGGTTGGGGGTTCCTGGAGCCCCGAGGTCGGGGGGGGGGCTCGAGCGCCGCTGACAGCCCCTCCTTTCCCCTCTTGCCCCAGTCCCACCAGTCACCTGCGTACAGAACGGCCTCAGGTACTATGACCGAGATGTTTGGAAACCCGAGGCCTGCCGGATCTGTGTCTGCGACAACGGCAACGTGTTGTGCGATGACGTGATCTGCGACGAAACCAAGAACTGCCCCGGCGCTCATGTCCCCCCGGGCGAGTGCTGCCCCGTCTGCCCCGACGGCGAGGGTACGGCGAGGGGCCTGGGGCTGGGGGAGGGCGGGGCCGCCGGGAGCACCCGGTGCAACCCCGCCGCTCACCCGCGTGTCTTCTCCCCTAGCGTCACCTACCGGCCAAGAAACCACAGGAGTCGAGGTAATCCTCTGCCCTCGACTTTTGCCCCCCCCCCCCCCCCCCCCCCCCAGAGTCCTCAAGCGCCTCCCTTCTCTAACTCGACTTCTTTTGCTTCTTCTCCCCCTTACCCCTTAGGGACCCAAAGGAGACACTGGCCCCCGAGGCCCAAGGGTAAGCGTTGCGCTCTCTGCTGTCGGGGCTGGAGGTGGGCGTGGCTCCAGGCCTGCGCTCACCGCCGCCCGCCCTCTCCCGCTGCAGGGACCTGCCGGCCCCCCTGGCCGCGACGGCATCCCTGGACAGCCTGGACTTCCTGGACCCCCCGGCCCTCCCGGACCCCCCGGACCCCCTGGCCTCGGAGGAGTAAGTGAAGATTCAACACACTCCTGGCAGGCCGGCCCTGAGTGCTCCCCTCACCTCCTGTTCTTTGGTTTTTTGTGTGTTTTTTGGCAGATGGCATACTTTGTATTTTGAAATGGTTCCAAACTAACAGAAAAGCTTCAAGAATAGTGCCAAGAACTCTCACATACCCTTCGCAGTTTGTCACATTTGCTTTGTCAGTCTCTATGTATACATATAATCGTCATTATTTTTCTTTCTGAACCATTTGTTCCAGAGTCAGTTGTTGATGTTGTGTCCTTTTGCTCTAAACTACTTTAGTTTTGGTTGTCTTTCCCGAGAACAAGAACTTTCTCTTACGTGACCGTTGTAGAGTGATTACATTTCAGAACGTTAACACTGATACATAACTATGACCTGAATATACGGTCCCTATCCAAATTTCACCAATATCCCAATAATATCCTCTGTGGCATCTTTTTTCTGGATCCAGGATTATAAATTGCATTTAATTGTCATAGCTCTTCGGTTTCCTTTACTCTGGAACATGCCTCAGACTTCCTTTGCCTTTCATGACCCTGGAGTTTTTTGAAGAAGCCAGTTGCTTCAGAAAGGCCAATTATTTCAGTGGCCCTCAGCTCAGGTTGGCGGGATGTGTCCCCATAATTGGAGTTGGGCCGTGCCTTCTGGGCAGGAATATCTCACAAGTGATGTTGTTGACTTTCTTCATGCATCAAGCCAGGAGGCATATGTCAATATCCCATTGTCAGTGATGTTTTTGCCTCTCAACCCACTGATTTCTCATGCCCTCTCCTCTCTCTTGTTTCTTCTAGAACTTTGCTCCCCAAATGTCTTATGGCTACGATGAGAAGTCAGCTGGAGGAATCTCTGTGCCTGGCCCCATGGTGAGCCACTGGGGTACAGAGATGACAGAAGAGGAGCCCGTGGGAATCTAGACAGGATGGGCCAGTGGTGGTTTATGGGGGAATTTCAGAGGTGGTTTCAGAGGTGGTTTATGGTGGAAATTCAGAGAGGATGCCAGACGAGTGGGAACACTCCAACAGGAACCACTGGAAGACAGCAAGATCACATCCATGTTGCACCCTCCTACAGAGGTATCAACACGGCCGCTCTTTTTTTTCCCCCCTTCTGTAGGGTCCTTCTGGTCCTCGTGGTCTCCCTGGTCCCCCTGGCGCACCTGTAAGTATCCAGGATATCATTACATACCACCCTGGGCTTTGGTCTTTTGAAGGGAGGATGGGGATGAGGGCAGGTCAGGTGCTCTGAGAGATCTCTTGGTGAGATGGGGAAAGACTGACAGGGACCTGTCCTAACTGAATCCCTCTTTCCTTGTCCTCCAGGGTCCCCAAGGTTTCCAAGGCCCCCCTGGTGAGCCCGGCGAGCCTGGAGCTTCAGTAAGTGCCACCCCCCCACACACAAGTTGTACTCTATCCAAATACATACTCCCTCTACAAATATGTGGATTGTCCTATTGAAGGACTCCTCCACCCCTGCCATCTGAAGTCTTCCTTGACTCCTCCTTCCAATCCCAGCCTCCCCCTTCTTTTTTTCCCCTTATCCTGGTCATTCTAATCTCCTTCCTTCCTGCTTCCTCTAGGGTCCCATGGGTCCCCGTGGTCCCCCTGGTCCCCCTGGCAAGAACGGAGATGACGTAAGTAACCCAGGCAAGATGATCCCATCTAGCCCCCAATGCCTCCATGGGCTAGGTTCCTGTAATCTCCACTCCAGTGCCCCACCACCTTTGAAGGTGATACCCAGAGAAAGGAGGCCAAGTTCTCCCTGATGCATGCGACTGCCCTTGAACAATGATCTTCACCCTTTATGGGATGTTCCCCCTTTCCCCAGTGGAGGTGACTGACCCTCCCCTCACCCCAGCCACTTCAAAGCAATCCCCAACACTGTCCCTCGGGATGAATGACTTCCTTAGGCTTGACTGCCCTGGGCACCTCAGATTTGCTCTCCCTATACAGAAATAAACAGAAATTCCCTCGGAGGGACTCAAAATTCACCAAGCAAGGATTTCACTGTAGATTTACGCTGCGCTCTAAATCCAAAGACAAGATTCTGGGCTCCTAAACCTGACCTTCAGCAATGCCAAGAAAATTCAGACCTTCCACACGTTTCCAAGGCATGGGCATCATGGCCTTTTCTCTCCCTCTCAGGGTGAAGCTGGAAAGCCTGGTCGTCCTGGTGAGCGTGGGCCTCCTGGACCTCAGGTGAGCAGGAATGCCTGGCCGGCCCTGGACGTTGCCACAGGGGGGCTCCACTTGGGCACTGGGTCCACAGTGGCGTCTCCTAATGGCCCTGCCTTTCTCCTCCTTTTCTTTTCTCTCCAGGGCGCCCGGGGATTGCCTGGAACTGCTGGCCTTCCTGGAATGAAGGGACACAGAGTAAGTCCCCTTTGTAACACCCCACCATCCTACCCCTTCCCCCAAAGGATCCTCCTGCGGGTGTCGAGGTGGGGTGGCAGCTACAGAAGTCCCAAGGGATAGAGAGTAGACATCCAAAAGAACTTCCCTCCATTGGGAAGGAAATCTCCGTAGGATTGGGTGAGATCTTGGGCCAGTTGGGGTCTAGTCTAGTGCAGAGACAGGGGGGATGGCTGTGGTGACCCCCTGAGGCACCTTGCCAGGTCAACATGAGGGCCAAGGTGGTCCACCCCTTCCAACGGCACTCACCTTGGCCCTTCTTCCCTATCTTAGGGTTTCAGTGGTTTGGATGGTGCCAAGGGAGACGCTGGTCCTGCTGGTCCCAAGGTAAGAGGATGCCTGAGTATCTGGGGCCCCCACCACCCAGTCCCAACAGGAACAAATTCCTAACTTCATTCTCTGTTCTCTAGGGCGAGCCTGGTAGCCCTGGTGAAAATGGAGCTCCTGGCCAGATGGTGAGTGTGTCCAGTTCTAGAAGGAAGAGATGGAACAGGGTAGAGGGGCGAGATGGGATTTGGGGGGAAGAGTGTGTCTCTGATCTCACTCAGCTTTCCTGGCTTTTGTCGTCAGGGTCCCCGTGGTCTGCCTGGTGAGAGAGGACGCCCCGGAGCCCCTGGCCCTGCTGTAAGTCCTCTTGGCCCCTTGGGGGAATCCCGGGGCACTGGAAGGGGCTCCTGAGGGGTTGCGGGGACCCGCCAGCACTCGGTGCACATGACTGGGGCCACCCCTCTCTCTCCCGCAGGGTGCTCGTGGAAATGACGGTGCTACCGGTGCCGCCGGCCCCCCTGTGAGTACAGCCCCCGGGTCTCTGTGCCTGGGAGCCCCGAGGGCTCCTGGGGCTCCCACCGGGGGTGGGCCCCGTGGCCACGAATCCCAGGACCTCTTCTGCCGCCGGGTGTGACTCACAGTGGCCATTTTCCTTCTCACTAACAGCTCCATTTCATTCACAGGGTCCCACTGGCCCTGCTGGTCCTCCCGGCTTCCCTGGTGCTGTTGGTGCTAAGGTGAGATCCCTGCCCCAGCTCTGAGCCCAGCACCCACAGGCCAAGGGATGGGTGCCTCCCTGCTCTCCAAACCCGGAGAAGCCCATGCCATGCCCCAGCACCTTTGTCCTCAGGTCCTCTTCTGTGATCTTGGAGTCCTAATTCCTGCTCTGTCCCTGCCCTCCACCCTCACCTCCCGGCGTCCAAAGACGCACTTGGGCTCCTGACCTGTCCTTGTCTCCTACCCAGGGTGAAGCCGGTCCCCAAGGAGCCCGTGGCTCTGAAGGTCCCCAGGGTGTGCGTGGCGAGCCCGGCCCCCCCGGCCCTGCTGGTGCTGCTGGCCCTGCTGTAAGTGCTCCTCAGTGCCCCCGTGCCACCCCCCAATTCAGAGTCCTCTCCTGTCACTCATCCTCCTCTCTCCGGGCCACAGGGAAACCCCGGTGCTGACGGACAGCCTGGTGCCAAAGGTGCCAACGTGAGTATCCTGCAGCTTTCAGAGCCGCCCCCGGCGCCCCCCTCTCCCCTGCCCCACGCCCTCCGCTCCGGGGCTCAACCTGTTCTGCCTCCCACAGGGCGCTCCTGGGATTGCTGGCGCTCCTGGCTTCCCTGGTGCCCGAGGCCCCTCTGGACCCCAGGGCCCCAGCGGCCCTCCCGGTCCCAAGGGTAACAGTGTAAGTATCACTCTCTCACTTGTGCCCACCCGCGCGCCGGCTCCATCCGGCGTGGCCCCGCCTGAGAAGCGTGAGGATGTGAACCAGCCCCCCCCCCACCTCTCTGCTCACCTTTTTTTCCCTCCCGCAGGGCGAACCTGGTGCCCCCGGCAACAAAGGAGACACTGGCGCCAAGGGAGAGCCCGTAAGTCCCCCCGCCCGCCCCCCACAGCTCAGCCCATCTGCCCCCGGGGAACCCCGGGAGGACGGGAGGGGGCCCCCGGTCAGCCCCTCACTGCGGGCCCTCTTCTCGTCTCTGCCCCTCTCCAGGGCCCCACTGGTATCCAAGGCCCCCCTGGCCCCGCTGGGGAAGAAGGAAAGCGAGGAGCCCGAGGCGAACCCGGCCCCACTGGCCTGCCCGGACCCCCTGGCGAGCGCGTAAGTGTCCCCTTCTTCGCCCCCAAGGCCAGCCCGGTGCCCCCCCGTGTCGGAGCTCACTGGCCTCTTCTCCTCCTGCAGGGTGGACCCGGTAGCCGTGGCTTCCCTGGCGCAGATGGTGTGGCTGGTCCCAAGGTAACTTCTCTTCATGGCTGGGGTGCTGGCCCTGCTCCGTGGACATCACCTGCCCCTCCCCATGTAGTCACCGCCACCCCACCCCCGCCCCCGCTCCCATCAGTGCTCCGTGCCGTGGCCGCGCACTCTCTCTTCACACTCGGCTTCGCCTTGACCTTCCCCCTGCCACCGTCTGAGCCACCTGACCCTGCCCCACTGGAGGAATAAGAGGCCGGCCCGTGGTAAAAAAGAAGCCCAGACTCAAGCCCCTAATTGTCCCTGTGACTCCCCCCGACCAGGGTCCCGCTGGTGAACGTGGTTCTCCTGGCCCTGCTGGCCCCAAAGGTTCTCCTGGTGAAGCTGGTCGCCCCGGTGAAGCTGGTCTGCCTGGTGCCAAGGTGAACCCCCCGCCCCTCTGCCCCGCTTGCCCCGAGACCCTTGCCCTGTGTGGGGGCTGGAATGAGGCACCCGGAGCGGGACCGCGCATCTGCCCTCTGAAGGGCCCTCTCGCCTCTTCTGTCACCCTCACTCACATGTCTCTGTCCCCTCTCCACTAGGGTCTGACTGGAAGCCCCGGCAGCCCCGGTCCGGATGGCAAAACTGGTCCCCCTGTAAGTACCGCTCCCCCGGGGCCCCTCCCCTGCTCCCGACCGCCCACCTTCTGTCCTCGCCTCCCATCTGTGCCTTCCGTCCGTAGGGTCCCGCTGGTCAAGATGGTCGCCCCGGACCCCCAGGCCCCCCTGGTGCCCGTGGTCAGGCTGGTGTGATGGGATTCCCTGGGCCTAAAGGTGCTGCTGTGAGTATTCCTCAAGGGACGTCGCAGAGCCAGGGACAGGCACTCCCGGGAGATGAAAGGCCTGGGCACCAGTCCCAGCTTTGCCGCTGGCTTGCTGTGTGGCCTCAGGCCGCTCACTGCCCCTCTCTGGGCTTCAGTCTCCTTATCCATAAAAATGAGAGACTGATCCTGGCTCCACTACCATTGCTCTATCCTTGGAAACAAGCATTGTTGGAGCCCCCCCCCCGCGCCCCCCCACGGGGTAGAATGGGCCTTTTATAAGATAGGCACCCCCAAATCTTGGTGGGTTCTTTGAAAAATAGGTCCCAGAGGAGGTGAAAGCCCTTTGCAAGCAGGTCACCGTAGGCATATGGTGGCGAGAAGGAAAGGGGGGGCAGGGGGACAGCAGCCTGAAGGGGCATGTGGTCTCAGGGGGAAGAGGCCTCAGGGAGACACCAAGGGACCAGCAGAAAAAGCCAGCAAAGCATTTCCCCAGGCCCAGAACTAGGCGAGAAGAAAACCCCTAAAAGAACCACTCAGGGTAAACAGGAAGGACCCAGGGGACCCGTGTTCCCACTTAAGCCCCCTTAACTCCCTGACTGTCTTTGCCTGTAGGGAGAGCCTGGCAAAGCAGGAGAACGAGGTGTCCCTGGGCCCCCTGGCGCTGTTGTAAGTATCGCCCTATGGTCCCCTGTCCCCTTCCTGCCCCTGCTCGTGACACGTCCCCTCCCCTGCAGGAGGGGCGCAGAAGGCCACAGCCATCACCAGGGCATCAGAGGCCCCCCAGCGGGGTCTGCCCTGTCCCCCCACCCCCTCCCCGGCACCCCACCTGCCCTGCTCCCTCTGTCGGCTGCCCTCCTCACCTCCCTGATCCTTTGCTCTCTCCCCACAGGGTCCTGCTGGAAAAGATGGAGAAGCTGGAGCTCAGGGACCCCCCGGCCCTGCCGTAAGTGTCCCTAAGAGACAGCCTGGGGAGGCCGCACTGTGGAGATACCCCCCCCCACCCCTTTTCTCCTGTGTCTTCTGGTGACCGCAGCGTTCTCTCTGTGACAGGGCCCCGCTGGTGAGAGAGGCGAACAGGGCCCTGCTGGCTCTCCCGGATTCCAGGTGAGGCCTCAAGGCTGGCCGGGGGGGTTAAGGTATGGGCTCCCCTTTGTCCTTTTTCAGATTCTAATCCCACCCCCTCCCCTCCCCCATTTCCCACCTCCAGGGTCTTCCTGGCCCCGCGGGTCCTCCCGGTGAAGCAGGCAAACCTGGCGAACAGGTAAGAGGCAGCAGGTGGGGAATGCAGGGCATTTCCAGGGAGAGGTCAGTCCTCCCGGCTGATCAGATAACCCTCGGCTAGGATCAAGGTTAGACCCCCTCCCCAGAGGACTTCCTTCATGAAGGGAGCCACACAGAGGGAAGCTGGGCGCTGCACAGCAGCATGATATGATCTAGAAGTTTCCGCATGGCAGCCAGTCTGGATGACTTTTTTTTAGAGCTGCAGGGATACCTCTGACTCTCCCTCAGCCCAGAGTGTGAAGAGAGGGCCGTCTTTGACACATCCCCGGGAGAAGTAGAGAAGTAGCATCCCAATTCAGGTCCTGAGAAGGGGTTGGTCTCTAATGACAGACCCCAAGGGCCAGCCCCCAGGAGGAGAACAGGAATGCTTTCTAGTGGGGAGGGCAGGGGGGGGGTGTTGCTCACTGTCTGTCCCTCCCTCCCCCTCAGGGTGTTCCTGGAGATCTTGGTGCCCCCGGCCCCTCTGGAGCCAGAGTAAGTAGCACTGTTCCCGCCAAGATGCCCTACGCCTGGCCCTGTCTCTCGAGCAGCCATCACGTGCCCTGTCCTTCTTTTCCAGGGCGAGAGAGGTTTCCCTGGTGAACGCGGTGTGCAAGGTCCCCCCGGTCCAGCCGGTCCACGGGGAGCCAATGGTGCCCCTGGCAATGATGGTGCTAAGGTGAGGCCAGCACGGGGACCGGGTCTAGGCCCTCTCGAGGCAGGGGCGCCTGGCCATGGCCAAAGCCACCTAGATGTGGGGGAGGGCTGGGAGGGGGACAAAACTGGGTGGGGTCCCCCAGCAGCCTGAAGTTCCAGGCTGGGAGCCTTTCCTCTTCTTAGCCAGCTCATCTTTATCCTCGCAAGCAAGCCTGGGAGATCTCACGAGGGCGCTCGGGGCTGTGACCCACTCCTGGGACCCCAAAGCTCATGGCCGTCCTCTCGGTTGTCACCTAGGGTGATGCTGGTGCCCCCGGAGCCCCCGGTAGCCAGGGCGCTCCTGGCCTTCAGGGAATGCCTGGTGAACGAGGTGCAGCTGGCCTTCCTGGCCCTAAGGGTGACAGAGTAAGTCCCACAGTCCCACACCTCCTCCCCTGATCCATGTAGGGTTCCCATCTCTGTCTCCCTCTACTTTGGATGCTTCAGCCTCCCTCTTTACCCTCCCTGGGGTCTTTCCCTCTTCTCCTTAATCCTCCCTTCTTCCCTTCTGGCCTCTTCACTGATAAATCCTCCACCAGCCTATGCAGGCTCTTCCCTCCCCCTGAATTACCATGGTAACGGGAAGCAGGGTGGCCTCCTGGATGGGGGAATCCCTCATTCATCCCTCCACACAAGGCATGGGCCTCTTAACCTTGGTTCCACCAGGCTCCCCTGAAAGATCTCGAGTCCTGAGCACAGGTCGGGGCAGGGCAGAGCTGGGGAGGAGTGGAAGCTGGTAGCAGGATGCTATGGGTCACCTCCCTGCCCCCGCCGGAAGTCTCAGGCCTTCCCTGTGTCTTTAGGGCGATGCCGGTCCCAAAGGTGCTGATGGTTCTCCTGGCAAAGATGGCGTCCGTGGCCTGACTGGCCCCATTGGTCCTCCTGGCCCCGCTGGTGCCCCCGGTGACAAGGTGAGGTGGCCCCACCATCTTCCCTAACACACAGCTTCTCCGGCAAACCGGGGCGTGATTCCGGCCTGGGGGAGGGAGGTCCTGCCATTCTGAGCTGGTGACCTGAAGGTGGGAGGTTCCAGAAAGGAGGGGAGACCCTCCCGGGGTCATCTGCTGGGGGCGCTTAGAGCGCGCAGCTGACCTGCGCCTCTTGTCCCTCCCTCTCAGGGTGAAGCTGGTCCCAGCGGCCCCGCTGGTCCCACTGGAGCTCGTGGCGCCCCTGTAAGTACCAAAGACCCACACGCTGCCCGCCCGTCTGCTTCACCCCTTCCCGGCCCTCTTTCTGTGCCTCGTCCGCCTTCACTCTCACCTGCTCTGGGCCCTGGGGCATGCTCCTCAGGGCCCCGCTTCCCCTCCTGCCTGCGCGTCCACCTCTCCTCCCCCAGGTCAGAGCCCCTCTCAGTCCGCCTCCTTTTCTTCTAGGGAGACCGTGGTGAGCCTGGTCCCCCCGGCCCTGCTGGCTTCGCTGGCCCCCCTGTGAGTACCAAGACCCCCATCGTTTTCTATCACCGCCTGGGACCCGGGACCTCAGGCGACCGCATAAGGACAGAGGCGTGGAGAGGGGATGGTGTCCCGTTCAAGCATCTTTGTGCCTGGACTTACCACCCTTCCCCAGCCCCGCGGAACCGCCCAGTTCCCCACGCTGCCCCATCCCCCTCCACCGCTCACCACACCCCTTCCTCCCCCAGGGTGCTGATGGCCAACCTGGTGCTAAAGGCGAGCCCGGAGATGCTGGTGCTAAAGGCGATGCTGGTCCCCCTGGTCCCGCTGGCCCCACTGGACCCCCCGGCCCCATCGTGAGTGTCCCACCCTCTGAGCCCCGAGCCGCAGGCGGGCCTGGGCCTGGGTCTGGGCCTGGCCCAGTCTTCATGGCTCTGTGCTCTCCTACAGGGCAACGTTGGTGCTCCTGGACCCAAAGGTGCTCGAGGCAGTGCCGGTCCCCCTGTGAGTATCACCCTCGGTGCCTCTGCTGGGGCTGTCACTCCAACCTGGGTTCAGAGATGGGGGCGCTGCGCCAGGTGAGGGGGCTGCTGTCCTCCTGACTCCTTTGTCCTCTCCTGCCAGGGTGCTACTGGTTTCCCTGGTGCTGCTGGCCGAGTCGGTCCTCCCGGCCCCTCTGTAAGTATCTGTGGAGGTGACTCCATTGCTCGGGGAGCGGGGGACAGGCTGTTGGGAGGGTGGCGGGCCCATCTGAGGCCTCAGCGGCGCTCCGGAATCCACCGGAACCTGACGGCCCCTCTTCTCCCCGTCCAGGGAAACGCTGGACCCCCTGGCCCTCCCGGCCCTGTCGGCAAAGAAGGCGGCAAAGGCCCCCGCGGTGAGACTGGCCCCGCTGGGCGTCCCGGGGAAGTCGGTCCCCCTGGTCCCCCCGGCCCTGCCGGTGAGAAAGGATCTCCTGGTGCTGACGGACCTGCTGTAAGTGCTCCGGAGGGGCCCCGGGGCGGGGGCCGTGCTCCCGGGGCCCTGCAAGGCGCCTCACCTTCATCGCCCTCCCGCAGGGTGCTCCCGGCACTCCCGGACCTCAAGGCATTGCTGGACAGCGTGGCGTGGTTGGCCTGCCCGGTCAGCGAGGAGAAAGAGGCTTCCCTGGTCTTCCCGGCCCCTCTGTGAGTGCCCCCCTCGCCTTGGGGGACCCCGAGAAGAACCATCACGGGGCTTGGAGGCTGCAGGGGGCGGGGGGGGGGTGCTGGGGCCAGACAGGACAGGTGTGGTAGACGAGCTTGGGGGCCCTCGGGCCCTCCCCCCAGCCCATCTCTGGCCTGACTCCTTCTTCTCCTTCAGGGTGAACCTGGAAAACAAGGTCCTTCTGGATCAAGTGGTGAACGTGGCCCCCCTGGTCCCATGGGCCCCCCTGGATTGGCTGGACCCCCTGGCGAGTCTGGACGTGAGGTGAGCGGTCGCCAGCCCCACACCCGCGCCCTCAGCATGGCCATTTTGGCCTCTGCCTGAGCCTGACTTCCTCTGGCTGACACTCACCTGGCGCTCTCTCTCCACAGGGATCTCCTGGTGCTGAAGGCTCCCCTGGACGAGATGGTTCTCCCGGCCCCAAGGTAAGGTGGCTGCATCCCAGGGCCCCAGCCCCACCTGCCACTCCCCTGCCCCAGCCTAGCCCCTTGAGCTGGGACTGATTCATAGCCCCCTCCCCTCCCCTTCCCAGGGTGACCGTGGTGAGACTGGCCCTGCTGGCCCCCCTGGTGCTCCTGGCGCTCCTGGTGCCCCTGGTCCCGTCGGCCCCGCTGGCAAGAATGGCGACCGTGGTGAGACTGTAAGTAGCCAGGCCCCGGGGACTCTCCGGGCCTGCCTACGGGCCCGCAGATGGACATCTGGCTTCACCTAGGCTGGGGGAGGAGAGGAGGTCTTACACGACATCGGGGCCTCTGGGCCTTCCTGAGAAAACTGAGCCACAGCTCAGTCCCGAGGCCCCTCCCCCAGGCAGTACTACCCTTATTCCCCTGGGGAATGGGGTTCGTCCCCAGGTGCCTGCTCCAGCTCACGTGAAGCCTGAATTCACATGAAGGTTCACGTGGGGCTCAGGAGGGATGGGCACGGCGGGGAAGGGTGTGAGGAAGGGTGGATGTGGCCGCGGGGTGGTTTCGTCCCGCATCTCAGGCTGTAGCAGGATCTAACACACTCTTCACTCTCCCCAGGGTCCCGCTGGTCCCGCCGGTCCCATCGGCCCCGTCGGTGCTCGTGGTCCCGCTGTAAGTGCCCTGCTCTGGCCCTCGTGTCCTCAGAACCCGGCCCAGAGGTGGGCTATGCCCGACTCGGTGCTGACGGATCTTCCGCCTGACAGCCTGTCCTCTCCTCTCTCCTAGGGACCCCAAGGCCCCCGTGGTGACAAGGGTGAGACAGGCGAACAGGGTGACAGAGGAATAAAGGGTCACCGTGGCTTCTCCGGTCTCCAGGGTCCCCCTGGCCCTCCCGTGAGTATGCTCGGCACCCCTCCAGCCCCCAGCTGCCATTGAGCCCTGCCACACAATGAGGGGCGATTTTGCCTCAGTTTCCCCTCTTGATAGTCATTTTCACTCCTCCCTAGCGGGGACCGGGGTCTGAAGAGTTATGGGCATTTCCAAGGGGCTTCTGAGACGGCGAGGCTCACAAAGAGGGGTTGTGGGAGGCGTCTTACCCTGTGGACACCTTGGGACTAGACGTCCGGAATAACGAGGTGGGGGACAGGTTGCTGGCCGCGTGTGACCCCCACTGAGCCTGCGTCGCCTTTGCATCTGTCCTTCAGGGCTCTCCTGGTGAACAAGGTCCTTCCGGAGCTTCTGGTCCTGCTGGTCCCCGAGTAAGTCACGCCTCTGTCTATCTTCTCCTGCTGGGACCCAAGCCCAGGCTCCCTTCAGGGCCCTCTGCCTGGTATACAGGTGTCTCCGCCTCTCTGCAGAAGGGTCTGGGGGCAGGGGTCGGGAGAAGAAGGGTCCTGGACAGTCTTGCCCGACTGTGGGAATGGCCGATGATGAGGTCGTGGAACCAGAGGCAGGCAGGGAGGGTGGTGGGTTTCTCTGAAGAGTTGGGCTGGTGGTCCTGTGCTTTCTGGCAGGCTTTCTCCAACCACCTTCCCCTTTGCAGGGTCCCCCCGGCGCTGCTGGCTCTCCTGGCAAAGACGGACTCAACGGTCTCCCAGGCCCCATTGGCCCCCCTGGTCCTCGTGGTCGCACTGGTGATGCTGGCCCTGTTGTACGTAGCCCCTCAGCCCGTCTGCCCGTGGCCCTCCAGCCCCATGGGCGCTTGGACCCTGGTAATCCCGACTCCTCTCCCTTTCTGTGCAGGGTCCCCCCGGCCCTCCTGGACCCCCCGGTCCTCCCGGTCCTCCCAGCGGTGGTTTCGACTTCAGCTTCCTGCCCCAGCCACCTCAAGAGAAGGCTCACGATGGCGGCCGCTACTACCGGGCCGATGATGCCAACGTGGTCCGTGACCGTGACCTCGAGGTGGACACCACCCTCAAGAGCCTGAGCCAGCAGATCGAGAACATCCGGAGCCCCGAAGGCAGCCGCAAGAACCCTGCCCGCACCTGCCGTGACCTCAAGATGTGCCACTCCGACTGGAAGAGCGGTGAGGGCTTGCCCCAGCTGTGCCCTTCCTCCTCCTCCTCCTTCCCCCGTCCTCCTCCTCCTGCCAGCACGGGCCTGAGCCCTGAGGGGCCCAGGGGCCCATGTGTGTCCCCGCTGCCATACCTCCCCTGACTCCATCCTGCTCGGTTCCACTGCAGGAGAATACTGGATCGATCCCAACCAAGGTTGCAACCTGGATGCCATCAAGGTCTTCTGCAACATGGAGACAGGTGAGACCTGCGTGTACCCCACTCAGCCCCACGTGGCCCAGAAGAACTGGTACATCAGCAAGAACCCCAAGGACAAGAGGCACGTCTGGTATGGCGAGAGCATGACCGACGGATTCCAGGTGCGGAAGTTGGCCCTGGAGCCACTCTCACAAGATGGGGCGGGAGGCGAGGTCCGCGCCGGGCTAGGGGCAGACGGAGCTGGGGGGCGGAGGCTGGAGTCCTGGGTCCCCGATGCTGGCTCAGACATCCGATGCCCATGCATGATGCCACTTCTGGATGGGGGAGGGGTCCGCTGGGATGCCGTCGGAGGACTCCAGGGAGGGAGGCCAGGACTAGAGGCTCCATCGTGGTCACTCACCGGCTTCTCCTCCTCCCCCCGCAGTTCGAGTATGGTGGCCAGGGCTCCGATCCTGCCGATGTGGCCATCCAGCTGACTTTCCTGCGCCTGATGTCCACCGAGGCGTCCCAGAACATCACCTACCACTGCAAGAACAGCGTGGCCTACATGGACCAGCAGACTGGCAACCTCAAGAAGGCCCTGCTCCTCCAGGGCTCCAACGAGATCGAGATCCGGGCCGAGGGCAACAGCCGCTTCACCTACAGCGTCACCTACGACGGCTGCACGGTAAGTCCCTGGCCAGGCCCCTCTCCGGGCTCTGGCTTTCCTGGCAGGCCACACTTCCGTCACCCCCTCACTCCCACCTGGTGACACCCCTCTCCCGTTGTCTCGCCTTCACCCCAGAGTCACACCGGAAACTGGGGCAAGACAGTGATCGAATACAAAACCACCAAGACCTCCCGCTTGCCCATCATCGATGTGGCCCCATTGGACGTTGGCGCCCCAGACCAGGAATTCGGCATCGACATTGGCCCTGCCTGCTTCCTGTAAACTCCCTCCCACCCAACCTGGCTCCCTCCCACCCAACCCACTCGCCCCTGACCCTGGAAACAGACAAACAACCCAAACTGAACCCCCCAAAAAGCCAAAAAATGGGAGACAATTTCACATGGACTTTGGAAAATATTTTTTTCCTTTGCATTCATCTCTCCAACTTAGTTTTTATCTTTGACCAACCGAACATGACCAAAAACCAAAAAGCACATTCAACCTTACCAAAAAAAAAAAAAAAAAAGAATAAATAAATAACTTTTTAAAAAAGGAAGCTTGGTCCACTTGCTTGAAGACCCATATGGGGGTAAGTCCTTTTCTGCCCGTTGGGCTTATGATACCCCAACACTGCCCTTTCTGCTCCTTTCTCCATCCCTCCTTGGGGCCTCCCCTCCACCGCTCCCCAAATCTAAGTCTCCCCCAAAAAGACACAGGAAACAATGCATTGTCTGCCCAGCAACCAAAGGCAATGCTAAAACACCCAAGTGACCCCCGCCCCACACTCCCAGCCCACTCCCCTCACCCAGCAACCCCCAAACCCTGGGGGGACCTGAGGTTCGCAGACTACCAAAGAAGCCTCACCATCTGGTGTCCCCGTGGCTCCAGCAACATACCCCCTTCGTTTTTGAGGGGGCATGCGGGGGGACCACTGGCCCCTCGCTGCCTGCCTGCCGGGTCTGGAAGAAAGTCAGGAGGGGCCACGACAGAGCGGAAGGAAACATCGGATTCATTCGGGGACACGTGTCAATCCCCCGTGCGACAGGGCTGGGCGGGAGAGACTGCTCTGTTCCGTGTGTAATTGTGTTGCTGAAGGACTACCTCTTCTTGCCTTTCTGTGTCACCGGGGCAACCGCGTGGGGGCGGGGATGGGGGCAGGGTGGGAGGGGGCTCCCCATTTTATATCAAAGGTGCTACATCTCTGTGATGGGGTGGGGTGGAGAAGGAATCACTGGTGCTAAAGAAGTCGAGACGCCCCACCCCCCAGGCCAGCAAATGTTCCTTTTTGTTCAAAGTCTTTTTTTATTCTTTGGGTTTTTTTTTTTTTTTTTTTTCCTTGCGGATGGGGACTCGTGAATTTTCTAAAGGTGCTATTTAACTTGGGGGGGGAGAGAGCGTCGCAGCTCTGCGCGCTCCTTTCCACCCCCTCTCCACCCCGCTGGCCGCCTCTCTCTCTCCACCTCTCTCTCTCTCTCTCTCTCTCTCTCTCTGGAAGCCCTCCTCCTCAGCTGCACCCCATCCTCACAGCCTCTCTGTCCTGTGTCCTCTCTCTGGGTTCCAGAGCACAACTTCCCAAAGCACAAAGCAGTTTTTTTCCCCCTAGGGGTGGGAGGAAGCAAGATTCTGTACCTATTTTGTATGTGTATAATAATTTGAGATGTTTTTAATTATTTTGATTGCTGGAATAAAGCATGTGGAAATGACCCAAACATATCGGTAGTGGCCTCCTAATTTCCTGCCTTGGAGTCTGGGGAGGGGAGACCTGGGGAAGGGGCTTTGGCGGGGGTGGGGGAGGTTGGGGGATGGGCTCTCCTGTTTCTTGCCCCTTCCCTCCTCCTCCTCATCTAACACCCTCCACAGGGGGCTCCCCCTGCCTCTTGCCTTTCTTATGCCTTAACCCTTCCCCCCCCCCCCCCCACCTCCACTCATGCAGGCTTCCTGCTATACAGGCAACCCTCCCCAACAGGCGCCTCCCTTCAGATCCCCCGCCACCCAAACCTCAGGCCCACCCTCCACCAACACCATCAACTCCGCCGGGCACCCTGCAGGCTTGGGGGGCTGCGGAAGGCACGGCCCACAGGGCACTAGGAGGCCCACATGTGGCTGAGGGAGGTGGGACCGGTGGGGAGTAACCGGGAGCCCCTCATCTGGCCTCCCCTTCCTCCTGCTCACTCTGAGTCCCCCCCCCCCCATAGGAGCAACAAGCAGGCCAGCTGAGGAGAGTCCCTGAGCCTGTCCTGAGGGCCTGTGAGGAGAGAGAGGAAGGGCTCCCGTTCCAGGGTTCCCGGGGAAGGAGGCAGGGAGCCTCCCCAGGGCCTTCGGAGAGCTGCCGTCAAGGCACTGACAAGGTGCTGTCCTGAAGGCAACAGGTGCTGACCCTTCTGAGCATGGGTCCCTCTTGGCCCTCTAAGTCCCTGTAACACCTGGGTGCAGGGTGGCCTGGCAGGTCATTGTGCCCAGGCCCCTGCCTCCTGCCCATTCCTTATCCTTTTTTTAAAAAAAACTCTTGCTTCCTCTTCCTCCTTCTTCTCTCTCTTTTCCCTTTGCTCTCACCCTCTGCCTGCCCCTCCCTGCCTGCTGGTGAACCTGAGGCCCCTGGAAGGAAGGTGACTGGTCAGCTCCCCAGTCTCAGGGAAGGGGGACGGACGTGAGCAGTCACAGGGACACAGAGGTATCCAGAGGGTCAGAAGTCTGGAGCAGACTCGGCACCCAGAGACTTGGAGACAGGGAGAAATTGAAGCTGTGCCCCACCCAGGCACCCAAGGTCTCAGGGCCGATACCTCAAAGGCAGGAAAGGCCCAAGTCCCTCCCTCGGGTCTCAGAGAAATGGACAAGTCTACAGAGTCCATCGCCTGCTTACTAATGCCATCGCTGTCGTTAAGTGGCCGTGGTGATTAATTGTGCCTTTTAATAATTCATCATTAGCACGTCCACCACAATCTGGACAGTGTAGAAAGGGAATTAGTCTAAAGTGGTTAAGAAATCATGATACAGAAATGAAGGTTTCTTCCTATGCAAACCACCCGAGCCTCTGCGCCGATTGACGATTGACGGGTGAGGCCTTGGTAACCACCCCCTCTACCTGTGGGGAGGGGGCCTCCAGGCTGGCTCAGCCCCCGCCCCCTCCCCCTCTGGGGCCAACCAAGGCCCCACCCACCTGTCCTCACAGCCCCCTCCCTCGCCCGCACCTGTCATGCTAGCCAAAAGGGGTGACTCCGATTCTCACAGAGGCACCACACTTTCCACCTCTAGGCCTTTCTTTGTGTCTCTTCCTCTGCCTGCGCGGACAGCCCTTCTCAATGCCTGCTTAGTCCCACTGTCCAGGCCACGCTCAAACGTCTCATGTCCCCTCATTCTCCTGCCCAGCCCAGGCCCCGGTCTGCCCCCTCTCAATTTCCCAAGCTCTCCACACCTGCAAAATTCATCTCAGCCTTACCGGCAGACACAGCCCGGCAGGGGCTGACTGAGGCCAGACATCAGGTGCGTGTGCCACACGGGGCTGGGCACCAGGGCCTGGGCCAGGGCTTTCTGCAACGAAGGACACTCTGTGCTTTCCAGTACCACAGCCACTAGCCACACGTGGCTATGGAGCCCTTGACATGTGGGTGGTGCCCCTGAGGAACTCAGCGTTAAGTTGTGCTTAACTGGGATTAATTTTTTTTTTAATTTATTTTTTTTCCAATATATGAAGTTTATTGTCAAATTGGTTTCCATATAACTGGGATTAATTTTAACAGCGACAAGGGGCCCCTGGCCACATCTCCGGACGAACGAGAGAATATGCCTCTTGCTATGTATGTACAAATCCGCACATGGGGGCATGCATGTGTGTGTGTGTGTGTGTGCGCGCGTGTGGGTGTCTGAGGGCACCTGAGGTGACAGTGCCCGGTAGGGCTGTGGTGGCGGGCCTGGTGTGACAGCGCTGGTGCTCCGTGCCTGGGTCACGTGGGTGCGAGGCCAGAATGTGGTTTCGGTGTGTGTGCAGGACAGGAGGGGAGGGGGACAAAGGGGCCATTGTGCCACATTCCCAAACTCAAGCCCTCCTTTCCGCTGACATCACGGCTGCCCTAAATAGAGCTGCCCAGACCCGCTCCCCCAGACCCGGGCTGCCCCCTGCGTCGTGGCGCGGGGCCGGCTGTCCCCAGTGCCGCCCCACGGGACTCACCTTTGCCTTCTCTGTGACGAGCCGGGCCACGTTGCCCTGGCTGACTTCTCAGCCGACTTCAGGTGGAAAATTCTAGAAAGGAAAGAGGCTTCGTTTGGATGTGTTATGGCTGCTGCCGCTCTCAGAATCCTGGGTCCCTTTGGTGATGCGAGCCCACCTCCTGGCAGGATGTTTTACGACCGAAATATGGCGGATTCCCCCTCCTTTTTGGGGTCAGCTCTTTACTCCTCGGCTGCCTGGGGGCCTCCAAGACTTTTCTGGATGGACACGGGTGAGCGTGAGCGGGGAAGAGGCTGGGGAGGGGGCCGCTTAGCTGGAGTGTGGGAGTCTCAGGTGAGGGGCACGGGGGGCTGTGTGTAGAACGGGAGCGAGCGTGGGACTGCTCTCAAAACCAGAACCCACAGGGAAGGCTGCGTGGACGCCGGGAGTGTGGGCCGCTGTGTGAATGGGTGAGGTGGGTGCCACCCAGCCATCCCAGTGTGGATGAGAGTGCGTCTCACTCTCTGGTGCCCACCCACCCATGAACACGTATGTCTGTGCTTAAAGGGGCCCTACACACGTGTGGGTGTGTTGGGGGTGGATGGGGGGGCTTTTGTGGGGGGGACCGCTTCCCCCCACACATGACGGCAGAAGAGATGACTGTGAACTAAGACCATAAGGGTCAAGCCCTGGGGACGTGCGTGTGCCTAGGCATGACAGAGGGCACAGGAGGGCCTGCTGATGAATGGGGGCAGCTGATCAGGAAGGAGCTGGGAAAAACCAGGAGAGCTTGGGTATAGGGGAGACCATTGTCCTTGGGGGAGACCATTGTCCCAGGGCCAGTGGAGCCCTAGCATTGGTGAGCAGCTGGGTCTCTGTCCTCCTCCTGGTGTGCCTCCAGAGGGTACCGAGCAGAGCTGAGAGATGTCCACGGACCGGGAGGCAAGACCCCGGAAGAAGGATGGCCCTTATCCTTAAGGGTAAGCAGACCCTTACACACGGAGATTGTGATACCTTTTCGGAGCATGCGCACTGCCTGGAGGGAGGTGGGTCTGGCATGTGCAGGTGCTGGGGAGAGTGGGGGTTTCTCTGCCTAAGACAGTGGGAGGAAGAGGAGGACGGGGTGGGATGGGGACCAAAGCACATTTTAGAATAAGGAAGCCACATATTCAAGTTCTAGGTGACTTTACTGCTGTGGACAGACCCCCCCCCCCCCCCAACTCCTCAAGACTTTGGAAAACTCATGCATGCACAGAGGTCTGGTATAAGCCAGCGTTCTGGAGGAAGCAAGGAAAGGGGCCGAGTTCTGGGTCTGGGGCGATCTGGAGTGGAGATAAAGGAAAAGCCATGAAACCAGCGCTGCCCAGTGAAAACAAAAGGGAAGCCGCACATGTAATCTTTCAGTTTTTTGCAGCCGTCGTAAGACCACAAAAAGAAAACAGGTGACGTTAATTTTAATAACAGATTTCATTGAACCCCAATCACCCCCAAAGAGCATTTCACTGGCCAGCAGGTCAGCGCCAGGAAGCATGGGAATTTCAGCCTCCCGCCCCAAACTTGCAAGGGCAGCTTGAACCCCTCACAGGGTGCAGAATGTAGACCGAGCTCATGTAACCTGGGCCTTGGGGGCCGGGGGGACCCCCCGGGGCCTCTGGTGTGGGGGTGATCATGCGAGTGCTTGTATGTGATAATGTCTCTCCACTCCTGGGCGCTGCCAGATGCCAGGCACTGATCCAGTTATCACCAATCCTTACAACGGCCCCGGGGCACTTATGATTAATGTCTTACCCGTAAACTAGCCGTCAGAGCCGAGATTTGAGCCCCGCTCGCTCTGATCCCAAGTCCCAACAACACAACACAGCCTGTAAATGGTGTGTGTGTGTGTGTGTGTGTGTGTGTGTGTGTCAAGAGTAAGGGAGACACACGCCATATGGAGACCGAGGCAGGCTGTAGGCAGGGCCCTGGGTCCCCGCCCTGGCAGAGATCCTCCTCCAGGATTGAGAGGTGGTGAGGGAACACCTAGAGGCAAGCCGTGGCGGGGCTCTGTTGAGGGTGACAGTGGAGGCCCCACACACCCACGGGTCATGGGGCCGTGCTCGCCGTGGGACTGGCAGAACCGAGGGTGGAGCCGGGTGTGAGGCTGAGTCTCAGGGTGCGGGGGCTGGGGGGACACCTTGGCTACTTTTCCTTGGCTGTGGAGGGTTGGGCATGACCACCGCTGGACTCTTGCCCCTCAGTGGGAAGAGAGGGGCCGAGGACTTCCACGCCCTCCCCGTGTGCCGCCGAGGGGCGCCTGGGTGAGCTCACGCCATCCTCCCGGCTATTTGTCTGGGCCACTCCCTCCCAGGCTGGCAGCCAGGCTCCCGAGTGCTCCTTGGAGCCAAGATCCCAAGGCAAAGCCGGGAAGCCCAGGGAAGCGAGGGGGCTGGCCCGGGAACTCTCCCACCCCTGGCTGGTGCACAGGAAGAACACGGAGGCCTGAGCGGGCCTGGCTGCCAGGGTAGGAGCACAGAGACGGGGAGAGGACAGCCCCTGCCTCCAGGGGGCAGGGATCAAGGACCCCAGATGGCAGGCTGGCAGCTCAGAGCCTCCAACCTGAGCAGATTCGGCGCGACTCCAGGTTTCCACCGGATGAGGGGCCTCAAGGGAAAGGAGGAAATGACGCACGAGACGGAAACACTGTCTTACCAGAGGACCCATGTGGTTGGGGGTGGCCACCCCAACAGGCCTTCAGTCTGTCAACAAACGTCTCCCGAGCGCCTCCCGTGTGCCAGCCCTGAGCCTCTCTGCCTGCCTCCGCAGATGCTTATGGGATAACTAACCAGCTAACCAACCAACCAACTAACTAACAGGTATGGGATGCCCAGCAGGGGGGGAGGAGGGGGGCCGAACATGACCATAGAAGCACTTGCAATGGCCTTGCTTACCAGCTTTGCCCAGAGAGGAGGAGTGACTTTCTTAAGAGCTCTGAGCACGCCCAGACCTGAGCATTCCTTCGGAACCTCTGCCCCGAGCACCTACTGTGTGCAGCACTTCCCCCGTCCCCAGTGGGCACCAGAATCCTGCCCTCCTGGAGCGTAGGTCTAGGGTGGGAAGCCGGCCTGGAACAAGGGACCCAGACACAGCACACCCTCTCGGAGCACAGGGAGGGTGCGGGGTGCGCTGGAGGCAGGGGGGCCGGAGGGGACTCTCTGAGGAAGTAGGGGGGCTCTCTGAGGAAGGGGGGCTCTCTGAGGAGCTGCTATTTGGGCAAAGACCAAAACAAGCACAGTGAGAGCGCAGTTCCGTGGATGGGGGCGGTGGGGGGGGGGGAGGGCACTGGGAGTTCCCAGCAGAGATCTTGAACAGGAGCATGTTATGAGGCAGTAGGGCTGTGGTGGGCGTGGGAAGAGCAGGGATGAGGTCAGAGGGCTGGGCAGGGCCAGCACGGCTGGTCAAGAGCGTGGATCTCACTCTCAGTGTGACCGGAAGACGTTGGAGAGTCAAAAGCAGGGGGCGAGGTTCCCGATCTGATCTTTCTCCTGAAAGGACGGCCCGGCTCCTGCTGGAGCTGAGGGGCTCGAGGGGCAGGGAGCCAGGGGGGCGCTGTGCAGGGGCCCCGGGAGCCAGATCCTGCTGCTGCACCGGGAAGGTCAGAGTGGAGGCCGAGAGAAGCCGATTCAGGACACGCTTGAAGGTGGGGATTCCAGGGAATGAGAGAAAGGGCAGGGGGTCCAAGGGCACCCTCACCACCCCTTTGCCTGTACATTTCGGGACACCCGGATGCAGTATTCACAAACCCAGGGGTCCTTGGCCCAGGAGGCACCACCATCAGACTGGGGCCCCTCCCCATCGGCCCCCAAGCCCGGGCCCCTGCCTCCAGGGAAGGGAAAACCCCCAAGTGCAGCGCCCCCGCCTCCACCGCCCCATGGCAGCCCCCTTCAGGGAGTGAGAGGGATGATTAAGAGTCAGCTCCAGGATAATGGGTAGATCCCAGGCCTGGTGGGATTTAGAGGCCACCGTGGCCGATGTCTTGCCCTTGTTTGGATTTTCTGGGAGATGCCACCTGGAGCCAGGGGCCTGGGACCTAGGTCACAAGTCCTTGCCCCTCTGCCATCCCTCCTTTATCTGGGTCCCCCCTCGGGTCTAGTCTCTGGCTCATCCTCGAAAGGGAGTGGTCAGATGTGAGCCTGGATGTAGGCTCACGATGGCAGTGGGCAGGGGCACGGTGGCCCGGCAAGGTTGTAGCCACCTGGGAAAAACCAGCTCGAGCCTCTTCCTAGCCAGCCGAGCTCTGCAGGGCCAAGCTGGTGATGCTCAGCTCAAGGGTTCCAGGTCGTGCAGTGTCCTCTGGACCTCGGTCCCTGGAAAAGCCCACTAGGAAGGGGGTCATTGAGCCCGGGCATTCGGGGTCCTGTAGCTCAACCCCTTCTCTCCACATACAGACTGGGTTCCCTGGCAGCATGCGGTACAAAGGGGCTCTTCCCCTAGGGGATCTTGACAGGTAAGAGCCTCTTGCTTCCAGAACCCTTCAGCCCTCCAGAAGGCAGGGTAGAGATGGACATACCAGGTTCTAATCCAAACTCTGCCACATGCTTGCTCTGTGACCTTGGGCAAGTTGCTTACTCTCCCTGGGCCTCAGTTTCCTCATCTATATAATGGGGATAATGATGCATCACTATCAGGTTCACGTGAGGACTCAGGCCAGGGCCACAGGTAGCAGGTCCCTCCCTCTTTCTTCCAGAGAAGGTGAGAAAACAGCAAAACGCCAAGAGTCCAAAGGGCAGGCTGGCAGCCCCTGGCTGACTCTGAGGGCTCCCAGGAGGCAGAAAGGGAAACTGAGGCAGCGAGTGCTGGCGGGAGGCTGCTGAGAAGAAGGTGCTGGTGGCAATAGGCGAGGAGAGCGGCAGCTATTTATTCTGGGGGTCCTGACCCCAGACACCCTCACCTCCCCCACTGCCGTCTCTCTGCTTGTTCCAAGCCTGGGGGCCATGAGGCCGGGAGCCGGAATCAGGAGGAAGGATGTGGCTGTGAGTCGGCTGCTCTGTGCACAGTGGGGGAGAAAGGAGGATGAGGCTCTGGACCTGGAACAGCAGAGGGAAGGGATGAGGGGCCGTGAGGCCCAGGCCCTGGTCCTCCTGCCCTCCTGGCCACCGCAGACCTCTGACCCCGAGTGTTTGGCCCTGGGGGGCACAGCCCTGGCCCTGCCGAGCAACCCCCACCGGTACCTCAGAGGAGCGGGCAGGTCTGTGTGCCCCTTCCCTGGACCTCACCCTCCCCACCGTCTGCCCCAGCCTTGAGACAGAAGCCACCTTGTTCCCCAAAATGAGGCTGGCACCGCCCACCCAGACCCACCTGGCTGTGCCCTCAGTGCTGGTCCAGGATGAGGGGCACCTGGGCGCTGTCCACCCGGGGGGGCAGCCGCTCGCCCGTGCGCACGTTGAACATGGGCAGTGTGGAAAGCGGCCGGGGCACCTCACGGCTGGATGCCATCTGTCGCAGCTCCTCCGTGTTCCCGCGGATCGTGCAGTGGTGGACCATCTGGATGCTGGGGGCACAGAGCCGGCAGAGTCATCAGCCCCGGGAGTCAACCCCGGCGAGGTGCAGCGCGCTGCTGGCTGCGAGCCCCCCTGCCGCCTCCCCCACCTGGTATGTAGGGGGAAGCTCGCACACACGACAGGTGAGGGGAGGACAAACTGGAAGGTCTTCGGTGACAGCTCAGTGGCCGGTAATGGGAGCAGAAGCCGTGGCTGCAGACGGCCTGGATTCAAAGCTCTGTGTCCCTGGCAAGTTGCTTAACCACTCTGCACCTCAGTTTCCCCAGCTGTAAAATGGGGATAATAATAGGACTACCTTCTAGCGCTGTAGCAGGAATTAGGGGAGAAAAGTGTTTTTAGAAAAGCGCCTGGAGCATGGTAAGAGCTTCCGGGATGCTAAGACATGAAGAGACACCCACGGTGGATATATTATTTCCAGAGGCCGGTGTCTGCTGGGCTTTATATACTGATGACCCTGTAGGACCCTTCCAGCACTCAGCTCCCTCCCCTAATACTCCCCTAATACTCTCTCCTACCACTGACCGTCCAGCCCTCCCTGCCTCATCCCTGTCTTAGTCTGACAAACCTACCCCCTCTCTCTTCCCACCTCCCACTTTTGCTCACGCTCTCTCCTGCCTGGCCTTGACAGTCTCATCTTCTGGCTCCTCCCGTCTAGCCTCCCCTGCCTTTGTACCTTGACCCCTCCCAACCTGCTCCAGTCTGCCCCCAGCACCAACTAGCTCTAGACACCGAATCTCTTCTTTCTGTCTTTATTTCAGACCAAGGCTCCTTGAGGCCTGCACCAAGCCCCGGGCTCAATGGGCCTGGAATCCCCGCGTCCTTCCTGAACTCAGTTTCTTCCCAGAAGGCTCAGCCTCGTTCTCATCTGACAAGTCTCATGAGCTTGCTTTCCGCTGTCTGGGGCAAGCTTGAGTTCACTCTGAGAGGGAGGGTCGCACAATGTAACCTAGCACGAAGACTTGCTTTGGGTTCGAATGTGAGTCCTACTCCTTACTGGCTGTGTGACCTTATGCACGTCACTTAACTTCTCTGTGCCACGATTTCCCCGACTGTAATGCGGTTGCTGTACAAATTAAATGAGTTAATGCAGGGAAAACAAATCTCTCCTGGTCAGCATCACGGCAAGCGGCAGCTAATATTACAGGGAGCTTGCTGTTGCTATCATAATTATCAATGTTGTTTTGTTATAGCGGGCCCACTGCTGGGCTTAGCCTCCAGTAAAGGGATGTTTCCAAGCCCCTTTCCGTGAACCCACCCACATTTGTGAGTCCAGCTTGGAGATATTTTCCCAGACTACTGGTTGCCAGGTGAGACAGCATGAACCTTTCATCACAAACAATAAAGGGCTGGGGCCCTAGGCAGGGCGGAAGCTACCCTACTTGCCTCTGGGCTACTGATCAAATGGGGAAGGGGCAATGACCCCCACCCCTGTCCAAGTCTGTTAGTGGACTGAGCTAGACTCCAGCTAGACTCCGGCTAGAACCTGACAGATGAGACGACAGGTCAGACTCTCTAGCTTCACGCCGAACGGGCCACACTCCTCCTCGGGGGTGGGGGAGTAGGACCAAGTCCCGTCTGGTTGGCGGGAGGGGGTGGGGTCACCCTAGAAGGCCAGGGTAGGATCCAGATGAGCTCTTGAGTCTGGAATTTGGCGAGCAGAGTTGTCCAAAACACAATTTTCCATTCCCAGGCAAGGGGAGGCTGAGGGAGAAAGGAAGTGAGAAACATGTGGATGCTTAGGGCTGGAGGCAGCTGGGCAGGTAATGCCCTGGGTAGGAGAAGGGCCTGAGTTAACGGGCCCCCTCCCTGCCCCCAGCCCCACATCTGGGTCTCATTACTCTGGCAACACACACAGGTGGAAAATGTTCTGGGGGATGTTTTTCCAGAGCAGGAGGAGAAGCCAGACCCGCACCGCCTTCTCCCACAGTCCTTCCACATCAGCACTTGGACAGATGAACGAAGGGGCAGGCATTCCTACACATGCACACACACACACACACACACGGCCCACTACCAACACGCAACGCTCGAGCCCTGTCTCTGGCACACAGACCACACGAGAGGGTCAGGCTGGACGGCTTTCTGGCCAGCAAAATCTGATACGGACCGCAGAATCACAATTTGCAGTTTGAAAAAAAAAAAAGGTAGTTTCAAAAAACTTTTGAAAAAATGGTAGACATTGAACAAGCAAAAACAAGAATTGAATTTGTGGAAATAAATCGACGCAAGATCCAAACCAACAAGGGCTGATATGGCACCTGGTAAACCTGGGGATTGATTCAAACTTGATGAAGATTTTCTGATACCTTCGGAGCTACAACACTGACCCAGGAAAGCTGGCCGCTGGTGGAAATATCTGGTCAGAAGAGAATTTCCACAATGGCAGAAGATGTGAGTGATCAAATTGGGCACGGCCAAAAAAATGGAAGAATGAAATCTTCCTTGAAAAACGTACATGGAAAATCCTCCACCTCTATGGGAAAAAATTCTATCAAATAAAAATGAGAATAAGAAAAAAAAAAAAAAAAGCAGAGGCTTTCCATTGCTCTGTGGTCAAAGATGACCAAGGAATCAAATCGACCTAAGTAAGTTGAAGAAGTACATTTCTGTTCACTCTGGAAAATATTTTCCCCATAAGAACTCACAACGGTTGATGGGGCACCTGGGTGGCTCAGCTGGTTAAGCGTCTGACTCTCGATTTCAACTCAGGTCATGATCTCATGGTTTGTGAGTTTGAACCCCGAGTAGGGCTCTGCACTGACAGCACAGAGCCTGCTGGGGATTCTCTCTCCCTCTCTCCCTGCCCCTCCCCTCCTCTCAAAATAAATAAATAAACTTAAAGAAAATTCACAAATGTTGGTATAATTCTGATTCTAAAACTGTTTCTATTCCTCAACCCAATGGGTTGCAATGGTGGGGTCAAAATGGTGGGTTGGAAACCAGGGTCTCAGAACACCCTGAAATCAGCTGGCACATTCGTTTCAAAACACGCATGCGGATGGGAGGCCCCACACCTCAGCCCTTCTTCCCGGGGTACCTGGCTTGTCAGATGCCCACACTATCTGGCAGTTCCCGTCTGCACCTCCCAGGAGGGAACGATGGGACTATTGTGACCCTCACAGGATTCTGGTGACCTCACAATGTCCCCCTGAGGTCACCACAGAGATAACCTTGCCGCCTCCTGCACCTGAGGCACAAGTCTGTGAGGCCAGCCGTGGGTGATCATCCTTTGTCCTCCTTCTGGCCACCCAGGGGAAGGCTTGGGCCGGAGCCCTCTGCAGGCGGAAGCCTCTGAGGGAACCAGGAGCAGAGACTCACCTCACCCACCGAGGAGAGACCGAGGGGAGACTTCCGGCCACCACCCTGGAGGTCCTTGCACCTAGTTCCCTTCACCCGCCCCAGGGAGAGATGCAGAAAAACACTTCGCTGCCGCCCACATCTCCACCCTTGGCCTCGAACGCTCTGCAGGGTGCAGGCCGGCAGGCCAGCCCATCCGGAACTCCTAGCGAGAGTGAGACTGGGTGCCCAGCCAGCCCCAAAGTCCGCCAGAAGCCCAGCATATCCAAGGTGATCCTGGGGGTTGTGGCCCACAAGGGGGCACACAGACACGTGACGCTGGCCACGCTGAAGAAGGCCGTCGCCACCGCAGGCTACAACATGACCCGAAACGCCTGGCGCTTCAAGCGAGCGGTCAAGGGGCTGGTGGACAAAGGCATGCTCAAGCAGGTCACCGGCAAGGGGGCCCTGGGCTCCTTCCGCATTGGCAACAAGTATGCCTCCAAGGTCAAGGGCAGGTCCCAGAGCCGGCGCCAGTCTAGGCAGCGCTGGTCTGGGCAGCGCCGGTCTGGGCAGCGCAGGTCTGGGCAGCGCCGATCTGGGCAACGCCGGCCTGGGCAGCGCAGGTTGCAAGCAGGCTCCCAGAAGGGGCACAGGCGACTAAACAAGGGGGTCCGCAGGGTGGCCAGATGTCGCTGCAATTAACGAGGCAAGCCAGGCAAGCAGGCAGGGGTGCCAGGCCCGCCAAAGGCTCAGTGCAGTGGAAATAAAAGGAGCCTAACTTATTTCACATCTGCCTCCTGGAATCTTTGGGGCTCAAGGGGGTGGGAGGGGAAGAAGGCTAGGAACAGAGGAGGGTAAGGCCGTGGGGAGCGGGCACCTGGGCAAAATAAGGGTGAAACGGATTTGGGAAGGGCTGGGGGAATTGAAAGCATCCACAGACATTAGCTATTTCAATGACAACATCAGTGATGTTGCAGGTGGAGAAACCAGGGCCAGAGAGTGTCATGGTAATTGTGTGACAGAACCCAGCCTGGAACCATATATGGTGTGAGAGTGTGTGTGTGTGTGTGTGTGTGTGTGTGCGCGCGCGCGCGTGCGCAGCCTCTTAGGTTGCTTCTCAACCCCCCCAGGGTGGCAGCGAGCCCCCAGACCTGGCTGGCTCCCCACCCTTGCCCATCCCAGGTTAAAGTCTTCCGTGGAGACCAGGAAATGAGAAGGCTGGGTCAGGAAAGGTCAAGCCCAGCAACCACTCAGCCCAGAACTGGAGCTCAGAGGCCAGGGGCGGACCCCACCATCCCAGAGCAATCTGGCTTGTCTGTGCTGCTCATGGAGGTTAGAGGGTCCACCCCAACAGTCTAGGGGGGCTCCCACCCAACCCCCTGTTTTCCCCTACTCACTCAGAGGTGGCCAGGTCTCTCTTCAGCCTGTGGGAAAGCAAGGGAAGGGATTAGTTATTACCCATAAGCCTCTCCTGGTTCCAGGCCAGGCAAGAGGTCCCCACTCCTTTCCTGGATGAGGCTCCCTGAGAGGTCTGCGTGCCTGGGCAGCCACAGTGCCCTCCCTGCCCTCTGTCCCCCACACTCACCGTCCCTCCCGCCGGCAGCACATGATGTAGGCCAGCAGCAGGGTGAGTAGCAAAGCCACCAACAGTGGCACCAGGAGGGTGACCAGCGCATCAGTGACGAAGTCTCGGGCCGTGGCCTCAGTGGGTGGGCAGAAGAATGGGTCATGTTCCAGAATCCCATCGCCTGGGGTGGGCGCGTCATCTGCAGGCTCTGGCACTGACTTATCCACCTGCTCAGAGAACCCAGTTGGCTAGACACAGAGACCCCACGGGGACAGGGCAGGGGTGCCCCCATGCCTGCCTCCCCCAGCTTGACCTAGCAGGACAAGCACTGGAATAAGAACCAAGACAGAAAATCTAGGAGAGGCAGGTCCATACAGTGGTTAGAGCACACCTCTAGGGTCCTCCCGCCTGGGTTCGGATCCTGATTCAGACAAATGCTATGCTGGATGACTTACCTCCAGCTGCCTCAGTTTCTTCCCCTGCAAAGTCAGAATGCTAATAGTGGTACCTGTCTCTGGGGTGGTGGGGAGGGTAAGACATGTTGATTGGATAGTGCCTAGCACACTGCAAGTGCTCAGAGTTGTTGATTATCAGTCTTTGGCCGCACTGTCGGTCAATTCACAGGGACAGAGTATTCCAGGGGTTCCCAGCCCGGGGAGCCGGGGTCTCTAGGAACCCTAGATAATTCTGTTCAATATCCCAAAGGGCAGTAGCGAGCATCTTTGGTTTATAACTTGGAGGTGGAAACTATCTGGAAACTATCCCAGGCAGATTTGGACACCTTGGAAGGAAGCAGACAGAGCTGTCCCAAAGAGTACCCTTGTGGGGAAAGGGTGCTGGAATTGCTCTACGGGAGTGAAGGTTCCAACTATTGGGACTACTGGAGCCAGGAGATGCCTTTCCTGGATTATGGACTCTGTCGCCCTCTCGTGGGATGAGGTGGAACTTCGGAGCGCGCGCATTCGAGCACGGCGGGGTGGGGGAGGGGGCGGGGGGGGGAGGCTGTTGCGCGCAGTGTCTATTCAGAGAAAGAAACAGGAACAGAGAGATGGGGTGGGGAAGAAGGGTAGGGGGGAGACTGTGATGGGGGGCATGCCCCATCCCCATCCCCATCGCCAGGGTCCCTCCTCACCAAGGACACATTGCACCAGTCCACACGAAAGTGAGGTGCCAAGGTGTCGTAGCAGGACAGAAGCGGAGGCTGGCCCTGGGCGCAACGAGCATGGCTGTCCGGAGATGCCACCATCTTCAGGCAGGTGGAGAAGGGTGAGGCCGAGCCCACCTTGATGTAAACCCTGGGCCCAGATAGAAGCCACGGTTAACAAATTGGGGAGGGGATGTACCCTGGGCACTGGAGGTTTGAGGGTTGCGGGGCCACCTTGAGACCTGGGTTATGGGTGAGAGTACATAGCTCCACATCCTTCTAGGGGGCCTTACACTCCCACGAATGTCTTTGGATAGCTGGATCGTTTACGTCCTCGTAGGGTACCAGGGAGTGCGCCGTTTGGGGTAACTAAGGTTTGGGCTCCTCCTCCAGGTGGCCCTCCCGGACTGCACGCTTACCCTTCCTTGCGACCCTCAATGGGAAGGGGGACGCGACCCCCACGGTCCAAGGCAGAGGTAACGTTGAGTAGCTGGAGCTCCCCTGACTCCCAGAGCCCTCCCAAGGCTGTGAGGAAGCGACTGGCGGGCGTCGAGGGCAGCACTTCCTCCACATCATGGCTTCGAACCAGGAACTCAGCCTGGTAAGGCAGCAGGGGGCCTGGAAATGCCAGGTTGGCACCCAGCTCTGCATGGATCCTTCCCGAGCCTCCCCCCCCCCCCCCACTCAAGCCCCTCCCCATGCCCCCTGACTCCTCCCTTCCTCCCTAAATCCCCATGCATCACAGGCCCCAAATGCCCTCCCCGTGGCCTCAACGACTTGCCCAAGGCCCCACACACTGTCAGCAGAACAGCCAGTTTATACAACTCTAGAGCCCTCCCATGATGCCCAGCTCCCACTATGCCCAAGTGTCCCCTTCACACCCCCTCCCTCCTTCCAAGGGAAATCCCCCGAGACAGACTTGGTGGATGGGAGTGGGGCAGGGGTATGGCTGGTGGTACCTTCTGGGTCTCCAATCAACAGCACCAGCCTCTGCCAGGTGGTGTCAAAGCTGTCCCGATTGTACGCTATGACCTGGCAGGGGGAGGGGATGGGGAAGAGGGCTGAGGGATGGGGTTAGGGGACAAGACATGTGGAGAGGACAGAGACGCCCTCACCTAAGAGGCATCTAAATTATGTAAATGGACATGAACGAATGCCCACATGGGACCCAGCCACTGGGGTCCCTGCTGGTACCTCGATGACCTGGCGCCCACGATCTTCTGGGGTGGGGGTGCCGTAGAGGAAGCCAGGGTGGTGGGGGCTGCGCTGGGTGTAACGGAGCCACCGAGGCAGGTCTGGGTGTCCCTGGAGGTGGGCGTGGTAGGTGATAGGGACGGTGGGTGGGACATCTGGTGAAAGGGAGGAGATTGGAGAAATGACCGGAGCCTTCGCCAGCCCCTGGCCAGTCCCCAGCCTTCTGCCCAACGCCCTTGGGGCCCCTCTCACCAACGTGCTCAGAAAGACTGGGGAAGGTTTCCTGGTCCAAGGTGTGGACAAAGACGCGGCCCACAAGAGGCTGCAAGGTGGTCTGCTGGGCCTCCGTGTCCCCCAGCCCTGCCAAGGGACCTGTGGGGACCCCAGAACCCCCAAACACACGCATCAGCCTTAGTACCAGGCAGGGGATAAGCTCCTGGTGCCCCTAAGAGACAGAAGTGGTGGTGGCGGGGCGGTGGGGGGGAGGGGGCTCTCAGGAAAGGACAGGGTGGGGCCTGGCTGTGACAAGTCCTAGACCTTTGTCGGTTTGGGTTCGTGGGAGCCCCCTCCCCCACTCATTTTAGGCTTCCTTGGAGGAGTCACAGTGGGCGGGGACTGCTGTCGGCCTGAGAGGGGTGTGAGATGGGGGGGTGGTGTATGTGTGTTAAAGGCACTTGGAAAAGAACCCTTAAGAATGCTGGGTGTCTGGGAGGCTGGAGGGGAGGGGGAGAGGGAAGGAAATTTTGGAGGAGGTGGGTAGCCATTCTGGAACCCTCTCCCCTTTCCCCGCATACACGGGGAGAGGGACCCACAGGAGAGGCCAGGAAAAGCTGAGCCAGTAGGATCCTGTGCCTCAGGGAGAGTATTTGCCCCAGCGGGCCCCCCCACCCTCACGGCCAAATTTAGCCTGGGCCTAGAAAGAAGGCAGACCAGCCAGCCCATTAAAGGGCCCACGACGCTCCGGGCCTGTGCCGTCAGGCCCACCTCGGCCTAGGGCACCCCACCCTTCAGAGCTCCCGGCCCCCCACTTCCCGGAGCCCTGCTCCCAGCCCCATTTCCCTGGACCTCCCACCGGACACAGCATTAACACCCCAAAGTCCTTCTGGCTCCTGCCCCCAGACTCCTCCCCTGAGGGACCTCTGTACTTTCGCCTCTCCACCCCTAAATCCTGTCCCTTCATCCTGGGCCTCCTCCCAGAAGAAGGCCCCAACTTGCCCACAAGGAGAAGAATCCAGATTACTGCTGCTGCCATGGCTGCCCCAGCCTGCCCGGCCCCTGTGAGTGACAGAGACAGGAGCGGTGGGGAGGAGAGAGGGAGTGGAGGAGGGAGGGGAGGAGAGAGGGAGGGACAATGGGGAGGTGTCCCAGAGCAGCTGGCCCCAGCTTCTGCCGGCGGGGGACTCCCCATTCCCACCCAGAGCAGGCACTGACCCTGGGGTGGACACTCTCTTCACATGACAAGGTCCCTCCAACGATCCCCTCCAGGTGGTCAGAGAATGTTTTCTAAGCCACTAACCTGATTCCCCCCTAAAAACACTAAGGGCTCCCCCTTGCCCTGAGTGTCCGGCTGTCGATGGCTTTCAGACCCTGCCTGTACCTGGCCCTCCTGTCCAGAATCCCCTCCTCTCCCCACTACCGACCACACACACACTACCCCAGGGCTTCTGCACAGCCTCGCCCCACCCCTGACACACTCCCCTAAGCCTCCCAAGTGCCTTGCACAAGCTTAGAGTTCCCTTCCTGCCCTCCTCCGGCCGGCACACTCCATCACCTCGCAAGGACTCAGCACAGGCCTCCTCTCCTCCCTGAAGTCTCCCTTTGCCCCCTCCTTCCGCTAGGCTGAGCTGGGTGGCCCCTTGGCCCCTGTCCACAGCATCGCGGGGCTGGCCAGAGTCTTATTATCTTTGTATCCCTGGATCTGGTGCAGGCAGGTGTAGGGGACTAGGTGACGGCCTCCTTCCGAGTACGCTGAACAGCCGGGTGCCTGTTCACCCAGCCCGTGTCTCCAGACCCAAGTACTCCCAGCGTGTACCCCAGGTCTGGGAAGACAGACTGCGGCCTGCAGGCCTGGACGCACATCCCCCGCTTGACCACTCAGCTGGAGACGGGGGGCGTGAAAAACTCAATTGCCCTCTCTAGGCTCTGTTCCGGCAACTACAACTTGGCCAGGACACTGCTTACCTCTCGACGCCCTTGTGAGGAAGCCTCAACATCATGAACTCTGGCGCATGCGTACAGAGCACCTACTGCGTGCCAGGCACAGAGGAAGCCTCGACGGGCAGCACCCTGCCCCCCACGGAGCTTGCACACCACCGGTGGGTAATGACAGGTAATCCCCTGCCTGCCACTCTGCTCCAGGCTTTACGGACATTTCCGGGCAGCAACTCGTTCCATTCCCCCAGCAGTTCCGTGAGGCGTTACTTTCATCCCCATTTTCAGGTGCGAAAAGGGAGGCATGAGGGCCGCTTGGGCTTCCCCAAGGCCATACTCCTGACCAGCTGAACACATGTGAACCACTCAGCCCAGTGCCCTACTCAACCCCCGTGGCGGCGGCTGCTCTTGCTGGTGGGGCACCCTTCCCCCTCCTTCTTGCCTCCGCCCAAGGATCTTGGTCCAGGCGCGAAGGGGGTGGGGTGCCCTTCTCTTTGGGGGCTTCTTGGAGCAGACAGAGGGGACTCTCCCCAGCTGCCCTGAGGAGGAGGCAGAGACCCACAGGTGCCAGGGTTCCAAAATGCTCTGTGTTTCGGTGAGCACCCCTCCCGGGCCCTGAGATGAAGGGCCCTGGCATCTCACCGCCATACCCAACACCCCAAGCAAGGGTGGCGGGGCCCGAGGGACAGGGTGTCGGCCTGCCGGCGGGAATGACTAGCACGTGGGCAGCTTACTTAGTCCTCGTCTTTTTTGCTGTCTCTCCACCTGACCGTCCCACCCGTCCCTGGAGAGCCACCAAATTCCAGAGTCAGCGGCCACTCAGGCTCTCAGGCAGGGCAGGCTTTGTCCCAGAATCACCTGGGCACCTGTCCGCCTTCTCAGAGATGGAGGGCACGAGGGAGAAAGGTTCTGGAGAAAGCACAAAAGTCAGAGGGCTCTGGGCGGGGGAGGGGGGGGGCAGAGGTGCCAGAGACTGGCTGGCGGCCCAGGCCTCAGCCCCTCCGTGGCTCCATGTGACTCCTCTGCTATATTTGGAGCGACCCACTCACACCCTCCGCTGTTTTCAGGAAGCAGGGCCCGAACCCAGTGCTGCCAGGCCCACAGAGGCCAGCTTCCTTACGGATCCTTCTCCCCTCCGCCTCCAAACCAGGGGACCCGGGGACTGTGCCAGGGGTCAGCTGGAAGTCCCCTGTGGCCCACCAGAGGACCTCACCCACTCAGAGCTATCTGGATGGTAACCTGCCTCTGTAACTCTCAACACCTGTGTTCCTTGGGAGCCTGGGCGGGGGATGAGGGGTGCGGACAGAGAGTGGGGTCACACATCCTTCAACTTCTTACTTTGCAAATTTTACCTAAAACCGAAGTCCACAGCCCCCCCGCCCCGGGTGGCTCAGTCGGCTGGGCCACTGACTTCGGCTCAGGTCATGACCGATCGTGATCGGTTCGCGAGTTCGAGCCCCGCGTCGGGCTCTGTGCTGACAGCTCAGAGCCTGGAGCCTGCTTCAGATTCTGTGTCTCTCTCAAAAATAAACATTAAAAAAAAAAAAAAAAAAACTAAAGCAAAACCAAAAACAAAGCCAAAGTCTACAGAATAAAAGAACGAACTGCCACGTACCCATCCCCCAGCTTCAATAGTTAGCAGCTCGTGGCCAATCTCCCGTCACATATACGACACCCGACTTTCCCTCCTAATTTCCTCTGTCAATACTTTGGCATGTATCTTTGAAAGATAATGACTCTTTTTTAAACAAGCACAATCGTTACACCTAGTGCCTTAGTATTCCTTAAAGTTAATAATAATTCCTTAAATCAGATCTATAGTGTTCAGATTTCCATCCCTCAAAAATGCCTTTTTTTTTTAATGCATTTGTTTGAATCAGGATCCGAATAAGTACACACACTGCAACCGATTAATGTGTCTCCTTTATATTTCTTTAAATCCATTGGTTCCCTATCCAATCCTCTCTCTCTCTCTCTCTCCCTCCCTATCTTTTTCCTTGAGGGAACCAGGTCATTTGTCGTGCAGTTTTCCAGTCTGGGTTTTGCTGATTTGCATCTCTAGGGTGTTCTTTAACATGTCTCTCTGGCCTCTGTACTTCCTGTAAATTGTATTTCCTGTACATTGTTATTTCCTGCAAATTGTAGTTGGATTGAGAGTCCTGATCAGGCGTAGGTTCTATTTTCTTTAGCAAGACCGCTTCACAGATGGTGGTATTGCTTCTTCCATCCCGAAGTACGGGCAACCACTGATGCTCTGTGCCTCATCTATCAGCCTTTCCCCGCCCCCCTCCCCAAAATGGTGATATTCCCATTCAATCACTCCTTCCTTTATTGGCTGGAATAATTCTAGACCCAGCAACTGCCCCTCGCTTACTGTTTGGTTACTGAGTGGTATGAAGGCAAGGTGGGATAAATACTTGATTCTGTTCTTGTATTTACCAATTTTGAGATAATGAATTGATTCTCTAGCATCCCTCGAACTTTGGCCGGTTAGCTTTTTTTTAAAAACGTTAGTAGCATAATTATGACTTTATGGCTTTAAACATATTTGATCTTCAATCCACCGTGACTGGTATCGCTCCTGACCTTCATACTGTCCCTTCATGAGCTCCCGCTGTGGCCCCCTCCCGCTGGAGCATCCTTCTGGGGCGACTGCATCCTTCTGGGTCATCTCTGCATCTCAGTGTCTCAGCCTGGTCTCCACCTGTGCCACCCGCACCTGTCTCCCCAGCCTTCCACCCGACCTTCGCCTGTCAATGTCTCAGTTTAAGTCCTCTGGTCCTTTGTCCCTGGCTCTGCCCATCTCAGTGAATATTTCCTGAATGAATGAATGATTGAATGAATCAATGCATCATCTCCCCAACTCTCTCAATCTACTCTGTCTCTGTGAGCCTCTTGATTTCTGAAGGCCATATTTTCTTCCTCTGTATCTGCAACCGGGGATTATTTGTTGTCACGAGGGACAAAGGAAAGGGATTCTCATCATTGTGATCTGATTGTCGCATCTGCCTCCCAGACTCCACCCACATCTTTCCTCCCCTCCTCTTCGCCGCCCCCAGCCCACAACAAAGGATGTGATCTGTCAGTCTGCCACGAGGGGGCGCGTTCGCGGCTGCGACCCGGACCTGCGCCTGCGCAATGTTGGGACAGAGCCCGGCCTGGTGGGGGCGGGGGGAGGGGTCGGGTAGGGGGGCGGGGGGAGGGGCGGGAGCGCCCCGCCCCGGGTTGGGGATGCGCGTCACTAGTGTTGGCTGAGAACCGCAGCTAGAGGAGGCGACGCTAGAGGAGGCGACGCAGGAGGAGGCCGACGGCCTCGAGCCTTACCTCGTCCTCCCCTTCCGGGTCCAGAGGATGTTCTTCCAAGTGGGGAGGAGAATCCGCATGGAGGCAGGGAACTGGACACAATGCCCTCTTCCCCACCATCCTCATCATTGGTTATCGACCCTCTGACTTCCAAGCACGTCTATCTTTGCCCACGGCATTGGGGGACACCATTCTGAGGACCTAAGGGTACCCAGAATCCGCCCTTTATCCTTGAACTTCAGCCCTCAAAGAAGTTTCTTGAAGCCTTGTGACCGCCCAGGGCAATCAATCCTGAGTCTGAGAATCCCAGAGACCATCCCTGACCAAACTTTTTAGCTTACAGGAGAAACAGAGAAGGGGAGGGGACAGTCAGAAGTCTCACAGCACAGCATTCTGCCCAGCTCTCCGGACACGGACACGGAGCGGAGGGGAGACACTCCTTCCCTGGAAAGCGGGGGTAATAAGAACCAATGAGATAATGGAAGCGAAAGTGCTTTGTAAACTGTATAAAGCTCTGGAGAAAGGAAGGGGTCTTTTATTTATTTATAGCTGACGGTGCAAGACAATAGCTGCCCAGGGCCAGCCCACTGGCACAGCCCGAGAGCTGGAAGAAGTCAGATTTAGAAGCTACTGCTCAGTGATAGAAGGATTTGGGAAAATAAAAGAAAGGAACTCTCTGACATTTTTCGCGGATGGTATGATTATTTATATAGAAAATCCAAGAGATACTACAGGCATGTCATGAGGGCTATTAAGGGAGATCAACAAGGTTGCTGGACCAAAATTAACATCCAGATGCAATTAAAATACCAAATGCCACGGTGTTCCTGGACACTCGCAATGTTACTGGAAACTGTAATATATTTTTTTAAAAATAAATTATTAACAATACTATTAAGATTGGGCAGAACCCTGAAAAAACCGCGCGGATCCTTATGAAGAAAAACTGTGAGCCATAAAACTATAAAAACTCTAGGCTATCAGAGGAATAAGTGGAGAGATGTATTGAATTTAGGGGTGAGAAGCCTCAGTGTCCTGAAAACAGCTCTCTCCGTATTAATCTTCTGATTCGATGCGAGTCCAATAAATACGCCAATAGGACTTTGCAGAGTCAGGCAAGGCTCTTCTAAAATTCATACGGAAGAGCTGGGGACCAAGAGGCCAGACAGTTCTGAAAAAGAATAAGCCCCTGACAGATACCAAGACTTCTTTGAAAGCGATATTAATGAAAACAATGTGGTATCAGTGCCGGGCTAGACAAAGAGATCAATAGAAGAGACTGCCCAGAAACAGATCCAAGCATATGTGGGAACGTGATTTATGATGTCAGCGGCATTGCAACTCAGTGAGAGGGAATAGGCTACGCAATAAAAAGGGTCTGGAATTTTTTAAATAATAATAAACAAAAGGTTAGCGTCCAAGCTAAGGTTAGCGTCCAAGAAAGAACTCCTGCAAGCCAATAAGGAAAGCACAGACGTTTCGAGTGCCACCCCAAATGGCATTCTTTCCCTTCCTCGCTGCTCATGGAACCCTGGTCTGATTCAGGAATCAGGAGTCTAGGCTTTTGAGAAGGCTGGGCCTTCCCCAGCTGCGTCAGGTGAACGGCGATCGGTCTACATATAGCATAATTCAGTTCCTCCGGTCCGTGGCTGGCTTAGGGGTGGACGTGTATGCGATTCTGGCCGCCAAGACCAGAAGGGAGATCTCCTGTGGGGCTTCTGGAAGAAAATGTCCACTTCCTTCTACCTTCTGGACATTTGTCTGCACACGACACCTGGAGCAGAGGCCACTTTTGGGGACCAGGAGGGGCTGGTCTAAGAGGCAAGCCACCGTGATGAGGAGGATATTGTGGAAAGAGGGAAAGAACCTGGTCCTTGACTGTCACAGCTGAGATTCTGAATTAACCAACCCTGGGACTTCTTGCTATAAGGAGACAACAAAATTCCTTTTTTGCTTAAAGCACATCTAGTTGGGCTTTCTATAACTTGTATCAAAAGGTACAACAGGGGCGCCTGGGTGGCTCAGTCAGTTGGGCGTCTGCCTTTGGCTCAGGTCACGACCTCACGGTTCAGGAGTTCAAGCCCCTCGTCGGGCTCTCTGCTGTTGGCATGGAGCCTGCTTCAGATCCTCTGTCCCCCCTGCCCCCCCTCCCCCACCTCTCTGCACCTCCCCCGCTTGCACGTGCACTCTCTCTCTCTCAAAAATAAAATAACACGTTAAAAAAAAAAAGGTGCAATGGATAGCAAAGGAGACGGTCAGAAGCAATTCGACCAGAGGGAACCCAGGTGGCCAACAAGGATGAGAGAGTGCGCGACTTCGTAGGCAGGGGACGCAGGCTCAGATGAGATACTGCTTCACACCCATCAGACCGACAAAAATAAAAAGTCTCCCAAGAGCAGCTGTTGGCAAGGATGTGGTCAGACAGGACATCTTGTACAAACGTTGGTGGCGAGGGCACAAAGTGGAGCCGTCGCTGGGGAGAGCAGTGGGGCGGAACCAGACAAGTTGAAAGTGTGCCTGCCCACGCCTCCGGCTCTCTGCTCCGAGGTGTACGTTCTCCGGACGGGCTCACACGAGTACCGGGGTGTTCACTGCAGCCCTGTTTATAATGACGAAACACAGAAACACCTCAAACGCCCTTCAGTAGAGAGGAACTGATAAATAAATTGTGGCTTATTCCCCTGCCGACATGACAACCAGAAGTTAAAGTGAAGGAATCGAAGCCACACGTGTCGGTGTGGCTCCGCTGTGAAAGTCCCGCCAAATGAGAAAAAGACACAAAATGATCCGCACGACAGGAGGGTGGTTATATACATCCCAATAATGGAAAAAGCGTTACTGTCTCCTGCTTTAGGAAGACATCAATGTGTAGGGGAAATATCAAATTACGGGCTAGACTTAATAAAGCGAGGAAATTCTGATCACATGCTACAACACGGAGGAGCCTCGAAGATGTTGTGCCAAGCGAAATAAGCCAGGCACAAAAGAACATATGCTGTATATGATCCCGCTTGCATGGGGTACCGACAGTTGTCACATTCATAGAGACAGACAGGAAGTAGAGCAGTGGTTGCCAGGGGCCGAGGGGAGGAAGACACGGGGAGTTGGTGTTTAATGAGTACAGGGTTTCAACTGGGAGGACTAGAAAGTTCTAGACATGGACGGTGGTGTTGGTTGGTTGCAGGACAGTGTGAATGTCGTCAACGCTACTGAACCGAACACTTCAAAGGGTTGAAAGAACCAATTTTATGTTATTTTCCATATTTCACAATTTAGAAAAATAATGAACTTGTGGGCTATAAAGGATGCATCCCAAATTTATGACGGTGGGTAGGGTGGGCAAGGGGACCCGGGAGAAGGAGAAAGCACCAGCTTCCGTGTTCTGTTCTCTTCTATGAAGGAACCCGAAGCAAAAATGATGCAAGGCTAGCATTTGTAAATTCTGTTTGTTATGTGATTCTCTGAACTTTTCTTATTTCTAAAGAAACTTTTCAAACTGAAATTATATACGTCATGTATCATATGTATGATACGATCATACGTATCATATATGATATGTATGAGATCATACGTATCATATATGATATATCTCATATATCATAGATATCACATATATCTTCACACTTTTTTTAAGAAAGAAGAGTTTTCTGAAATAGAACTGCTCTGAAGTGGCAGGATTTGTCCCCTCGAGGTCACCCGAAGCACAAGGGGTCGAAGGTGGGAGGCGGGAGAGCTGGCCTATGGAGGTTGTACCTATGCCAGGTGCCACACCAGGCTGAGCCTGGCAGAGCCAGGTGGGAAAGGGGCTGGCATGGGCAACATTTTCTCTTCCCTGACCCAGAGCAGGTGAGGCAAAGGCGGATGGAGGAAGGGAACTCTGAGAGCCGGTCTCCTCCTCAGGCACCCACTGCACAAGATCCAGAGAGCAGATGAAAAACAGAAGCCACCATCCGAACACAGGAATGTATATTATTAGCAGTTGGAGCAGGCACTGGAGTCCTTCGAATCCGCTGCCGACCAACTATATTGCCCAATCCTTCCGGTTAATTTTTTTCTTTGACCTCCCTGCATGTCTCTCGAGCTCCCACAGCTATGGCTGTCTGCGTTGCAAAATACATATTTACAGGCCCTCTAAGCCTGGCTAAATATAGGCTTTCTTTTAAAGCAACTGATGAGTTGGAGAAATCTTTCTTCTGTCCCATCCCTTCCCCACTCCCCAACACACACACACACACACACACACACACACACACACACACTGACTCTCCTTCCACCGGTGGGCCCCAAAGGACCCCTGTCCTTGCTTAGGCAATGGGGGACTCTTGAGGCATCAACAGCAGGAATGAAAAACCCTTTGGGAAGTGGAGAAGGGAGGTCACTTTCACTTCAGGGATGACCCCAAAAGATCCGGAGGACCTTCAGGCAGGGGGCGTTTATATTTCAGAAGTCCACACAATAGACCTCAGAAGGAGGGGCGCCCTGGTGGCTCAGTAGGTTGAGCATCCGACTCTTAATTTTGGCTCAGGTCATGAACTCACGGTTTCAGCATCAAGCCTTGCATCAGGCGCTGGGCTGAGCGTGGAGTCTGCTGGGGGTTCTCTCTCTCCCTTTCCCCCTTCTCTGCTTTCTCTGTCTCCCTCTCTCTCGCTCTCTCAAAAATAAATGGACATTACAAAAATTAATTTAAAAAAATACAGCTTAGAAGGAAACAAGAGGCTGGAAGCTTCATAAAGACCCGCACGGCTGGGGCACCTGGGTGGCTCAGTCGGTTAAGCGGCCGACTTCAGCTCAGGTCATGATCTCTTGGTCCGTAAGTTCGAGCCCCACGTCGGGCTCTGTGCTGACGGCTCAGAGCCTGGAGCCTGTTTCAGATTCTGTGTCTCCCTCTCTCTGACCCTCCCCTGTTCATGCTCTGTCTCTCCCTGTCCCAAAAATAAATAAAATGTTAAAAAAAAAAAAAAGACCCACACGGAGATGCCAACGTGGACGCCCAATTTTGGCCACACATGTGCACACACCTCCATACATGTTCAGATGCACATGCAGGCAACAACAGGAGACTTACCAAGCTCCTACTCTGTGCCAGGAGCTGTTCTAAATGCATAAAGCACTCACAGAACTCATTTAATCGTTAACACTCTGAGGTTGCTATGTTTTCTCCAGTTTACAGATAAAGAAATTTGCTAAAATCCCTTAACTGGCAAGTGGCAGGTTGGGAACAAAGACAGTCTGGCTTCAGAGCCCCTGTTCTGCCTGGCTCCACAGAGAGTGGGGGAGCCCCAGGGTCCCCTGTGCTCAGGAGACTCACTCAGACATACAAATTGAGCTTTCTGAGGAAATTAGGCTTAGGGAGGGAAAATGACTAACCCCGGGTCACCCAGCAAGTGCACGAAGCTATGATTCAGTTCAGACCTTTTGAACCACAGCCTAGTCTTTCCTCTAAAACCGGGTAAGTCACTTCCCTCTGCCTGTGTCTCAGTCCTTCTCACTCCCCTGGGAAGCGGTCAACCAAGGGCCACTAAAGCCCCCCCCCCCCCCCCCAGCAGCACCGACATCCTGGATTTATGTTATGTGAGAACACACACGCCTTTCCCAGCATCTTCCTATCTGCTGGAGCCCCTGGCAGAGGAGGACAAATGAACGGGAGTGATTGGGGCGGGGACTACTGGCTCCCCACAAAATGGTTGAAGGGCAGGGTCTAGGTCGGCCTCTGCTCAGATGACTGTGGCCACAGAAACACAACGTTCACAGGCTGAGTCTCAAGGCCCCAGGGCTGGGAAGAGAAGTCAGCCTTGGCGCCCAGCCCAGGCCTGAGCCCAGGGCACTGAGGGCTTGGGACTTATCACAGATCTCCTTGCCTTCATCACCCGTGACACCTGGTGTTTAAAACTGGCCAGCCTCGAGGAACAGTCTCAGGGGGCCCTCATCAGATCTGGGGCTAGGTGGAAAATGGGGAGGGGCTCTCTCAGAAGGGTCAAGGGCAGATGATCTCTCCCTGTAGAAGCCCCCAGCCTTTTGATCAAGAACCCGGAAAGGCATCTCCTTCCCCACATACCCTACTTTCTGTGTTCCAGCTACTTTATTCTGTTTATCTTCTCAGAGCAGAGACACCGAGTGACTTTCCCAAGGTCACACAGTTAGCAAGTGAAAGAGCCCCGATTTGATCTCTGACAGCCTAGCTCCTGGGTCAGCTTTGGGAACCGCCTCACCCTCTCTTCCAGCGCAAGGTGAAGAAGGAACTTCCATTTATAAACATTTTTTTGGTAATGTTTATTTATTTTTTTTGGGGGGGGGCAGAGGCAGAGAGTGGGAGACACAGACAACGAAGCAGGCTCCAGGCTCTGAGGTGTCAGCACAGAGCCCGACGTGGGGCTCGAGCTCATGAACCAGCGAGATCATGACCTGAGCCGAACTTCCACTTAAAGACCACAAGACAACTTGGCCATCAAGGCCTTCTCCACACAGGACTACAGAAAGAATGATTAAATTACCCTGGGGTGTGGGGTGCTGATCCGAAGGAGAGAGGTGAGGATTCACGGTGACAGGATGGAAATTAGGTTTAAATCTTTCCATTTGGATGGTAACCCTTCCAAAAGTACCCTCACTGCAGGGGGGATTACTGCTCCAGACAGGCAGGGAGGGGGATGGAAGAGATTATACCCCATTCCCCACCGGTCTAGCCTAATCTCACAGGCCAGCCGGCTTGGTGCCTGACCCCAGGGAAGGAGTGATGGTAAAGCATTTACTGCTCCTTAAAAGCTTCTTCGGGAATTCTGGCTGGGGGTGTCGCTGAGCTAACCAGGAGCCCATGAAATAATAATCCCGCTCATTAGCCTCAGCCTTCCAAGCTCTGGGCTGACTCCACCCGCCTGCATCCCAAAGCACTTAAAAGGGTTTCACCCTTGGAAGTCTCAGGACAGGGAGATCCAAGCACCTCGGTAATCCAGTTTGCCCCCCATGCTGCTGCTGCTGGAGGTGTTGGGGGTCCCAGGGTCACTGGTCCTGACTGCTGGTTCTCAGCTCCTCCTCCCACCCTTAGAAGCCAACTTCCCCACCTGGCCAGAAGCGTGGGCCCAGACCCCTTGGGCTGGGACCAGTTAAGATGACTCACCAAAGGGTGTGGGAGATTCTGGGCAGAACACCCAGGGGCCTGCGCCCTCCTCCAGTCCACACAAGAGTTTCTGGGGACACTGTCCAAACTTCCATCCCCTCAGCTAGGTGAGATTTCTGTCTCACCCAACTTCTACAGAGGGGTCGGGGGACCTTCGAGGGGAGGCGGGATTCCAGCTCCAGACTGGAACTTGGAAACCCAAGTCCCAAAGCTTGTTCTTTAAAGAGGTCTTCTAAAAAGGGCTAGGAGGGAGGGGAAATTGAGGATGGTTTCTTCAGCCTGTCCCATCCCAAAGTGTAAAATTGCCGGCGGGGGGGGGGGGGGGGGGGGGGGGGGAGAGGAGGGGGGGAAAGGGCAGAAAGCAACCCCGGGCAGCTGGGCAAAGGAGGCAGGTGTCCCTGGAAAGCCTGAGGTCTGGGTTCATTTCCGGTTCCTGCTTGGAGCCCAAATCTTCCCTCTCCCTTAGCCTCTGGATCCAGTCCTGTGGTTCCTGGCCCCTCCCTGTCCCAATATTCAGGATTCCCAGGCAGCTTCCCACACCCCATCCCCCATGCTCCTTTGCACGTGTTAACCGGCTTATATCCCCGCAAAACCCACACACACCCCTACAGTGGAGGGGTGGGAGGATCCCCTACAACAGCCCTTCTAGGCGAGCTGGAGAGAGAGTGGGAGATTGGGAAGAAGAGGAAGAGGATGGAAGAGAAGAGGGCGGGGGAGGAGGCAGAGACCGCAGGAAGGCCTTAGATGCAGGAAGCAGCTGGGAGTGGGGGGAGGCTTTGTGCCTGAGTCGTTCCCTGGGTCCTAGGGTCCACACTGTTCAGCATTTTCTGGGATCTGTGGAGTGAGGCAGCGCATCTGGACCTGTCATGGTCTATTGGGTGGACATTTACTCCCAGCCCTGGCAGCTGGGGATGCGTAAAGGGCAACCCAGGCTCCTTGTTGTATATGTGGGGTTGGGGAGAGCATCAGAACAACTTTCTGGGTTGCCGGGACAGGGGATGTGCAGATCACTACCATCTTTCTCCCTGCCTCCCTAACACACACTTGCACACAGTGGCCAGGATCCTTTAGATCAGAGACCCAAGCTAGACCTCTCACTGCTGAAACTTTGGCCCCAGGCCTCCAGAATTCCTCCTCCCAAACTCCTTCTTGTTTGAGAGGCAAGAGTGCCCTAGCAGGGGCTTGAAGACACGGATTCCACCCCCTCTCTTGCAGCCTGGGTGCTGGGCAGGCTGACACCCCTTTCAGACTTCCAAAGGGCAAAGGCCAGCTTTGGGCTGCCACCTGGGCCATGAGGACCATTTCCTTTCTCCTTTCCTCCTCCACCACAAAGCCAGCAACACTGGACCCAGCTTTCACACCTGAGAGAGCGCAAACGGTTCTACACGAGAATTTGTGAAAATGCAGATTCCTGCGCCGGCCTCTGAGATTCTGTTTCACAAAGTTTGGAGGAGGGCCCAGAAATCTGAATTTAAAAAAAAGAAAAAATTTAAGTGCCCATAGATTTTGATGCTGATGGTCTTGAACCATACTGGGGAACTCCAAATACCATGAAGGATCCTTTGCCCCGCCCCACTAATCTCCCCTCACGTTTGGAATGGAGAGGGGACCGCACAGAGACCACTGGGGCTGGTTTGCCTCCCCGCACCCAATATTTGGTGGGGTTGTGCTTCTGAGGGTCGTGCTAAGCCGCAATCAGAGGTTGGGATGGAAGGGCCGGAGAGGACAGGCCGAGAACTGGGGTCAGCGTCAGGCGGTCGGCGAGGGACCGGCAGGGGAGGGGATACGTTCGGGAGGAGGGGAAGGGGAGGGCTCACAGACTCCGGCCCCGGAAATCCGATCCCTTTAGGACCCAGAGGTGCCAGTCCCCCAGCGGCGGCGGCGAGAAGGGCAGCCGCTCGGTCTCGGGCAGCCGCCGCTCGGGCAGAGCCAGAGAAAGACCGAGGCTCGGGGCGCGGGGGGGAGGGAGGGAGGGAGGGTGGCGCGGCGGCGGAGCGGCCCGGGCCGGCCGAGCAGCCATGGGCGCCGGGGTGCCGGGCCCCCCGAGAGCCGAGGCCCCCGGCCGGGGTGGGGGACGCCCGGGCTGCCAGCCCCGCTGACACCGCCTCGGACGATGTGAGCCGGCGCCTCCGCCGCTGCTTCGCGGGCAGGGCGCGCGGTCCCACCGGCCCCGGCCGCCGCTTTTCTAATTTGGGTGGGGGCGACCGTAGCAGGCCGCTCTCTCGGGCTTTGAAAGAGGGGCTGGCTGTCTGTGGCAGCTGGATTGGGGGAGGCGACCCACACAGGGCGCTCGGAGATTTTTTTTTTCCTTTTTTTTTTTTTTTTTCTTCAAGCGGGGTTAACTGTTTTTGGCAGCTTGGTTTGGGGGGAGCCTAAAAAAGGCCTTCCGGGGTTTCTTTTCTCGGGGGGGAGGGGGGCGGTGGTCCCGACTTGGCCAGCCGCCTGTTGGAGGGGGGGAGCGGGAAGCGAGGGGATGCGCCCCCGTCTCCCCCCACCATGATGAAGACGGAGCCGCGGGGGCCCGGGGGTCCCCTCCGGAGCGCCTCCCCGCACCGCAGCGCCTACGAGGCGGGCATCCAGGCGCTGAAGCCGCCGGACGCGCCCGGGCCCGACGAGGCACCCAAGGCGGCCCACCACAAGAAATATGGCTCCAACGTCCACCGCATCAAAAGTATGTTCCTGCAGATGGGCACGACGGCGGGGCCGCCGGGCGAGGCGGGCGGCGGCGCGGGCCCCACCGAGGCCCCGCGGGCGCCCGAGCGCGGCGTGCGCCTGTCGCTGCCGCGGGCCAGCAGCCTGAACGAGAACGTGGACCACAGCGCCCTGCTCAAGCTGGGCACCAGCGTGTCGGAGCGCGTGAGCCGCTTCGACTCCAAGCCCGCGCCCTCGGCGCAGCCCGCGCCGCCGCCGCACCCGCCGTCCCGGCTGCAGGAGACGCGGAAGCTGTTCGAACGGAGCGTCCCGGCGGCCGCGGGCGGCGACAAGGAGGCCGTGGCGCGGCGGCTGCTGAGGCAGGAGCGCGCCGGCCTGCAGGACCGGAAGCTGGACGTCGTGGTGCGCTTCAACGGCAGCACCGAGGCGCTGGACAAGCTGGACGCCGACGCCGTGTCGCCGACGGTCAGCCAGCTCAGCGCCGTTTTCGAGAAGGCCGACTCGAGGACCGGCCTCCACCGTGGGCCCGGGCTCCCCAGGGCCGCGGCCGCCGGGGTTCCCCAGGTCAACTCGAAGCTGGTCAGTAAGCGGTCCCGGGTGTTCCAGCAGCCGCCGCCGCCGCCGCCGCCCGCCCCGTCGGGGGATGCACCGGCCGAGAAGGAACGCGGCCCTGGAGGGCAGCAGCCTCCGCAGCACCGAGTGGCCCCTGCCCGGCCGCCCCCCAAGCCCCGGGAGGTGCGCAAGATTAAGCCCGTGGAGGTGGAGGAGAGCGGGGAGTCGGAGGCCGAGGCGGCGCCCGGGGAGGTGATTCAGGCGGAGGTGACGGTCCACGCGGCCCTGGAGAATGGCAGCACCTTGGCAACCACAGCCAGCCCCGCGCCCGAGGAGCAGAAGAAGGCCCAGGCGGCCCCGGAGGAGGCCGCGGCGACCGTGGCTGCGCCTGAAAGAGGGGTGGGCAACGGCCGGGCCCCGGACGTGGCCCCCGAGGAGGCGGATGAGTCCAAGAAGGAGGACTTCTCGGAGGCAGACTTGGTGGACGTGAGCGCCTACAGTGGGCTGGGGGAGGACTCTGGGGGCAGTGCCCTGGAGGAGGACGACGAAGAAGACGAGGAGGATGGGGAGCCCCCTTACGAGCCCGAGTCGGGGTGCGTGGAGATCCCGGGGCTCTCGGAAGAAGAGGACCCGGCCCCGAGCCGGAAGATCCATTTCAGCACGGCGCCCATCCAAGTAAGTGAGCCCCCCTCCCGCCCCCGCGCCGCCCCTGCCACGTGCACGCCGTCGCCCCCGCCTCGCCAAGCCGGGTTTGGCAGGCTGAGTCAGCCCCTGCCACCCAGCCCCCTTCCCAGAAGTTACCACCCTGAGGGGGGCGTGGGGGAGTTCCAGCTGTTTGTCAGAGGGGCACGATTTTCAGGCCTGAGACAGGGCGGCCTGCCCCGACCTGCCCTCAGGTTCCTCTGCCTGCTACCTCGCCCAGGCTCCGCCGCACCCGCATCCTGGGACACCTGCTTTCCCTTCCTCTCCCAGACACGCTTCCTCCGGAGGCTGCCTGAGGCTGGGACTTGGGTGGTGGGGAGGTGTGCGTCTGTGTGTGTGTCCTCAGGAGACCCTCCCCACATCGGTCCTTACTCCACTCTGGGCGGGAGAGGTGGGGGGAGCTTAGAAACACCCCCCCACCCCCACTTTTCCCCTATAGAGGAGGGAGGAGCCAAGAACTTCCTAAAACGAAGGTGTAGGGGACCGCAGCCCTTCATCCTGTCTGTAGCCCCCACCCCAAGTTTGCAGAAGTGAAAGAGGGAAGCAGGTCTATGAGGGTGAGCTGGGCCGGGCCCATGTGACTGGGGGTGGGGGAAAGGCCTGGCGCTGGGGCCCTGTTTCCTGGGGTCGGTGCTGGGCCATCTGGGGAGGTGGAGGTGTTGGGCTCCACAGGGAGCAGGCACCTTGCCTGGCCCATGAGGGGGCTGGGCCTTGGACTGGGGACGAAGAGAGGGGGTGGGGCTGGGAAAGCCCCCAGGATGCCTGGCAGCTGCCCACATGCCTTTGCTCTTGGCTGCTCAGTAGGACAGACTCTCATGGCCTTGGCAAACTCCCAGTGCTCTTGCCACATTCTTTGGGTGCCCTAAAAGAGGGATGGAAGCTGCCCCTTTTGGGGGGTCTCAGTCCACCCCCACCCCCCCACGTCCCCACCATCGCTCTTGGTGATTGGTTTGTGGCTTGTGCCAGTGCCCTGAGCTCCTCAGAACAGTGCTGACGGGGTCTGGGTAGGGGGACATCCCTGGGAAGAATTAAGAGTCCCAGGTCACCACCCCCCACTTCCTGCCACCCTCCAATCTTGGCTAGCACATCCAGTCTAGATGGCCCTTTCTCACCACCCCAGGCTCAGCTGTGCCCAGCACCAGGTCTGCTGCAGGGGGGTGTCCGGGCCCCTGGACTCTCCTAGGCCTGGACCCTGCCTTTACCCCTCCCCTGCCAAACCCTCATCTGTTTGCTTGAAGTTTCCATAACTGCTCTTGGACACTGAAGCTGCCCAGGTTCCCTCCCACCCCTCCTAACGACGGCTGCCCCTCTCCCACCTCCCCGCTCCCACCCCAGCGGAGGCCTGAAAGGTGCCACTCCAGCCACGCCATCCCTCCCCCATCTGGGGCTGCGACCTTACGTGTCCTTTCCCAGCCCTCCCCCTCCTGAGGGCGACAGGATCCTGGATGGTCTGGAAGGAAGATTATGGTGTTTCTTGGGACCCGAGGAGGAGGTGGGGACCACGGAGGGAGTCAGGACCCTCCCATCCCCAACCAGTTCTCTGAGTGGCCTGATCCCTTCAGAGGTGGAGTTTGGTTTTTCAGTCCTGGGCCTCTGACTGTCTATATTTGACACCTTACCCTGATTTTTGGGTAAAAAATAGCGCATGATTTGGAGCAGTGTTTCCCGACTCCCTGGTGACCGTCGCTCGCAGGAGTGTGGGAGCCAGTGGTCTGTGGCGCTGCCTTGGTATGTGTGACTTTTGACCTTGCTGGGGATTTCCTCCTCCCCACCCTGGGCAGTGGGTCCCTGTTTTTCCCCTTTCCCTGCCCCCACTCTGCATTGACACTGATTGGAGGGTCTTGTGTCCTACCGATGACCCGGTTGTTGCCTCTACGGAGGCTTCTGCTGAGGACAGAGAGCCCGATTCCACATGGTCGGTTGGGGGCGGGGGACTGGGCCTTCTGATAGGCTCAGCACATCGTGGTGGGCATCGTGAGAGGGGGCCTGGGGCCTGGGGTGAGGGTCAAGGGACTCGTGCAAAAGTGGGCCAAAGCCGATTTGCGAGGCCCCGGGGGCATGAGTGCAACGGGGACAAAGTCACAGGTGACCCACCTGCCAGGGCCCACCGGGTGGAGTCTCATCCTGCCCGGCCACTGGCCAACCCGAGTGACCTTAGCGGCAGACCTGGCATCTTATTCTATCTGCAGACTGGGTGGCCCCTCCCTCCAGGGGGCTTGGAGGCCAGCGGCCAGATGTCAGGGGGCCACTGCACAATTGACGATGAGCTTTAAGGGCCTGAGCTCGAGTTTCTCTGATGCAGCGAAATCGAGGGGAGTGAGTTAAGTGACCACATAGGCCCCTCCCAGCTGCACTTCTAATCCTATGAAACCCCACTGTGGGAGCGAGGCTCCGGTGGGGAGTGGAGGATGACACCAAGCGAGCCCGAACAAAGGCTGGGACACAAGTCTACTGCCCGCCAGGGTGCCCCTGGGCCTGCTCCTGGAGGAGAGAGGGCCCCGGCAGGGGCCTCGGGGGACACGGTGCTCCACTCCAGCTGCTCAGGCCTCAGGCCCAGCCGTCGGATAGAGCTGCTCCCACCCTTCCTCGCCCCCGCTTAGCTCCAAGTGGTGCCAACCTGTCGCTGCAGGCAACGAAGCATGAACGCGTCATGGTACCCCAAATGGTGCTCATTAACCTCCCACTGGGGATACCCCCGCCTGGACCCAGAATTAGGCACTCCCACAGAGCCCCTGCCCTAGCTTCTCTGTTCTCTGGGGGAGGGTCAGAATTCTCCTTCTCACAGAGAGCCACAGGAAGGAGACAGCAGAGGGTACAGGGGCCGACAAGGTAGGGCTGGCCTTGGGGCCTCCCTGCAGGCTGGGCTCACTGTGGACCACGTCAGAGGGGCTGCTGCCTGCCCGGGCTCCTTGCTGTCACCAGGACCCCGAGCCTCTGGCCTGGGCCTCCTAGTGCACTGGGGATAAGGGGCACGCCTCAGAGCTGCTTCTCTGGAGGGAAACTGAGGCCTGGCCATGCAGGCAAGGCCACGTGGGCCTGGCGTTCTTCCCCTCACCCTCCCTACCTCCCGTCACCTGAGGGGCACCTCAAGTAGAGTGCTGGCCTTTCTCCGTGGGGCTGGGGTGATCCTGCCTGCCTCCCTCCCCCACCCCAGCCTCAACTTCAAGTTCAGGTCAGCTGGGGCCTGGGGGCCTGGGTGCCTCTCTGTCCCATTCTCTCCTCCTCCCTCCCCTCTCCCTGCGTCTCACACCCGCTCCCCCCTCTCTCCCCATCTGGCATCCTCCCGGATCTTCTCCATTCTTACTCCCTTCCTCCGCTTCCCCTCTGCTCCTGCTCAGCCTGTTCTTTCGACTCTCCCGGACTCTCCCGCCGCTGTCTGTGTCTGCCCCTGTCTGGGTCTCTGGGTCCTCCTGTGTCTCTTTCTGCCCCAGTCTGTTGGTCTGCCTCTGACCTGGACACCTGGCTTCCTGAGTCTGACGGTTTCTCCAGGGTTGCCCTTCCTTTCCTTCCACAGCAGCCATGCTCATGCCCAGCTGGGGCTGCAGGAGAGAGTGACGGTGTGGATGGGGCGACGACATCCCTTTGTCTCTCGCCCCGTGGACTGAAGCGCTAGCAGGCCCTTCCCTCCGAGCTGGGGTCATCTTGGGGCTGGGGGAGGCCTGGAGCAGGCCAACGGGTGGCCTCAGCCGGCCCTGGCGGCCTCTCCGCACCAGCTCTGCCCTTGCCCTCTGACGAGCGGCCCCTCTGCAGGTGTTTAGTACCTACTCCAACGAGGACTACGACCGGCGCAACGAGGACGTGGATCCCATGGCCGCCTCCGCTGAGTACGAGCTAGAGAAGCGGGTAGAGAGGCTGGAGCTGTTCCCTGTGGAGCTGGAGAAGGGTGAGACACGGCCCCGGGGTGGGGGTGGGGGGGTCTCTCCTCTGGCGCCAGCTCTGCCCTGGGCCCTGGCGTGGGGTGGGGGGGGGTGCTTCCTTGGGGACTTTGGTGTCTACCCTGCCTGGGCCCCTGCCAGCGCCCCCAGCCACACGGACTCCATTGCGGCCAGAGCTCCCACCACCGACCCTGTCCTGCCCCACTCTGTGCTCACTCAGCCCAGCTGCCAGGTCCCCGGGGGGCGCTGGGGGCTGGGCTCTGGGCTCTGTGTGGGCCTCTCGCTGGTGGGAAGCCAGCACTGATGGGACACTCCCAGCCAACTGTGTCCTCACAGGCTGTCATGGGTGCTGGGCAGGGATGGGAGGGGCCGCCGTAACAGCATGTAGGCTCAGGTCAGTGGGGTCCCCGAGGAAGGAATGCTTGCATTGAGTTCTGAAGGTGGAGGTGGTGGGGTGGGGGGGTGGAACTCAGGAGAGGTTGTGGGAAAGAGAAAAGAGAGACTCGGCTAGATTTTGATCACGAGGGCAAGGGGGGTATGTGGGGCCTCGTAGACCACGTGGAGGACAGGTGGTCCCCGTGGATGGACCGGGAAACCGTGGCAGGGCATGGGAAAGGTATTTTAGAAAGACCACCGCAGGCTGTGCTGTGGGGAGAAGGGTCATAAGTGGATGGGGAGAGACCACAGTGGTGTGGACCAGACGATGGCTGTGTGGGAATTGGGTGCACTGGAGAGATCCTTGCGAGGCAGAATCTGCAGGATCTGGAGGCTATTTGGCCCGGGCTGAGGCCGTGATGGGGGAGGGAGGAATCCAGGTGACTCCCAGGCCCCAGGAGGGAGTGGCAGACGGGAAGAGCCTGTTTGTGGGGGAAGATAAGAGTTTGGATGTCAGAGGCCCGTGAGACAGGAGGGGGGGCAGCTGCGCCCATCCCTCTGCACCCCTCATCTGCGTGCAGAGTCGTCTCTGGCCCACCCCCCGGGCCACCCTCGGCCTGCCCTGCTGCCCAGTGGTTCTTGGGGGTGGAGAGCACAGAGCAGGGAGTGACCCACGAGCCTCCTGGTTGGCTTGACAAAGAGAGGGGAGAGAACGGTGTCCCTTCCCCAGTTGCGGACATCCCCTGAGTGCGGGGCCTGCTGCTCGAGGTCGGGCTGTGCCCTGGGGTGAGGTTGGAGATTGGGGTGGGGGGGACATCTCTCTCTCTCTGTCCCCCTGCAAGCCCTGGCTGGAACGCCTCACCCCACCCCCACCTCCCAACACCAGCCTCTCACGACTTTTTGCTCCACAGACTCTGAGGGCCTGGGCATCAGCATCATCGGTATGGGGGCCGGGGCGGACATGGGCCTGGAGAAGCTGGGCATCTTCGTGAAGACCGTGACCGAGGGTGGTGCAGCCCATCGGGACGGCAGGTACCGCCTCCCCCTCCCCCACTGGCTGCCAGCCGCGGGGCGGGCCACTGTCTGTGTGGGGCTCAGGTATTCCTGGAGCCTTATCGTGCTCGGTGCTGGTCCAGGGGGTACAGCGCCGAACACAACTGATGGGACCCCTGCCCTCAAGGCACTTACATTCTTTGGAGGGGGGCTGCGCGGAGGCATCGCACGTCCTGGCTTTCGGTGTGTGTTGGGCTGCGGTAGGGAGAGCACAGGCGTGGAGGTTGTGTTCCTGGCGGAGACCTCTGAGCTTTTTGATTTTCACTTAGCAAATACCGAGTCTCTGGCTCTGTGGGCGGGGCTGGAGCCAGCCCTGGGGAGTCAGTGATGAGGGCCTTGCCCTCAAGAAGCATGTGGTATGTTGAGGCAGACGGGCATCCAAGTGGACGCACAGAAACCACGGGAAAAGTAGCACAGGGGTGCCACGAAGGCATCAAAAGGAGGACTTGTTCTCTCTGGCTCGCAGGGAAGGCTTCCTGGAGGAAGTGACGCTGGAGCTGAGACCTGAAGGATGAGCAGGAGTTAGCCAGGCTGAGGGAGTAGAATGTGCGGCAGGTTCCAGGAAGGGGACTGAAAGCAGGCGGGTGTGGCGGGAGCATAGCAAGCAAGGGGGATCCAGGTGCGTGGTGTGGCTAGAAAGACTGGTGGGCCGTGCCTGGAGGGGAGACGCTCCTTGTGTGCGTGCGTGTGCATGTGTGCGCATGGGTGCTCTGCTTGGCGTCTGAGGCTGGAGGGGTCAGAAGGTTCAGGGAGGACCTCCTGGAGCCCCAGACGGCCCAGTGACCCCACTGTGGGCCCCTCCACTGTGTGTGTGTATCGCAGGGGGGAAGTGGGACGGGCTTTAGGGCGTCCCCGGGGTTGTCGGAAGTTGGAGGTTGATAATCAGGGGTGCCTTGTGGTGGTACCTCCCAACCCGGACCCCCTCGGTGTGACAGAGGTGAATGGGTGTCCCTGTGAGGGCCGGGTGACTTGGGGTCATGTTGCTGGAGCTTGGGTTGCCTCATTCAGGGTGCTGCTGCCTGCTGTGGCCCTGGGGGCTCGGGGGGCAGACAAAAGGAAGGTGACGGCCTCCGCCCTTTCCCTTACCCCCTCATTTGAATTTCCAGAGCCTTCCCTGGTGGTGGTGATGTGGGAAGTGTGCGCCCATGTTGAGAGTGTGGCCACACCTGGGGCGTGCGGGGGTGAGCTCTTCACAATAGGCCATTTCCTCCATTTCCGCATAGGAGGCCGGGGAGAAGGCCTGGAGCTTGCAGGGAGGTGGGAGTGGAGGAAGGAGGTGGCCAAGGGTCCCGCCAGTCCCTTCGTCCCCCTCGGCAGGCTGGGCCGGACACCCCGGTCTCTCTCCTTGTGCCGAGAAGCAGGGCCCCTCGTGCCACACTGAGAACGTGGTGGGGGCTGTGTCCCCGTATGAGGGTGCCGTGAGCCTACGGGCCAGCACGTGAGCGCCGCAGTTTGCTCCACTACGTGGGTCCCGGGCATTTGGGAGCCACTCGGCAGACCCGGGTCTGTAGACGTGGACTTAGAAGCGGACCGTGTGTCGCCTGTGCTTTGGGCCCCCGCCGGCGTCCATGGTGGTAACGAACTCTGGATGCTCTATACCCGCTCTGTCGGGTGTGACGGAGGAGGGACAGGGGTGTGATTGTCGCAGGACGTGTGCCTGCCACCACTCCTGGTCCTGCGTGCCCGTGTCTGCTTTGCCTGCCTGGGTCTCCCTGCCCGCTGGTGAGTCTGGGGCGATACGGGATGCTCTGGCCTCATGCGTTTTATCCAAGTAGACAAAGTACCAGGGCCCAGCGGGGACTGAGCCTCGAGTTTTGGATGGGAGGGGGACCGCCTCTACCTCAGCTCCGGTTCCCCGGTGACCCCCGCTGACCAGTGTGGCCTCTCCCAGGATCCAAGTGAATGATCTCCTTGTGGAGGTGGATGGCACGAGTCTGGTGGGAGTGACCCAGAGCTTTGCAGCCTCCGTGCTCCGGAACACCAAGGGTCGAGTGCGGTAAGGGCCCGGAGCAGGGGGGGCTGGGTGGGGGTGGGGTGGGAGCAGACAGGAGGTTTGGCCTTCATCCCGGCACTCAGCCCACCTGGCCGTACCCAGGTAAGGTCTGGGCAGCCCCCGTTATTTTTTTTTTTTTTTTGAATTAAAGTTTATTTTTATTTATTTTGAGAGCGAGAGAGCAAGCGGGGGAGGGACAGAGAGAAAGAATCCCAAGCAGGCTCTGCCCTGTCCGTGCAGAGCCCGACGCAGGGCTCCAACTCACGGACCCTGAGATCGTGACCTGAGCCGACTCCAAGAGTCAGATGATTAACCGACCGACCGAGCCACTGGGCGGCTCACCACACAGAGGAGCTTTCATAGCCTCCCTCCCCGGAGGAATTGCTGTGCCCGTATCCCTACCCTACACCTGCCGTCCTCTCCCAAGCCCCTGAGTACTGCTGGCCACCCGCACAGACTTCAAGGCCCATGGCCCGCTGCACCTCCAAACTGGCCTCTTGGACTTATTCTTCCCCTGCTTGTCCGTGACTAACTCACCAAAGAACCAAGATGTGCAGGGAGAATGCCATCCAAATTGGGAGTCTCCCCCACCAGGCACCTACCGCATCCTTCTCTCTCACCCACTGTGTAATCCTGGCCGACTCTCCTCCCCGGGCCTGTCGGTGAAGGGAGCTGGGCTAGGAGCTCCTTACGTCCCTCTCTGGCATAACATTCAGGGACCACTCCCTGCCCCCTCCAAGAGGGGCACTGCCCCCAGGAAAGGGTGGTGGACAGAAACAGGATGTGGGTGGCCACGGAGAGGAGGGGCTGGTGCCTGGAAGTTCCACTACTTCCTCTCCATCCCAATCTCCACTCGCCATCGTCCCGCCCCTTCCTGAAGCTTGGGGGCTTGGAGCTCACACAAGGCACATCCCCACAGCCCCAGGGCAGGGGAGTGGGGAAGACGGCTGCTGGGATGGGTCAGGGCCCCGATTTCTCCCCCCGGTGGCGGCGGAGGAAGAGCGCCCTGCCCAGGCGGCTTCTGAACTCCTGTCCCCTGCAGCCCAGCAGGGGGTTTGGCTGACATCACCCCTCCCCCAAAACTGGCCAAGAGGGTTAGCGGGCCTTCTGCCTCTCTGGGGAAGGAAACCCAAGAAGGTCCCCCAGCTCCCCCATTCATTATTAACACTCCACGGCCTCTGGACTCAACCCTCTCATTTCACCTCCCTTGGGAGGGTCCGGGGGAGGATGGTGGCATCACCCAGTCGAAGACAGAGGCGAAGGCATGACGCTAGTGCCCCTGCAGATTTATGATTGGCCGGGAGCGGCCAGGCGAGCAGAGTGAGGTGGCCCAGCTAATTCAGCAGACCCTGGAACAGGAGCGATGGCAGCGGGAGATGATGGAGCAGAGATACGCCCAGTACGGGGAGGACGACGAGGAGGTAGGGACTGCTGGCCCGGCCGGTGGCATCATCGCCCCCTGGTGGCTGGATGGAGCATTACAACCATCCTCTGTCCCTGCTTTTCCAGGCCTTGTGAAGAAGGCGGGTGCACACCAGTCCCTATCCTGGGGGAGTCCCCAGACTGAGGGAGGACATGCAGACCCTTCCTTCAAAGAACACTTAGTCTTCTGGAAGGGGTCACACTTTCTGTCTTCAGAGACCCTTCCTGCTCCTACAAGGAAAACACAGTTCCCTCAAAGAGTCCCTACTCTGAGGGGAAGGCATACATAGCCTCTACCCTCAGGGGACCTAATCTAAGGAAGGAGAAGGGGCTCCAGACCTCAGGGGACCCGTGGCATGAAGGGAAAAGCACAGGCTGTTTCTTCAGGGGTCCCAGTCTTACAGGGGAACTACCTGGGCCTTCAGGGGACTCCCCAGGCTGCTGGGGGCAGACGCAAACCACGCCCACTGGCGTAGCCCCAGTCTGATGGGGGAGGCATGAACCACACCCCCGGGTAGCCCCCCAGTCTGACTTGGGCAGACCGTTGCCAGTCTAAGCCCCGCTCATCAGAGCTGAGGGAAGCCAGGGTGGACAGGGTGTGCAGTCGCCTCTCTCCCTTCGCAGACAGGAGAATATGCCACCGACGAGGATGAGGAGCTGAGCCCCACGTTCCCAGGGGGCGAGATGGCCATCGAGGTGTTCGAGCTGGCGGAAAACGAGGACGCCTTGTCCCCCGTGGACATGGAGCCCGAGAAGCTGGTGCACAAGTTCAAGGAGGTGGGAAGAGGAGGGGGGGGGGCGGTCCCTGGGCTGGTGGCGGGCAAAGGCAGGCCATTATCCCTCCCAACAGCACGGCCAACTCCAGCCGGAGCTGAGCGTCTGCCTCTCTGCCCCCACAGCTCCAGATCAAGCACGCTGTGACTGAGGCAGAGATCCAGCAGCTAAAAAGGAAGGTAAGAGCATGGCAGGGGGAGTGGGGTCAATCACCGAGATCTCTAGGGACGCCCACTCGGTGTGGACATCGAGACACTGGACTCGGGCTTCACGTGACCGTATACGCAGGTGCGTCAACCTGCATAGGTACACCCTCGGCATCCGTCTGCCGAGACACAGAGGCACGACCCTCCCTCGGGAAGAGGGTCACAGGACGCGTGCATTCTCGCAGAGGGGCTGATGTTGGAGGCTGGCAAGCCAATTAGAGGCCCTGGTGGTGTCCTTGGGGGCGTGGTGACCAGGGCTGCCCAGAGTGCCGGCAGAGGATATGGATAGGAAGGACGGGTTGGGGCTTCATTTCTGAGGTGGAGATGATGGGCCACACCCCATGCAGAGCATGAAAGCGAGTCAAAGGTCTGTTCGTGCTTTCAATCTGTAAAAGCCTATAAGGCACCTTCTAAGTGCCCAGCACTGTTCCGGTCCCCGTGGTGGGCAGAAGCAGATTTGATGCCTGCCCTTGTGCACAGTGACGTCTGTGTCCTTACCAACTGACACGGGGCTCTGTAGGAGGAGAGTACAGGGGTGCCGAGCACCTAGAGCAGGGGAACCTGATCCAGCCCGAGTGTGTGTAGGGGGGGGTGGGTGCGGGGGGCAGAGCTGTTGGAGGGAATCACAGGAGACTTCTCTGGGGAAGTGACACACTGAGCAGAGAGCCGACGAGTAAGCTAGGGGGAGATAATGGGGCAAGGGGGAGGGGAGGGGGGGGGGGGGGCATTCTAGGCACAGGGAACGGCACTGGCGAGGGCCCTGTGGCAAGAGGGAATGTGGCAAGTCTGAGGATCTCCAAGAAGGCCCATGCGGCTGGGGTACGGACAGCAGGTGGCGTTTGCCACCAGCAAGGCTGGAGGGGGAGGCAGGGGCTTGAGGCTGAGCGCTGGAGTGGCAGTGAGACCGCGGAAAGGAGGACTAGATTTGTGCGGGTGGGGTGACTGTGAGAAGCGGGAGACAAGGTGGCAGAGGAGCCGGGACTGTTCAGGAAGCCACTGAAGCAGGGACTGGTCAGCAGGGCCAGAGCTGTGGAGGGGACAGAGGGCAATGGCGACCCTCACCTGCCCTGCTCTTTTACACCTACCCTCTTCCTGTGGCCCTGTGAGCTTGGCAAGGCAGGAAGCAGTCCCATTTCACAGATGGGAGGCCGGAGGCTTAAGACAGAAGTTGCCTTGCCACAGGTCATAGAGCTGGTCAGTGACTGACCCGGGCCTCTGGCCCGCGAGGCGCGTGCACGGCGCAGGGGCCCTGGTTGGGGGCTCTGAGGCTGAGCTCCCGCCTCTCCCCACTCCAGGCTCTGGTTCTCAGGCTGGGCCAAGGAGAGTTACTAGTTGGGGGGCAGCGGGCTCCACACCTGCAGGCATCCTCCAGGGACTGGCCCCGGGGCCAGGATGGGGGCGCTCCTCGGCTGCCTCTGGCCCGCGCCAATCCATGGCTGCTCCTTCCTCAGCTACAGAGCCTGGAGCAGGAGAAGGGGCGGTGGCGGGTGGAGAAGGCCCAGCTGGAGCAGAGCGTGGAGGAGAACAAGGAGCGCATGGAGAAGCTGGAGGGCTACTGGGGGGAGGCCCAGAGCCTGTGCCAGGCTGTGGACGAGCACCTGCGGGAGACCCAGGCCCAGTACCAGGCCCTGGAGCGCAAGTACAGCAAGGCCAAACGCCTCATCAAAGACTACCAGCAGAAGTACGTGGCCGGGGCACTAGGAGCAGGGGGTGGGGGTGGGGGGCAGGTCCTGGCCCAGGGTGGACTGAGAGAGGCCTCTGGTGGTAGAACCTCCCCACCGCCACCTGAGTAGAGAGGCAAAGAGCACAGAAGTTGGAGGGCGCCCTGGTGAGGGTGCCTGAGCCCAGGATGACTGGCCACCGGGGCCAGCACAGGCCCCAGAAGCTTTGGAAAGACCTGGGGCCTCCCGACCTAAGAACAGGGGGAGAGAGAGAGAGAGCGAGAGCTGCTCAGGTGGGGCTAAGGACAGGGCTGAGGGCCCTGAGACTCCTTGGATGGCAGTCAGACCACACACCCTCACCCATGGGCTGCCCCCTGCTGACCCCTAGGGAGATCGAGTTCCTGAAAAAGGAGACCGCACAGCGCCGGGTTCTGGAAGAGTCAGAGCTGGCTAGGAAGGAGGAAATGGACAAGCTCCTGGACAAGGTAGGCCCAGGGGTGCGCTGGGGGAGGGGACAGCAGGTAGACCCCTCCTCTCAGGCTCCCTGTAGATCCTGGAGGGAGACAGAGAGAGTCGTGTTGCTGGCTCGGGGTCCTGCCACCACCAGGGTGGGCAGAGGGGCAGGGCCTGTGCCTGGTATCAGGCCTGACCCCTCTCCCTTTTGTTTGCCAGATCTCAGAACTGGAAGGGAACCTGCAATCACTGAGGAATTCCAACTCTACTTAACAGGAATCACTCCTTGACGGGACAATAATTAATCCCCTCCCATTGTCCTCCCTTCCCTGTCCTCAATACTTCACCCCGCCCCCTACCAGCCTGGGGACAGGTGCCCCGACTCCCCCACCCTCCACCCCACCTCCCCCAGCTTCAGGGACCAGAGGGCCTGGGCAGACAGAGGTGGCTGGAAGAACGGCCTCCTGCTCGCCCTGCGGGGCTGAGGCACGGAGGCCCAGGGATGCGAGGGTTTGGCCTGGGTGGTGGATGGACACAAGGACCTGCAGACCATACTGCCAGACTTTACAACCTCCAGCCTTTGTCTCTGGACTGGAATGGGGCTGGGGGCTCTCCCAGCATCTCACCACCTGGAGGCTGCTCCCTGCCCACGGGGCTCCTACGTGGCCCCTGGGCCTCTTGACTTGAGATTCTACCTTCTTGGCCCCTTTCCCCATCCCCCATCATTGTGCTGTCTCTGTTGCATTCTGACCCTCCTGCTGGGAGGGGTTGCCTCCACGCCTCCTCCTCCCATCCTGGTCCCTCCTCCCAGGAGGGACAGAGTCCACCCTGGAGCCTGGAGGCTGGGACTGGGCCTGCACTGATTTCTCATGCATCCTTCGGGAAAAGGGGAGAGTCCAGGACACCTGGTCCCCAGCTCCCCCTTCCCTGGGGCAGCAGCCCTCAATTTTTCCTTGTGCCTCCCGACCCCCAGGTGCCAAATAGCCATAACCTCCTCCTGGAACTGTTCTGTGGCCTCTCTGGGCTCCGAGTTTCCTGGCCGAGCCTGGGAATACCGGGGAGGAGAGGTCAGTTTAGGGGGCCTGGCTGCAGCTTAGGCAAGGCAAACATTTCCCACCCACCCACCAGAGAGCCAGGCCCTGCCCTGCCCAGGGCCACACCTGGAAGCCTTGTACTAACATCGCAAATTCCGCCTCGCTCCACCCACGCCCACAGTTTTCCAATGTTTTGACCGGAGGGCAAAATTTTACTACTACTCATCTTTTTGGAGACCAGGGCTGCCCTGCTGGCAGCCTGCTTTCTAAGTGAAATCCACTCCGTTTCCCCACTCTAACCCCAAATTGGGGATTGGACCAAGGGAGGTGAGACCCACCCCCACCCCCACCCCCAGGTCCCCTCCCCTTTTCAGGATCCACCTCTCATTCTGCCTCTTCCTCATGCCCCTGCCCCAGACTGGATTTTTGTTCATTTTTTAAAAACAGACAACCCCCATCACATCCGTTTGGGCTTCTCGACCCCTGTAAATAGACCACGCCATCGATCAGTATTTCTCGCCCCCCACCCCCCACCCCTTGCCCCCAGACGTGCCCCTACCCCCTGAAAGAGCTGGCTGTCTCAGTGCCCAGACCTACGCACTTCTCCTTCGCCCCGGCAGATGGAGTGGGCGGGGCCGCGGGGCGCTTCCGGTTTCTCCAACCGGCAGCGCCCCCGCCCCGCCCCCCCGCAGGACTGCGTCTCTGTATATAATATATATATGTATGTATTGTTCCCGGTTTTGTACGGACCATGCCCTCTGTCAAGTCGCCCCCATAAAAGCAGCCCCCAGAGCCTCGCTGACTGGTATCTTGTTTCGTGGGGGAGGGACAGGGTTGTCGGTCTGTGCCCCGTGGTCCCCTCTTACCCGTGCTGCCTCTGACCGTGAGGCTCCTTCTACAGAGATCCCATATATTCCCGCTTCCAGCAAATTCCTTGTCACCATTTCCTCCATCGGCACCCATACATTTTTACCCATTTCTCCTGGTCAGGCCTGGGGTTTCCAGAGAGTTCCTTAGGCCTATCGCATTTCCTCTTTTTAGGAGCCTTCTGAGTTCAGAGAATGGGTTAGATATGATATGGTCAGGCGAGGCGCAGGTCCCTCCCCTGAGAAGTCTAACCTGCTGGGGATACCCAGTCCCTACTCTCACAAGGCACCTTACCTGAGGTACCTGAAGGATCAAAGGTTTCCTAGAGGTGGGAGGGGACATGGCAGAGCAGTTTTGTCCCCCCGGGTGCTAGAAAATTTAAGTCGTTCTAGCCCCCAGCTCTGTGCCAACGTGTCTGATTGCTATAGAATGGGTCTGGCAGTCCAGATACCAGGGTTCTAGGATGAGATTTGGTGAGGTCCCAGAGAGTGGAGAGAGCAGGGGGGGAGTAGGGCCAAGGCTGGGGTAGTCCCCAACACCAGCCTTAGCCTTGCTGTGGGCGCTGGTGCATGTATATGTGAGAGAACAGAAGCACGAGGCACTTGTGCTCAGTGGCCTGGCCCCCAAGGGGATTCTCATGTTCCCCTTTGCCTGAAGGAATGAAGTCCCAACATCAGGGCCCTTTAAGGTCACTTTGATGGGTCCCTGACAACACCCAAGATGACTGACCTCTACCAGAACCCCTGATGGCAGTCAGCACCTGAGGCAGGCACTCCCTTGTGGAGGGTTTTGTCACACAAGTCTCATGTCAAGCCAAATTCTGGCTTCCCACTCCTTCCTCTCAAAAATCCTAGTTCTACACTTCAGGACCATAGAGCACCCATCCAGCCTGCCACCCACCTGGAGGGTACTTAGAAACCTGGGGATGGTGACCATGCCTCTCAAGTCATCTTCTCCAGGTAGATCATCCTTGGAGGATCCTTAGAATACTTCCGGGAAGAAAGATCCAGGTGCCCAAATCCCAAGATCAGAGACCACCAGACCACAAGGCCACAGGTCATGGCTCCAGAGATAGAGGTCACTGAGGCCCTGCTCAGGGAACCTAGCCAAGAAATCCCAAGAAGTGAAGTGGCCGGACCAACACGGGTGGGAAGGCAGACATGGGGTTGTGACACCTTCTGCTGGTCTGACTGGGGCTATGTGTATATGGTGGGCTCCCGGTGCCCCCATCTGTCCTGTGCATTGTGTGAGGGTCCTGCACACTGCATGTTCCAAAAGGTGGGCCAAGTGGTTCCCCATGTCTAAGCCTTGAGTGTGTCGTATGGCTGGGGATGTTATGTGTGGCTTTGCTTTGAGTCTCTCAGCCCTAAGGTGTGACATAACCATGACGTATGTCCATGTTTGGGGCTATGTCAAGTGGCTATGGGCAGGCCTATGTGAGGCTTGTTACCACGGCCCTGCTCTATCGCCTGCTTGAGCAGGATGCCACAACCCCAACACTTGCCATAGTGGAGGGAAATCAAACGAAAGGCGTTTTCTGAACTCCCAGAAGGTTAGGCATCACTAGAAACAGGGCTCCTTCCAGGTCCTATGGCCTAGCAGACACCCTCTCCCACAGAACCCGCACCCCTCAACACTGGTGTTCCACACCCATGATGTCCCCACTCCCTACAGGGCCTATGTAATCAGCCCCTCACTCCACCCTATCACCCAGACCTCACCAGATGCCTGAAAATCATGTCCTCTTGAAAGATCCCAGACTCAGCCCTGTAGGGTGTCACCCAGAGTCTCCAGCCCCCTCCTCCGCTCCCCACAGTCTAGCCAACACTCCATGCCTGCCAGCAGATTCCAAAGACAGACCCAGAGATCCCTAAAATGCCCACAGATTTCCTAGGACAACTTCAGCCTTAAGGCTTATTAATTCTGTCCTCACCCACAACCCTCAGGCCATCCGAGCTCAACATGCCATTTCCCACAGCCCCTCAGAGACCTGTGACTACAGATACTCCAGCCGGCCATTGGAGAACTCTATCCCTACAGGCTGCACAGTTCCCCCTTGAGCTCCGGACCCCCTATTTGCTCTGGAAGAGGCCACTTTCATTCTTCAAAGTCTCTGTTTCCCCCCTCTTAAAACGGGGGTAATAGAAACAACTACCTCATGGGTTTATTGTAAGGGTGACATTAACTATCAGGGAAAAACGTGCTTAGTACAGCGCCCGGCTCCTACGCCATCACAGTATGGTAGCTAGCTGTTGACTATTACGCTATTTCTCCCCCCCCCCCCCCCCCCCCCCCCCCCCGCCCCCCCCCCCCCC
>NC_064814.1:6841928-6846296 GCF_023721935.1 Panthera uncia
CCCCCACCCCTGACTCCAGGACTCGAACCTCAAGCCAGGCCTCCTTCTCCTTCAGTGGCCAGTGGTCCCCCAAATCTGGCCAATTTCTTTCATTCTCTATCCCGAACGGTTCTCAGCTTGACCTGTGATCTTCAGGCCTCCTGCCCTCACCTCTCGGCCTCACCAGGGCTCTCCCTGCCTCCAGCTGGCTTCTCCAATCCGCTCTGCACAGGGGAGCCAAAGGGTGCTTCCTAAAAGGCAAATCTGAGCCCCTCATTCCTCTGTTACTGCCCCCCCCCCCCATGGCTCCCCGTTTAAACTTCAAGCACTCCCTCTGCACCTTTGCAGCCTCACTCCTCTTCCTTTTTTAGCCCGCCACCCCCTAGCCCCACTAGCACTCCTACCCTGTGCTGCCCGGCAGGGGTAGCCAACACAACACCTCCACCTGGAAGCCTGCCGGATCGCCACCACCTCCACCCTCACCCACCCCCGGGCCTGGCCTGCGTCCTCCAGTGCGCACTCGCGGCGCTGAAGTGTCCTCTATGAACCGGGGCTCACGGCACCCGGGCTCGTCTGTCCCCCTGACAACGCCGCGAGCCCCGACGGGCCGGGGCCCTGGTGGTTCCGTTCCCTTGGCGCCCAAAGTTGCTCGGTGGACATCGGTTGAATGGATGAATCGGGAGCCCTCACAGACCTCGCCGAGGAGGCGGAAGCCCCGTGGGTCTAGAGGCGGGGCCGCTCTCCCACCCGCCCCCCCCCCTCCCCGCCGGACTTCCGAGGCCCCACGAGTAGCTGCAACTCGGAATCCCCTCGCCCGACCACCGCGCGGGGCCTCCGCCTCCCTCCCGTCCTGCCGCCTCCGCCCCCTCTCGCTCCCTCCCTCCCTCCCTCCCTCCCTCCTGCTCTTTGTCTCCGGGCGCCCGCCTCCCCGCCACACGCCCCCCGCACCGCCCCTTCCCGGGAGACCCCCGCGGACCCCCGCGGACGCGACGCGACGCGTGTCGGCCTGCCCGGCGGGGGGCCTGCATCCGGCGGGGCCCGGCGGGCGGCGGGGCGGGGAGGTGGTTCCCTCCGTCCCTCCCTTCTCTCTCTCTCTCTCTCTCTCTCTCTCTCTCTCTCTCTCACTCACACACACACGCACACACACACGCGCGCACACACGCGCACACGCATACACGCGCGCGCGCACGGAGCATCCTCCCGTCAGGGCTCTGGTCCAGCCCCGCCCGCGCCTCCCGCTCCCCGCAAACCCTCTCCTCGTCTCCCGCTCCCCCCATCGCCTCCGGCTCCGGGACTCTCCGCGCCCGCCCCTCTCCCGGGATGGAGCGGCTCGAGCCCGCCCGCAGCCCCCCGCGGCCGGGGTGACGGTCCCCCGCCCCTCCCCGCCTGGCCCGCGCCCGGAGGACCATGGGCCCGAGGGGCTCCCGCGGCGCCGGACGCTGAAGATGACTGATGCTGGAGGTGAGGACCCCGACGCGGACCGGGAAGCAGAGCGGGGGTCACTGGGGATCGCGGCGGGACCCCGAGTGGGGTCGGATAGGGCCTTTCTTCCCCAGCCCTGGGGGGCCGCGCGGAGCTGGGGTGCTGGGGCTGTCGGGGGGGAGGGGGCGGAGATGGGATTTGTGTCCCTAATCCTCTCCCTCCCGGAGAAATTAATTTTAAAAAACTGGTGGGGGGGGGAGGGGGAGAGGGCTTAACTCCTTCCTGCTCGGCGCGGAGTGGGACGGCTGGACCGGAGAGAAACTAGCCGCCCGGCCCCGACTGGGAGTGCGGTAGGTGCCCTGGCCTCCGCGGTGCTGGGAGCGCGCTCCGACTCGCCCGCCGCCCGCCGCCGCAGCCGGGGCCTAGGGGAGGGGGCGCCGCTTTCTCCGGCTCCCCATTGCCCGCACCCCCACCTCCAACCTCCCCTCCGGGCCTTTCCTTCCCAGCCGTTCCTAGTCGCACTTCTGCCTTAGTCTTTCTCCTCTTCCCGGGCCCCTTTCCCGCTGGGGCCCGCCCCTCTCCCGACAGCCACCCCTTGGGTCTCTCCTTGCAGCCCTTCCTGGGGCCTCACTCCCGGCCCAGGGAGCCCATCTCCACCACTGCTTCCCCGGCCCCACTCCTCTCTTCCCAGCTCTTTCTTCCTCCGCTCTGCAGCTCTGTGGACTGACTCTCCATCAACCTGTCTGCCCCTGTTCCTACTTCCCACTTCCCTCCTGGGCTCGTGCCCCTTTCTCTTTCTCCTTCCCGGGCTCCCAGAAAGCCTCCTTTACTCCCAGAGAAGAGTCAAAGGTCATGGGTGCTGCTCCCCTGGGAACTGGAAGCTTTGGGAGGAAGGAGTGGCCTCGTAGCACCAGTCCCCAGCCTGTGCCCCGTTTCATTTCCACCTTGTGGCAGTTGCTGGTTGAAACTGCGCATATGAGTGTGTGTGTGTGTGTGTGTGTGTGTGTGTGTGTAGGAGTGTGAAGGGGGGGTGGTTTTCCAAAGCTCAGTTCTGGTGAGAGGGGTCTGGTGACCTCTTGGATGGCCTGCTTCCCAGAGTTCCCCACGGGTCGCCCCATACACACCCCAGGGAGTTAGTTGTTGAGGGGAGGGAAGGAAAGCCGTTTGTGCTGAATCAGGATGGACGAGGCACAGAGTGAACTGGAAGGCCCGGCCTACCCCAGAGGGTGCCTGAAAGAGGGCTCCATCCACAAGAGGGTCTCCACCCAGGACTGGGACTTGGAGTGCGGAACACGGGTCATCTCCATTCTCAGCTCGTCTAAGAGAGGAGGCACCGCTGCTGACCTCAGAGAGCCTCCATTCTGATGGGAGAGGCAGTTCTTCTCTTCAGAGAGTCCCTAATGGGATGGGGAATACCCTCCCCTCTCCTCAGGGAGCTCCCATCTGATGCAGGGGAGCCATGACCTATTTAGGGAATCAGTGAAGTATGAAAAATCCCCCATTTCCCAGTGGTTGGGGAAGGGCGGATTTAGAAATTATGTGGACAAATGGGAGGAAGGAGGGCTGTCTAAGACAGCTTTCTGAAGGAGGGGTCGGCCAGGTCTTGGGCAGATGAGGCTTTGTGATTGAATGAGGGAATTGTGCTCATTCTTAGGGGCAGCCTTGCTTCCAAGACGGCCCTTCAGGCAGGAAGAGAGGTTCTAGAATTTCTTTGCTATTGGCACCCAGAGGTCAAGAATGGCACGAGAGTTCTTGGAGGACCCCTTCTCATACCTCACTTCCTGCTTTCAGCCCCAAGCAGGGGAGCTAGGGGTGGAGGTGGTTTAGAAGTTTCTCCCATCCTAGACAGTGTGGACCAGCTTCCCTTCCACGACGTCTCTCCCTTCTTCCAGCAGGGGCCTTTCCTCAATCGCACCCTCCCAAACTGCAAGTCGTCACCCAGGATGGGGCTGAGGAGCAGGAGACAGGTTGAGGTTGAATTCTGCCTCTTATCCCCTGCATCTGAGTTTTGCCGTGTGTATAGTGGGGATACTAAGAATCTCAAGCCTGGACAGCTCCCAGCGAGATGGTGTCTATGTAGTAACAGAAGAGGAAAGTTGGAAAAGACTCCAGCAAGCATGAGGCCAAGCTTCCCCATACCTGTCAAATGCATTTCTAGCCCAGTGCCCTGCACTGCTCACGGGACCTGAGTGTTAGCAGTAACTGGAGATCGTTTTCCAGCCCTGCAGTGTGCCCCTGCCCCTGAGCCTCCTCTCTCTCTCACCCTGTCTGGTATTCCCCTTCCCCTCTAACACCCAGGCCTTGGTTTAGGGCTGCTGCTATCCTACGTCTGCTCAGGAGTCTGCCCACATAGTTTCAGATGCATTGTACATCCTGCTTCCCCACCTGCCTCCCTTCTTGCTTCCCCCACCCCCCACAAAGCAAAACAAAACCAAACCCCTACCCATCACGCTTCCTCCCGGAACATACTTGATGTATCACAGAGATTTGGCTGTCCACTGTTCTGCTGTGAGTACTCCCCATACCCTTCTGCATCTGTGAGTCTGTCTGGAACTGTGAGAACTGTGAGTCTGTCAAGAACAGTGGCCCTGCTGATGGTGCCAGCTTCCTGAACAGCTCATGTTCAGGAAGGCAGGTGGTGAGCACACCAGGGGTGGGGGACGGGGGGTGAAGTAGGACTGGGTGATAGATGGGAAGACAGATGGGTGGATAGTATGAACTAATGGGTGCAGAGATAGTATGAGCAAATGGATGCAGGGATGGATGGATGGATGGATGGATGAATGGATGAGTGATGGATGGATGAATGGATGGATGGATGGTGGATGGGTGAATGAATGAGTGGATAGATGGTGGATGGGCGAATGAATGGATGGATGGTGGATGGGTGAATGAATGGATGGTTGGTGCATGGCTGGATGAATGGATGGATGGATGGTGGATGGGCGAATGAATGGTTGGATGGTG
>NC_064814.1:6846306-7010699 GCF_023721935.1 Panthera uncia
TGAATGGATGGATGGTGGATGGGCAAATGAATGAATGGATGGATGGATAGATGGATGGATGGGTGAGTGAATGGTTGGTTGGTGGATGGATGAATGAATGGTTGGATAGTGGATAGGTGAGTGAACGGTTGGATGGATGGGCAAGTAGATAGATGGCTATGTAGGTGGGCAGGTGGATGGATGGATGGATGGATGGATGGAAGAACCTGGGTTCTGCTCCTGATTTTGCCATTGGCTTGCCATGTGACCTTAAATTAACAGTGACCTTAACAGTCACTCTCCCCTCTGTTTCTTTATTTGTAAAACGAGAGGATTAGGTTTAATAATCCCCAAGATTTCTCCCAGATTTGATGTTGGACAATTTATGACGATCAAAAGTTTTTAGGGAATGGTGATGATAGAAAGGCCCAGCACAGTGAAGGGGGGCAGTTCAGTGAGCTATGTGAAGGCACACAGCAAATCAGCGTGGCCACAAACCATAGGACTCAGCCTGTGTCTACACCCCGGATTTGCTCCTGCCCCTGTCCACTCTTCTATTTCTGCCTCCTGCCCTAGCTCTCACAGTCCAGAGTATGGTTCAGGCGACTTCTTTTCCAAGGAGCTGGAGGAAGGTTCTAAGGGAAGGTGAGGGGCCATAAGACCAGGAGCAGGTAGCCAGTGGCAGCTCCCTGGTCTCCACCAACCTGAACCTCTTATCCATAGTCATTTTTTTTTTCCTCTCTCTCTCTCTCTCCCACCCGATCCTCCCCAGCTTCCTTGAGTCATGGCTTCTTCAAAGCTACGAGAACCTGCAGACGAGGTTTTTGGTAAGTTCTGTTTGCTCTAACTCTATCCAAGGCCATCAGCATTGGGGGGATTCCCTCTGGGACTTCAGTGTGTGTCAGTGTGTGTGTGTGTGTGTGTGTGTGTGTGTGTGTGAGCGCGCGTGCGCTTTGTGGCCTTTCAACCTGGGTCTTTGTCATTACTATCTATGCCAAGTACAACAACAATAAGGGTCTTCATTTGTCAAGTACTGTCTCATGCCAGGTACTAGGCTAACACCCCAGTCTCCCATGCGCTATATCATTTACTCCCCACAGTCATGCTAAGAGGTGTGCCCTTTGTCCAGACAAGGTGCCGAGAGCACAGAGTGCTGCAGTGACTTGCTTTAAAGATCACATGGCAGGTTAGTGGCAGAGCTGAGACTAGAACTCCAGACCGCCTGACTCCCTGCTCTCAGTCACCGGGCCGTGTCCCCGTGTCCCCAGCACAGGTGATACACGTTACCTCCACATCGCATAGTGAGGGACCTTAGCCTGCAGGATGTGCGTGGAAATCAAATGCATAGGACATAGAGCCTCTGTACCCCCAGGCTGGCCCCCTCTTTACACACTGGGGTGCATGCGCGCACCTGCTCCTTCCATCATTTACCCCCTGCAGTCTTTCTATTGTGTGATATGGGGAGAGACCACCCTGACAGGGCCGAGTCCCCAGCATGCACTGGGGTGGAAAGGCTGTTTCCTAGCTGGATTTGGTGGAGGAGTCAGGGAGCAGGGAAGGTGAAGGAACATGGAGGGAGAGGTGGAGACAGAAGCGGTTGCCTGAAGCCGATGGCAGGTGTGGAGCCCAGGACACTCACATTTGTGTGCACAAGCCTCAAGGGGCTCCCAGCTTCTCCTCCCCTGCCTTCTCATCTCTACCTGCCCTCCCCTCCTCTCCCCGCCCTCTCCTGCTCACCCGGTTCTCCCCTGTGTGGCCACATGCCCTGGCAATGCCAGGAACTCCTGCCTCCTGGTTCCTGGGAAACTGCTTTCCTGGCCTCCCTGGGGCCCGTGGAATGAAGGGTTTGCCTCCTGGACTCCTCCAGCCTCCAGCTGCCTCTGGGCCTCAGACTCTTGGGTCTCACCATCTGCACCCAGGCCTGGCCTGACAGAAGTGAGCGCCCCCTTACCTCGGCTTCTGGGCCTCCCAACACCCCCTAACCCCAACTCTGCCTGTTTTCCTGCTCCCAGACCTGCTGAGGTAGCTGGCTGCCTTGCCTGCTTCCTGATTCGAAAGGCAATTAAATATTCATGACTCCCCAGTGCCCAGGGCTGGGCTAACTCCCTGCTGGGGAGAGAAAGAGAGAGACAGAGAGACAGACACAGAGATGGAGGGAAGCCAGGGAGCCAGGTAGAACAGGGACCAGAGGAGAGACAGGCCCCACCTTGTCTCAAAAACACTTAAGCCCCCCTAGAAGTTCCTTTGCTCCCTCGACCCTCCGACCCTCCTAGGTAAGCTGCCTGCAGTCCTGATGTGGCCCAGAGTCAGGAGCAAAGGGCCCTTCTCCCTGGGCCAGGGCAGCTGGGCACCAGCTGTCCAGGCGTCCCAGAACAGCGAGAGCACTAGTCTGGGAGCCAGGAGGCCTGGATGCTGTCCTGAACTCCCCCTGCACCTTTGGCCAAACCTTGCCTGTCTGAGCCTCAGTTTCCCCACCTATAAAATGAGAGGTTGGACTCACAAGGTGCTCCCATCTCCGCCTCAGGGGAGGTACAGCGGGCTGAGTACTTACACACTGAGCCTCCGGAGCCAGACTGCCTGTAACCTTGGCCCCTCTCTTCGGCAGCCGTGGGCCTTCAGGCAAATTAAGGCTGCCCTGGGGATTCCCGGAGTCTCTTCCTCCTAGGGTTGTGGGGAGTTTAAATGAGCTAGTGATCGGAAAGCACTTAGAACCGGTGCCTGGCACAGCGAGAGCCCCGTGAGTGGTAGCCGGTCTTATTCTGTGGTTCAGTCCTTGCTGCTTGCAGATAACCCTTGGAGAGTCTGTGTCAGGGATCAGGGGGCAGAGGGCTCCCTCTGGAAAACCCCAGAAGCGAAGCAGGGGCAGCTAAGGAACTAGGGGCGCAGCGTCAAGGCTGGGGTCCCAAATAGCAGTCCTCTGGCAGGACCTCTCCCCTCGCCAAGCCTCCGCCACTGCGTCTGGACAACTGTGACCGTCCCCGTGGGTCCACCCTCCCCGGTGTCCGGGCCGGTCCCCTCTCCTTGCGGCCTCCACTGGCCCACACCATCCCTTCTCCTTGGAAAGTTCTTCCCTGTTCCCTCTACCACCTTAGCTCTTCACTGTCTCCCAGACCTCAGCCCGGCTACCTAACCTATAGCCCCCAGCCCCTGCCTTCGTCCCTTCCGCAAATACCACTGGGCCCCTATCATGTGCCAGGCTCTGTTCCAGGCCGCAGGGAGACAGCACCGAACAAGCCAGACAAGGTCACTGCCCTCGAGGAGCTTGCGTTCTAGTGCAGGGGCAAGCGGGGGACCCACACGGAAGCACCCACACGACGAGACGAGACAAGAAACGTGTCATGGGGCAGAGCGCTCCGCAGAGGACTTAAGTGTGGAGCGTGCACGTCACCACCTTCGCGTGTCTTGAGCCCGTCTCTGCCCGGCTCTGCGCTGGTCCCCAAAGGGTGACTTAGCTTGAATACAGCAAACACCGACTGACCACCTCCCCTCTGCCGGGCCCCGCGCCAGCTCTCACGGAACACGGCGGACGGCGCAGGGCTCGACCCTCTGCCGCGCGCGGACTGGCACGGGACGGTCACTTCCGACCAGACTGTAGGGCCAGGCCTGCAGAGGGGCAGCGGTCCTGCGGGGCCGGCAGGACGATGGATTTGAGTTGACAGCCGGACAAAGGAGGGGTGGGGCAGAGGAGGGCTGCAGGAGCGGCCCAGGCAGAGGCAGGTGGAGACAGGGACCCAGGTGCGGCCGGCAGGTTAGTACCGCTCCCGCCAAGGCCACCCACAGCTCGTGCTCTCTGAGCCCTTAGCCACGGGCATTCTGGCACAGCTTTATATAGTGATCTGATTTAACGCTCACACAACCCCGCGAGGAACATACTCCTGCCATGACCCCGTCTTGCTGACGCGGAAGCCAATATCTAAATGTAAGTGACTTGTCCAGAGTCACCCAGCCAGCAAATGGCACAATTGGATTCAGCCCCGGCCAGCCGGCTCTTAACCATGGTCCCTATAAGAGCCCGCCGTGCAGAGGAAATGTGGGAAACACAGAAAGGGGGAGCTGGGACCCCTCCGGCCTTGCCTGGAGGGCTGAGGGGCATGGGCTTTATGTTGTTGGCTTTGGAACCCTCCCCCCTCCCCCGCCCCGCCCTGGGTTTCAAAAGCAAGCAATTATGGGACACAGTCAGAAATGCGCTTTAGAAAGTTTCTTCTGGCTCGTGACAAGTGGGGAGGGAGGCGGACCGTTGGCAGGGAGCTCAGGATGGAAGGACGCTGAGGCCGTGCTCAGCTGGCTGGGTCTTCGGGGAAGTGGCTGCTGAAGGCCTGAGCTCAGGTGGTTCAGTCCCAAGGGAGAGAAGAGACCGGGTTGCAGAGGTGTGAAGGCAGATGGACAGAACCACAGCTTTTCCATTAGAATGATATTTACCAAGACCCTACTATGTGCCAGCATCCATCCTGAGTTAGAGCAGTGAAAAAAAGAGGAACGTCAGCCCTCATGGAGCTGGCATTCTAATGACTGGAGAGACCATAAACTAAGCAAAATACACAGCATGCCAGAGAATGATACATGATATAGGGAAAAACAGAGATTGGGGTTCTGGGGCGGGGGGGGGGAATTATAGGTTGAGTGGTCAGTCAAGTCCTCGGTGACAGAAAGCATTTAAAGCAAAGACATGAAGGAGGTGAAGGAGAGAACCACACAGAAACCCGTGGCAAGAGCCTTGCAGGAAAGGGAAAGAGGAAGTGCAAAGGCCCTGAGGTGCAGGCGAGGCTTGTGTGAGGAAGAGCCAGGAGGCTGGGATGGCCAGGAGTGGAGGGAGCACGAGGGGGAGAAGGAGAAGCTCAGAGAGGTAAGGGGAGCACGGACTGAGTCTGGAAAAGCCACTGGGACGACTTGGCGCTTACTCTGTGCGAGGTGGAAGTCCCCAGAGGGTTCTGAGCAGAGCAGTGACAAGGGCTGACATGTTCTATCAGGATCACTCTGGCCACGGCTGTGTTGAAAATAGACCGTAAATGGGAAAGGGAGGACAAGGGAAGATCAGCTTGGAGGCTTTTGCGATAATTGAGGCAGGAGGTGATAGTGACCTAGACCAGGGAGGCTGTGTGTCCCCCTCTCCTCCCTGCCTTCCCATCCTCTCCCTGCCTCACCTCTTCCCCCTTCTTCCTCTGCTGTCCCTCCCCTTTCTCTCCGTGTGTATGCCAGGCTCCACTCTTATTCCCCTGGATTATTTTGAACCTAATCCAAAACATTGCATCGTTTCACCATAAATATTTCAGTGCGTCTAGAGGTATGTCAAAAGTGGAGCTAACAGCCGAGGGCAAAGGGTAGCTTGGGGCTGAGTTGGGGGGCTGGGTGGATGACGGGGCCTTCTGCTGAGCCGAGGAGCAAAGGGGAAGCCGGTGTGAGGCAAGGCGGTGGGTTCATTTGGGTGGATTCCTTGAGGAGCCTGGGTGCCTTTGACGTGGCAAGTCCCCTGGCCGGTGCCGAGGCGCCCTGGGCTTCGGGGGTGAACCAGAGGGTGGTAGTTAAGTCAGGCCAGCAACTGGGGTGGCTTAGGGGGTGTCTGCAGACAGGACAAAGAGGAGCAGGGAAGGCAGGGCAGGCATGAGTGATGGGATGGGGGACCCTGAGATCGTGGGGGGGGGGGGGGGGGGGAAGAAAAGGTCTTAACCCATCCTGAGGTCTGGGAAGGACATCTTCTGCCCGGAGACCCCAGTGCCGAGCCTGGAGATGCTGCGGAGCGGGGGCTTCGTTCCCAGGTGGAACAGATGAGAAGGAAAACGAGGAGCAGTTGGGATTTTGCATGATCCGCTGGGTTTGCCTCGTCTTCCTCCACGTCTTCATCCGGGACCCAGCCCGGCACCGCCGCCCCCAGGATGGTGGAGACAGGCCTCCCGGGGCCTGGGTTTCCCCCTGACGCCCCTGCTATGTCCCGGCTCAGCTGCGAGCCTTCTCGGCAGTGCTGTGTCTGAGCGCCAACCCCAGGCGTGGCCCAGCGAGCCCGTCTCTGGAGCCAGATGAGTCAGGCTCGGATCCCGGACCACTGCCAGCTGGTGGCTGCCCTCAAGAACTTGACCTCCCTGAGCCTCAGTTTGCAAGGCTGTACGACGTAATAGTTGTCCCTCGCTCACTGGGGTGTTTTGAGCGGACGGGGCGAGGTGTGAACCTTCTGGCACGTCGTTGGAGCTTCTTAAAGGGGAGCTGTTATTACCGTGATCTGTCCGGCCTCATCCCCAGCCCTCCTCTCCACAGAGCAACCCCGCAAGTGCCCCGGAGGTGCTCCCGCCATGCGGAGAGCAGGTTGCCAAACCTCCTCTCTTGTAAACTCCCACCCAGACCTTAGACCACTTTGGTGCTTCCTCCCCTGACCCATCCAGACAGGACGCTCCTGTCCTCCTCGGTGTCCGTGAGCGTTTGCCCCACACGGCCGCATTCAGGTGCTGACGCGTCTGGCTTGCCCGGCGACCGTCTGGGACCCTGTTCTCCGTCTCATTCGTACTCCCGGGGCCCGGCACTCACAAACAGTGGTTGAATGTCTGGGGTGTGAGTGCAGGCGGCTGCCTGAGGTGGGTGGGCCTCTGGGCTTGCTGTCCTCACGTGTCTGGTCTGTGTCCCCCCCCCCCCCCCCCTGGTTCACAGACCTGGACTTGGCTGTGCCAGAGACCGTCAGACTGGACAGCAGTTTACATAAGGCCCGAGCCCAGCTACTGGCCAAGGGCCGGAGACACCGACCTTCCCGCTCCAGGCTTCGGGACAGTGCCAGCTCTGCAGAGGATGGCGAAGGCTCCGATGGGCCCGGAGGCAAGGTCGGGGCAGCCCGCCCAATCACACGTACCCTACCCACCCCCCTCTGGCCCGCCCCGCTCCCCCCCATCCCTCCAAACCCCTTTCCAGGGAAACCCCACTCCCAGACTTCTGACGTAGTAGCACCAACATTCACATCTGGCTCACGTCAAATTTTACGCAAGGTGTGATCATTCCCACCACGCGTGTGAGGGAACTGAGGCTCTGAGAGGTTCAGTAACAAATGCACGCAGTTAGGAAGTGAGGAGGGCGGGATTCAACCCCAGCCTGCATGACCGAAGCCCCCTCCCCCGCCCATCTCCCACATCTCACGGCCCAGCCAGCCCCTTCAGGGGGCCCCCTCGCAGTTTGCGGGGTGAAACCAATTCCCAGCCCCTCGGGGAAGAGGCGGGGAGGGTTGGCAGTGAGCGGCTGCCCCCTCCCCCAGGTGACGGACGGCTGCGGGAGCCCCCTGCACCGGCTGCGCTCGCCTCTGCACTCGGGCCCGGGGTCCCCGGCGGGGGGCTCTTTCTGCCTGGAGCCTCCGGGGTTGCGGCGCAGCCTGGACGAAGACGAGCCGCCGCCCTCGCCGCTCACACGCTACCGGCCCCTGCACAACGCCACCTCGCACGAGGGCCTGGCCGCCGCCTCCTGCTCGCCGCCGCGCTCCGCGCCCTCCTCGGACAGCTCGCCCAGCTTCGTGCGCCGCCACCCGCGCGCGGAGCCGCACAGCGAAGGTGAGCGGTGGCCGGTGGCGGCGCCCCCTGCTGGCGGGCGCCGGGACTGCAGCGGGCGGACCAAGCAGGGCCGAGCACCTTGGCGAGGGGGGAGGAGGGAGGGGGGAGGGGGGGAGGACACATTACGGCTCACGCATTCGCTTCCTGTGTACCAGACTCTGTTGCGCACTGGGGACACACAGGTGGGGAAACAGATGCAGCCTTTTCCCTCGCGAGGCTTGCAGTTTGGGGGAGAGGCCATCTAATAATTCCTTATAGGTTAAGGGGGAAGCGATCAAATCATCTCTCAACTAAACGTGCGGGTTACAAGCTGTAATCAGCGCTATGGGAGAAACGTGCGCGGTGGCGGGGGCGACACCGAGCAGGGCGAAAGGATCCAGCGGGGAGCATCCTGTAAGGCTTCTCTGAGGGCGTGACATGGGAGCCAAGATCGGAAGGCTGGTTAGAAGTTGGTCAGGATAAACTGAACCCTGACCTGCAGCGGCCCCTACGCGTTCGTGGGTTGCATAAGGCTTTTTGCACATATTCCTTGAAACAGGCAGGTGTCATCACGGGTCCCGTGACATAGGTGTTATTGTAGATCAGGTGTGATCATCCCCCTGTCTGAGATAGAGGCAGCTCAGCGAGGTAGGGCGATTTGTCCTCAGTCGCACAGCTAGCGAAGGGCACCGGAGCCAAGTTACCTGATCCTAAGTCAGAAGGGTTTCCATCACCTCACCCTGGCAGCTCAAGGAGGCGGGTAAGCCACCCCACAGGCAATGTCCTTCCCTCTCCTCTCCAAAAGATGACAGCCGGGACGCCAGCCCCCCTGAGCCTGCCAGCCCCACCATCGGCCTGGATAAGAAGACTCGCCGCAAGTTCTTGGACCTGGGGTGAGTGGAGAACGGGCCAGCAGCAAAGGCTTGGGGCTGTGGGGTACAGGGTAGCACGGCGGGCTGCCCTGCCCCACTCCCCGCCTGCCCTCCCCACAGGGTCACCTTACGCAGAGCATCCACTAGCAAGAGCCGGAAGGACAAGAGCAGCAACCGCTTGTCCATGGGCAGCAGGTGAGTGGTGCCCACAGCCCCTCGGCCACGGTTTCCGCCCGTCGTTCCCTGTGGGCCCGGCCCTCGGCTCGGTGCCCCCACCCATGCAGGGTGCTCTCTCCGCAGGGAGTCAGTGGAGGGGTCCGGCAGGTCAGGGGGCTCCCCGTTCCTGCCCTTTTCCTGGTTCACAGACAGCGGCAAGGGCTCGGCGTCCTCTGGCAACACCACCTCCCCCGCCTGCTCCCCTAAACACGAGGGCTTCAGCCCGAAGAAGTCGGCTTCTCAGGTGAGCCCGTGGCCTTCCTGCCCTCGTGCCGGCCCCAGACTCAGGTGACACGAGGGCACGCTTCACCCTGGCTCGGGCTGGGATCCAGGCCTTCCTCGAGTCCATTTGTCTACCCACGGAGCCATCCGGTGACTCATTAGTTTGTCCGTTCTTGTTCTCTGAGTTCATTCATTCACTTGTTCGCTCACTCACGCTCTGAGCCGTTCCTTCGTCGTTTCATTTACTGAATTCAACGCGCGTCAGTGAACACTGGGCTTCCCCTGGTGTATCCCCCCCTTCCCACCCCCAGCCTGAGGCCTCCTCCCCTCGGGCTAAGTCTCCTGCCTGGCTCGGCTCTAGCCCCACGTCCTGTCTTAGGAGCCGGGCTACCCGTGTGGTGGGGTGAGGCCTGGAGGCGACAGAGATGAGTGGGACCCAGACTAGCCAGTGCTTAGGAAGCTCGCCGCCCTCTGGGAGAAGTGACACCGGGGGACAGAAGCAACAGTCTCTGCTTATGCTCATGCTCGTGCCGCCCTCCACGGTTTGCAAGGCTCCAAGTGCATGCTTTTGCTTTGCTGTCCCAAAGTGCAGGCATGCTACCCCAGTCGAATAGATGAAAGAATAAGACGAAGAGAGAAGGACTTACCGCGTGGGTTGCTTGCCAGGCTCCAAGCCTGTTCCGTGGCTGTGCCTTATGTGCTCCCGGGGCAGAGGAGATCAGAAAGCTGGGAATTCGGGGGAGAAAGAGTTCCTTCTGACCTGGCGCTTCCTTGTTGCCTCTTTCCCTCCACGGACTCCTTCCATCTCTTCCTTCCCTTGTGCTGAGCCCTGGGATAAACATAGTGAACAGACAGCCCAGGGCCTCAGAGAGCTTATGGTCTCTACTCAGGCACTTAGCAGCCAGGGTGCTGGAGGCTGGGGTGGGGAGGCACAAAGGGGGACCCCTGACCTAGCCTGGGGGAATCCTGGTTGGCTGCCTGTAAGAAGTGACACCTCCTCCATTCCTGCTAACTATCCTGCCTCAGTTCTAGCCCCACGTGCTCCCAGAAGCCTTACGTCCTGATGCCTCCTGTGAGTCACCGTGTCATATGTGCCTGCCCAGCTCCTGGTTCATGCATAGGAGGCACTGGTGCCCCGTCCCCAGATTCAGCTCCATGCAGACAGGGGGCAGGGGGTTGGGAGCGCGGGGCAGGGGGGGGGGCTCCCTTGGGCTTGCGGGTGAGCTGTCTTCAGCACGCACCCCCCCTGTCTAGGAATCCACCCTGAGTGATGACTCCACACCGCCCAGCAGCAGCCCCAAGATCCCCAGTGGTCCCCGGCAGGAGACCAAGTGTTCCTACCCCTACCACACGCTGTCCCAATCTTCGGATGAGGTGAGTAAGCCCTGACCTCGGAGCGTCGGGTGTTCGGGCCACAGGCCAGGTCACCCCTCCTCACTGTCCTTGGTCTCCACCCCAGTTCCTGGACGAACCTCTCCCCACTGTCCACCACTGGACCAGTCAGCAGGTGGGCCAGTGGCTGCACAGCCTCAACCTGGAGCAGTATGCCGCTGAGTTCGCCGCGCGGCAGGTGGATGGGCCCCAGCTCCTGCAGCTGGATGGAAGCAAACTGAAGGTGGGTCAGAGGAGAAGAGCCGTGATCCAGCTGGAGCCCGAGGCAACCTTCCGGGATCGGGATCCCCTCACCCTGACCTTTCCTTTCACTTCCTTCGAGGCCATTCCCTGACCTCTGACCTCTGGGCAAGGTCCATGGCCTGATCTCTGGACTCTAGCATGGGTCCCCAGTCTGCCTCGAAACTCAAGCCCAGGTCTTCAGTTTGACCTTCAAGCTCCAGCCCCAGTCTCCAGGTTGACCTTGACCTCCACGACTGTCGTATCACCTGACTCTTGATTCCGAGTCTCCTGGTGTCCTAAGAAACCAGGCCTCTCCCTGATCACCTTGACTGATTCTCAGTCTTGGAGGGTGCTGGTATCAGGGGAGGTCAGGGGGCGCACCTCGGATCTTTGTGCTGGGAGGTTTCTGGCCTGTTCCCCACCCTCTGTTACACTGCTTGGGGAAGGGGTGGTGAGGAGAGTCCCCAGGGAGTCTGAGTGGGGAGGGGCCTCGGCTACTTACTAGCTGTGTGACCTTGGGCACATCACCTGCTCTCTGTGGGCCCCGGGGGTGCTGGGGTCGTGCCACGGCTGAAATCCAGAGTGGCGGAACGGGGGCTGAGGATTGCCAGGGGTGGGGGCAGGGACTAAGGGTCTGGAAAGATCCTCCACTGGCATCTTTTCCGAAGGCTCCCCTTCCGAATTCTTGCCCCGCGGGGTCTGGTCCACAGGCAAGTCTGGGGGGTGGAAGAGAGCTTACGTCTGGGGCACAGAGAACCTGGGGCTCAGGTTGGCCAGGGCTCCGGGCGGTTCTGGGGCTCGTTCCCTCACCCTTGAATTCCTCCCCCAGAGCCTGGGGCTCAGCAACTCGCATGACCGGGCGCTAGTGAAGCGGAAGGTGAAGGAGCTGGCAGCGGCCGCTGAGAAGGAGCGCAAGGCCCAGGAGAAGGCCGCACGGCAGCGCGAGAAACTCCGGCGCAGGGAGCAGGAGGCCAAGAAAAGCTAGGGGAGGGCGAGGGGCAGGCACCGGCACCCAGGCGCTGGCGGCCGCCGGGCTCGGTGGGCACAGGCCTCAGCGAGAAGGCGGGGCCTGGGCGCCAAGCTTGGGCTGGCCTGGCCCCACACTCTCAGGGGGGTACATGCCCTCTCCCACCCTGTCACTCGGTCTGGACCCAGATCCCCCCGAAAGGGACACCCCAGGAGAGGGCCTGGTGAGAAATCCAATTTTAAGGACGTTTGGCACGGAGTCCCTAGGGGAGCTGGCAGGTTACGGGCAGAGGGCAGAGAGGCCAGGGCTGAACAGGTCTGGGAGCCCTGAGGCACCTGGGTCAAGTCTGACCCTCTGCCCTCAGGCCACGGCGGTGCTGGCCGGCAGTGAGCTGGGACACCTGCCTGGCCTGCCTGCCTGCCTTCTAGAGGCCCTGAGATGGGGCCAGGGTCCCAGGGCTGAGGGAGGTAGGAAGCACCTCAGCAGGAGCGGGTGGCTAGAGCTGTCCCTCTCCAGCTCTCGGAGGTGGCGGTGTGCTGGGAGAGCTCCGTGCTCCCCAGGGAGGCCGGGAGGTGCTGCAGCAAGATGCACTCAGGGTAGACTCCCGGTCTACACTCCTGAACGGGAGCGCGGAGAAAGCGGCATGGTCATCCCACGCGATCTTTGCAAGGACCTTAGGGGCAGGAAGGGAGGATGAAAACCTCCCCTTCCCCTTCCCTGTCCTGTGGGTCCCAGTGGTGAGATGACAGCCATACAGATCTGTCCCTCTGGGGCCCATTCAAGGCCTGGTCTTTGACCTGCTCTCTAACACAGGGCACACGTCTGTTGCTCCCTCAGAGGACACCTGAGACCTCTCTGGGGACAGAGCAAACTTGGGAGCTGGGGGGGGGGGGACAGGATACCCCCAACCAGTGCCTAGGTGGTACTGAACAGGTGAACCCTCACGCTAGCTGGGTAGAGAGGCACCATCTGGGGTCCCCCCGCAATCTCTTGGAAGGGTTCATCAACTCTCCCCCATCTGCTCTGGTTCCTGTCTGGGCCTCAGTGGGTTCCAGAAACAGGCAGGCAGTGCAGGCTCTGGGTCGCTGGGCCACAAGGAAGGGTGGGGCCAGCCCCCTGGGTAGGGGCGGGATCTATCCTGGCGGCCCAGGGATGACCTCTATCTGTCCTTGGAAGGAGGGGGCTTTCAGACGATCCCCTGTCCTCAGCAGCACTGGCCGGCAGCTGGCCCAGCTTCTGGAGGATTGGCCAGTTATCAGTGGGGCGGGGGGGGGAGGGGGCTCTGATTAGAAGTCCGCCTCCACCTCCCCCTGCCTGGAGTGGCGGACAGGACCCAATGCATGCCAACACCCCTCATTCCTGCTCAGGGGCTCTGGCTTCAAGGCCACCCCTGCTATGGCCAGGGTCCTGTCCCTGGGACTCAGCCCTTTGCTCCTCTCTGCTGTCTGTGCTGGGAGAGGGGCTTCAGAGGAAACTGAGGTACGGGGGCACCGCACCATCTGCGCCTGTTGGAGGGGCTGGTGGGGAGGGTGGAAGGCACCCAGGCCTTTGAAGCTATCAGGAGCTATGTGGGTGCCCACCTGCATGTGAAGGGGGGGTGGTACTCAATTTATTTCAATAAACACTTATGATGTGCCAGTGACCTTTGTCTGCCCCAGGCTGGGTCGGGAGGCTGCGCTGGGCCCTGAGTGTGGTGGGGTGTCAGCAGGCGTTGTACTGTCGGGCGTTCTGAACGGATGGCTTTGCCTGGTGCTGTGCTCGTGGTAGACACTGAGTCATGCCCTGGGCTGGGTGTCCTGAGCGCGTCATACGGTAGTCACAGGGACCGCAGTGTCTGCGTGTGTTGTTTATGCACGTGGATCTCCTTCCCCCCCAGCCCAGGAAAGCAGCCAGGACACGGTCTCATTCAATCTCCTCTTTACTGTGGATGTCACGGTCATCATCACAGCCACTAGGAGGGACACACAACTTTAACCCCCTGTGTGCTAAGGGGAAGGGTGGGGGCTTTCGGGGCTATAAAACTAGCTATGCACATAGAGCATTCTAGGGAGAAAGCCACCCCAAGCACCTGCGTGTCCAGGCACAGTGGGAGGTGGGGTCTGGAGCTCAGGTGGAACCGTGTGGGTGTGGGGCCGGCAGGTGGGTGTGTGCATGTGAGGACATGCCAGGGGAGGGCTTGGGAGGTGCCTGAGGGGCTCTGAGAAGCTTGGCTGAGGGCACCTGATCTCTGGGGCCTCCCAGGGTCTCCCACTTTAAGGGTGAGCCCTGGGTGAGAACTCCCGCCTCCTAACCTTGACCTTCAAAGCTCCGGGTGGAGGGAGGCGCTGTCGGACCAGGTCCCCAGCCAGGGGCCCAAGGGTGCAACCCCCTTTCTCCACCTGGGGACGCCCGGCTCCTTCCTAATGCTGACGCTGGACGAGGGCCAGGGTGCCTGCACGGGCTGGGGGAGGAGGAGAAGGCAAGCAGGGTGTCCACTTGGAAGGTCAGGGCCGTGGAGGGCAGTGAGGGGGACCCAGGACCCCTGGCAGCAAAGTGGCAGCCCTGGTCTCAGAAGGAGGACTGCCATGGAAACAGCTCTGGGACACCCCATCAGGATGGAGACGGTCCCCCGTCCTCAGGCATCGCCCACCGAGCCTGAACACCAGGGAGACTACTTAGGGGTCTCCGTGGAGACAGAGATTGGCACTTAGGGGCCCCCCACGGACTGGTCACCATGATTTCCACAGAGACAGAAGCTGGTCATCAGGGAGAGCCTCCCCCCCACCTGGGGGGGGGGCTGGGGCGGGTCACCGTGGTGGCCAGTCCCAGAGACAGCAGTCCATCCTCTCAGGTGCAGGGGAGCGAGGCGGCCCCTAGCTGACACGGTAGGTGGACGTGTTCTTGGGCTCTGTGCTGGGCACACACCAGTCGCCCGCCTCCTGGATGGTCTGGTAGTGACGCCAGGCTGACTTGTTGTAGACGGGCAGGCGTTCCACGGAGTCCGTGGACAGGGCCTGGAGAGCACTAGGGTCAGCTCGTCCCGCTTCCCAGCACCTCACCCACTCCTCAGGAGATCGCCCTTTCCCCCCGGGTGGGTTGTGGTGGCCTCTGAACATGACCATGTCTGAGTCAGCCCAGCCAGGTGCCAGACACTGGCTGAGACAACTGACCCTGGCCCACAAAGACCCACGAAAGGACCTGTCCCTTCTGTGCCTTGCCCATTCAGGGTGGCTGCTCACTGAAAGGGTCAGGGAGGCAGAGGGAGGGTAGGCTGTGACCTTGAACAGGGTCACGGACGCTGGGCCTCAGTCTCTTCCTGAGCTGAATGACAAGTTCTCTATGGTACGCCCCTTCCTCCTGGGTGTAAGAAGTCAAAGACCCCCAGAACAGGGGTCTTGGTCATAGACCGTGGACTTCCTTAAATTGCCTGCCGGGTTGGGAATGCCTGGGGGTTGGGGAACTATAGTTTTGCTCTGATTCTCGGTCTGGAATGGGGAGAGGACTGGGGGGATGGAGAAGAAACCCAACAGCAGGCCGACACGCCAGGAAACCCCACAAGCCGGGCCCTGCGGTCTAGGAGCCTCACCTTGAGGTAGATGACAGCATCGGTCCCAAAGCCCTCCATGGAGAAGAGCTGCAGGTCTCCCTGGAAGTACTTGGCATAGAGGCGGGAAATGGGGAGCCCGTACCCGAAGCCAGCCTACAAGGGGGCAGCAAGGGAGCGTGATGCGGAGGCTGGTGCTGGGCCTCCTGGAGCTGCAGGGACCCATGTGCCGAGCTGGGGTTAGGGCCAGGGGATTCCCAGGAGCCCCCAGGGGTGAGGGAAATGGGTCTGGTGGAGCCAGAGAGGCTGAGCCGTCTCAGCTGGGGTTGGTAGGAAGCAGGGGAGGCAGAGGAGCTCGGCCCTGGGAGCCAGTGGGTCTGGACAGGTCCAGGGCTCCCTCCCGTTCCCACACCTCCTGCTCTGCTGGGAAGGCAGGGCGGTACTGGAGAGTGAACAGAGCAGAGAGAGAGGCAGTAACTTCGTGGGGCCCTAGTGTGAGAGGGAGAGTTGAGGAAAGGTGACAGACAGATACCTGCAGGTCAGGTCAGAAGGCAGCCACAGGCTGGGGGGGGGGGAGGGAGTGGGAGAGGTGCCCTCCCCCGCACCCCAACTCCCCAGACTGGGAAAGGTGACTGACACCACACACAGCCATACAAGAACAAAGACCACGGGAATCGAGGAGGCAAGTGATGGGGACAGTGACTGTTTGATGAGGTGAAAAGACAGGCACTCTTTAGGAGGTAGGAGGTGGGGGCGTGTGGGGGGGACTGGAGAGAAGCCTTCTCACCAGCGGGGTCCCTCCAGTGCCTGGCTGGGGGGTGGGGGCTGTGGAGTACATGTAGCTGAAGAGTCGCTCGATCTTCCTCAGGGGGACTCCCCCACCCCGGTCACTCATCTGGGGGAGACGGATATGTCGTCAGTGCTCACGCCGCCCACACCCTGACACCCCTGACCCTCTCTTGGTCGTCCCCATCCCCAGGGTCTTCTCTGAGCCCATCTCATGGTGGGAGGGAAGTTCCCACCCCGCTGTCCTCCGGCCCCAAACCAAGAGCCACATACTTTGATGGACAGATCTTCCTCACCCAAGGCCACCATGACCTTGATAGGTGGGAGGACAAGGCTGGACTCGTGGCTTTCCACAGTTGCGCGCATGGCATTCTGTGACGGGAAAGGGGGAAGTGATGAGTGGGAGCAGCCTGGCCCAACCACCCCCAACCCCACAGAGGGAGGGCCATCCCCCGCCCCCTTACCTTGAAGAGTTCAAAAAGCATGTGGTAGAGGTGGGAGGGGACATAGACCATGTGAATTGGCTGTTTGGAGTTGGAGGCTGCGGGGAAAGTCAAGACCAAGGATCAGAAAACTGTCGAGAGGTCACCATTCTGCATTCATTCACTCAGCACCTAGGACCCAGCACTCAACCACCCATCTATCGTCCAACCATCTGCTGGGCCACCCATCCGGCAATTGTTCATCTATTCATACGGTATCCATCCATTATAAGATGTCCGTCCATCCATCTGTTCATCCATCCATCCAACCACTGATGTTTAACGGTCAACATTTATGAATTCCTCCAACTACCCATCCAGTGTCCATTCAACCGTCCAACTGTCCCTCAACTCCGCATCTCCTTCTCAGTTATCCATGCATTCAGAGGGTACAGATCCATCGTGCTCTTGATCCACTGTTTATCGAGCCACCCATCCATTCAAGAAGTATCTATCCATCCTATATCCAGCCTCCTAGCATTCACCCGGACACCGGCATCCCTGGGAGTTTTTTTTTTTTTTTTTAATGTTTATTTATTTTCGAGAGAGAGAGACAGAGCACAAGTGGGGGAGGGGCAGAGAGAGAGGGAGACACAGAATCCGAAGCAGGCTCCAGGCTCCGAGCTGTCAGCACAGAGCCCGACGCGGGGCTCGAACCCACAAACCGCGAGATCATGACCTGGGCCGAAGTTGGATGTTTGACTGAGCCACCGAGCGGCGCCCCCTGGAGAGATTTTTTAATCCAGTGGGGGGGGGGGGGAGAGTTGCTGCACATGACTCTTAGAGCAGCACTCTGCCCCTCAAGAATCGCTCTGGCCTGGAGAGTTTCTTGGTGTCTTTTCCAGGTACCTGGCACAGAGCTTTGTAGCAGGAGCTCAAAAAGTGTGCGGTGGATTAAGGAATGAAGGAATCCCAGGCCCTGCGCTGGGCAGTGGGGCATGAAGTTGAATAAAATTCAGCCCTACCATCTTGGAAATTCAAGTCTGGACAAACACACAACTGACTTTCACATTGGGTGTGGTACCCAGAGCTATGTGCCAGGCCCTGAACTTGACCCCAGGGATACTGAGATAAAGTAGCCTGTCTCTGCCCTTCTATCTTTGTCCCCAAGGAATTCAAACAGAGGTAGGTGGGTGCCTAACCATGTTTTCTAGGAGGTGCAGGAAGGCTTTTCCAAGGACCTGAACTTGAACTGGGCCTTAAGGATGTGGGCAGCATGACTTCCAGGCATGAAATACCTACCTAGGTTTCTGGAACCCAGGTAGGGGGCAGCTAAGGAGCAGGTGGGGGAGGGGAAGGGTATAGAAACTTCCAGATCCCTGATCGCCCTTTCTCCTATGCCCCTGATTCATCAGCAGGTCCTGGCCTCTCTATTTCTTTTTATCAAATCTACCCTCTTTTTTTCGTCTCTGCTGCCTTGCCCTCCCATGGATTCCTGCAGTGACCTCCTAACCGGTCTTCCTGAGGTCTCACTCACCCCCTCCAACCTCTAAATATCTTCACAACGTAAGTGAGACCCTGGCATCGCTGTGTTTCAAATCCTCCGATGGGCTTCCCGGGAAGCTGCACCCAAAATCCCAGCTCCTGTCTGTGGCCATGGGCCCTGAGTGCCCTGGCCTCTGTCTCCAACCCCTTCCCGCCCATCTCCCAGCCCACTCACTGGTCCTGCTGGTCCCTGACCACCCCATCCAAAGTAGGACCCTTGCAGCCACCTTCTTGTATCCCCTCTTGCCTTCCTCTTTTGGTAATAGACACCCCCTCCCCCAAAGTTTTAACAGGCACATGGCTGCCCAGCTAGACTGAATTCCCAGGCTCCCTGGCAGCCGGGCATGGCCAGGTGACTTAGGGGAGTGACTGTCCACCCCCTGAGCCCTGCCTTCTACATCTTCTTCCCCTTCTCCAGCTGGAACTGAGACCTCAGGGTGGGTGGCCAGCTCTGACTGCTCTGCCCCAGGGGCTGGAGAGAGGGAAGCCTCTCTTTTAATTAAGCCACTGTTGTCTGGATTCTGGAAGGGCAGCCAAATTGATACCCTATCAAATACACCGCTCCTCGCCATCGCTGTCATGTGATCTCATCTTGCTTCCTCCCCATCACTTGTCACCATCTGAAATTAGCTTGTTTATTATTTGTTCACTGGCTAACACCCAGCACCAAGAACGTAGCCTCCACGAGAACAGAGTGCCTCGCCTGGGGTGTTTACGGCCTAATAAGTGCTTAATATAAATTAGTAATGATACTACTAATAATAAGTCAATACTAGCTCTGCCTCTGCCCCATCCAGTGCTTTTCCTTCCCCCCCCGCCCCCCAATTCTTTTCCTGACTCTCCCATATCACCTTCTACTCTGGAGCCCTTAGACAAACACACACACACACACACACACGGCCTTGTTCACTCACTATTGATCTCTTGGATCTCCAAGTCAGGGGAGGCCATGTAGTACTTGTCACACAGGAGCTTGGCCATATCATAGGCATCTGAGAGAAGAGAAGGGCCATTTAGGGAATGGGGCGGTGCCGGCAGGCAGCCGGCCCTCTTGGCACTGGCTTGGGGGGGGGTGGGCATCACTAACATTACACCCAAGGGGACAAGGCCCCCACCCGCCAGGGAGTGGCTCAGCCTCGGGCCAGGTGGCCTGAAGGGGGTCTCTGGGGCTCCTCCGTGTGGGCCAGCACGGCGGGGACGGCTTACCCTTCACCACCTCAGAGACGTTGCAGTTGGGGTCAATGCTACCAATGTGTTTGGGGTGGGCCGGGTTGGTGCTGCCGTCAAAAATCAGGGCTGTAGGCAAGAAGGAAGGGTGCTGTCCGTGGGGCTCCCCTCTGCCCCCAGGGCTCTCTGACTCCACCCCTACGCTTAACACCTCTCCCCCCACACCTCCTCCCCGTCTGGACTGTTTGCAGACCTGAAGTCTGCTCAGAGAGCCTCCTCCCCCACACAGCCCACATTACATTTCTTCCTCCTTCTGCTACACCACTTACAAAAGTGATTTTCCCCGTCCCGCATCAGAAATGCTCTGAGCATGAGGAACTCATTTGATTTTCAACTGATTACAATCTCTCAACAGTCACAGTGAATACTTTGGGACTGGGAGATTCGGAACAGCCAACTGTTGCCGGAAGTACTAGAGAGGGTTTTGACGAATACCACAGGGGACAGTGTGTAGGGAGGGAACATGATTTTGCATCCTACAAACACGGAGAACAACACGCCTCATTGCTGCCGTGTTCCTTCTCCGCCGTGGAGCCAGGATCCCTCTTTCGGGTCCTGAGCCACCTCCCCCAGCCCCCCGCTCACTGTGCTGGTTGATGAGCATGCGGATGGAGATGCGGCTGAGGTAGAAGCGGTCCAGAAAGTACTGGATGTTCTGGTTGGAGACCGGGTCGTCGCCGTAGGTGTCCTTGTACTCCAGCACGCCCTGCGCCATGGTGGGCACCACGTCGTTGTGGCGGTTCCGGATGGTGATCAGGGCATCGGTGAACCTGCAGGGCACGGCGGCTGTCGGCCCCCCGCCCTGTCCCAACCCTGGGGCCCCCTCGGGCTCCTCCCCACCTCTGACCTCCTCTCCCCGAGTCTTCATTCACTCGACGCTTCCCAACCTGACGGACACACGGTGCCTTCCCCACTGCTTCCCAAGCCTGCCCTGAATCTCCCACCGCCTGTCTGACAGCTGGGAACTCTTCACGGGCAGGGGCTCGGATCCCCCAACCAGACTCAGGGACACCGAGGCCAGGGGCCAACTCCCCCCTCAGACTAGATATCCTTGAGGACAGAGGTCATTTCTTCTATCCTCTTGGCATTTCTGCATCTGGGTTGTGACCCCGAGCCCCCTCACCTGCACCTGCCCTCCTGCCCCCCGTGGAGGCCCTCACTCACTGGCTCAGGGTACAATGGTCCTCGGGGTCTTTGTCCAGGAACTCCATGATGTCCAGGAGACTTTGGACATACCTGTGTGCAGTGGGGGAGGGGGGACATGGCCTCAGCTCCAGGCCAGGCCTGGCCCGGCCCCCCTTCCCACCTGACAGCTGGCCCCATGCCTGCCCCGCCCCTACGGCGGGCGGCACCCGGACGGCACTGGTCGACAGGCCGCACCACACTTTTTCCCAATGCGTTTCATCTGTATGCGAATCTCCCTGACAACACAGTAAGTTATGCAAGAGCATCTCTCATTTGCTGGTCCCCCATATAGCACCTTTGCTTTGGGATCTAAGAATGGCAGTCTCAGGAGGGCACTGGAGATCATCCCACGCCCGGGGCCTCATGGATTACGGACCAAGATTCTGCAGTGAGAGGAGGCTGGAGCAAGTCACTTAACCTCCCTGAGCGCCCCTTCACGGAAACCGACTGTAACATCTGACCCGTCGGGTTGCTGTTTCATCCCACGGGGCACGGCTGGCCAGCCCGGGGCATGTCGGAGCCCAGGCTCAGTGAGGATTATAGCCTAACACTCTGGGCTGGGCACAGGAGCCGTGCAGTCTGCCCAGGGGAGTGGATTTTGAAGGGCAGGTGGGAAGGACACAGGAGTGGGGCAGGCAGGCCCGGCCCTGGCCATGGGTGGGGCTGGAGCCCCCAGCGAGCCAGGAAAGCTCACTCCACTCCACAGGCCCGACAGGGGTACGTGGCCGCCTGCTGCTCCCATCCGCAGGCCTCGTTGGGAGGCCAATTTCCTCAGGATCTACAAAAGAGCTAGGTAACCGGGGGAGTGTTAGGAAGTCCTGAACTCGGGGCAGCAGGGGACCGGCCGGTGAAAGGGAGTCAGGCCCACCCGTGGCAGCAGAGGGTATCAACCCAGAGCCTGAGTCAACCTAGAGCCCCTGTGAGCCGGGACCCCCGCTGTGCCCCGGCTGACATGCCCAGTCCACAGGCTGTTCTCCTGGGGAAGGCCACCAAGCAGAGCCTCTCTCCGGGAGAAATGCTTCTAGCCAGCAGGAAGGGGCTGCCTGGGGCAGAGGGCTGTGGGGCCCAACAGTCTCTAGGAGAGGCCCCTCCACAGCAGGAGCATTCCTTTGTTCACAGTGCTTTGACCTTGACAGGTATGACGAGCAGGAATTAGCCCCGTTTCACAGGTTCCTCAACTGAGGCCTGAAGCAGCTGTACAGCTGGGAGGTGGTGTAAGAGAAGACTCAAGCCTCGGGCACTCTTGCCACCCCGTAGGGCCGTCTGCTCAAAATGCTCACCTCCGTGTCCCCGCGGGTCCCTCTGTGCAGAATACCCTTCCCCCTTCACCTACCAACCGCGGTCTTCCCTCTCTTGCTTCAGACAGCGGAAGAGAGAGTGGGAGAGCTGGCTTGGGGGCTGGCTCTACTGAGTCGCCGTCCCAGCTTTCCCACTTCGTGGCTGTGTTGCCTGTGTAAGTCGTGCAGCCTCTCTGGGCCTGAGTTTCCGCCTCAGGAAAACGGAGGGTCTTGTACCTACGGCCATTGCTACCTTTCAGTGAGGGTCAAACGTGACCATTGGCCCGGCGCCTAGCACACGGTGAGCACTCTCTAGATGTGCGTCCTTGTCACGAGTGGAGGTTTAAATGTCGCGCTGGGCTTCAAATCCACGTCTGTCTGACTCCAAGTCCACACCGTGTGGCCAGCTGCCCGCCACCTACACGGGTCCTCACAGTGCTGGGGCCGATGTGATGGCGGCCGGCATTTCCAGGGGGCCAGGCTCGGACAGGGCTCGGCCCTGTGCTTGCCTGCTCCCCTACGTTAGCCTCCGCGTTAACCTGGGAGCTAGGTGCTCCTGCTGCACCCATTCCACAGATGAGGGGGCTACCGTGCAGAGCAGGGCCTCTCTCTCTCTCTCTCTCTCGCAGGCTGTGTGCCGCCAGATCCCTGTTCCGCCCCCTCACCGCCATGCCCAGGATAAGCTTCACGCTCAGGATTCTGGGAGGGCAAGGGGATCTGGGGAGAACACCTGCAAGGGTGCAAGGCTGGGGTAGGTAGAAGAGAGGAGGGGGAGGAAACCAGCTGGGGAGTGGAGCCCAGAACCCCTGGGTTAGAACCCCTGCCAGCCTGCCTCGCAGGGCCTTTCCTTCCGGGGAGTAGTCCTCCCCGGTGGACTCTCGGGAGGGGAGAGGAGAGGATGGGAAGGATTTTCCCAGAGGACCCCGGCCCCCGCCTGAAGGCTTGCAAGGTCTGCTGCACCGGATGTCACGATTGGGTCCTAAAGGGAGAGGCACCGGGGAAGGAGTGAGGCTCGCTGGCTCCCGTGCTGCCCCCCGCTCCGAGGGCTGGAGAAAAGAACTGGGCTCGGACCCGGGAGGCCCGAAAGCGGTGGTGCAACGACAGGCACGCCACTTCACTTCCAGGTTTATCCGCCCCCCCAAACCCATGGCCGGACAGAGCAGGCCCAGCCGGCAGCGGGGGCCCGACACAGCTGCCCTAGGGAAGGCCTGGGCCTGCCGACCTCAGCAAATCAGGCCCCGGGGGCGCCTGCCTTCTGGGGCCTTCTAGCCTGCCCAGAGCTCTGGATTTGGGAGGCGGGGGAGGGGTGGGGGTGGCGGAATGTGTGGCGAGGTGGAGGGGGCGAGCGCACACCATGCAGTAACGTCCACAGCCGCTGGGAATAAGAAGTGTGAACGAGGCCGTGGCCATTTGAGGAGGGGGAGGTGGCAGACCTGTCCTGCATCGTCCAGAAGGAAGCTGCTCTGTGGAGGGGTGCTGGGTGCAGTCCCTGAGCCGGGAAGACTCGGGTCCTGGGGCTACAGAAGCCGCTGAGCCGCTCAGGTCCCCGGCTATAAAGTGGGGTTCACGGCAATAGCACTCTGAGGTTCTCAGTCTCAACTCTGATCCTGGAAGGAGTGGGTGAGGGGGTCGGTGACGATTTGGCCCCAGCCCCAGCCCCATGCCTGGGGTACGGCGGGCCCTGGGTTCTCAAGGGCCGTGGTTCCTGTAGGGTTGGGGTGCGGGGTCTACACCTCACTGACGGGCAAGGGAGGTTCATGAGAAGGTGCTGGCCATACGGCCCCCGGCCCCTTTCCCTGCCACCCCTTGGTGGCAGGAGATTCTTAACCTCACTTCACCCCCTACCTTCTGGAAGCACACGCCTACCAGCGCCACGCCCTCCTCCTTGGGCTGGCTTTCTCTCCTGCTCTGTGCTCAGCATCCCTAGGCGGCACACGTTCCGATAAGGGGAGCCCTACTGTCTGTGGAGGACTCGCTTCGTGAGTGTGGAAACCTCTGATCCACATCGCTGCCCCCCCCCCCCCCCCCCCCCCCCCCCCCCCCGGCCAAACACAGCACTCTTCCCCTCCCCTCATGAACGCAGCCACCAGGTCACACGGCCGCCGCTGGAGTCCCGGCTCTCTCACCAGCAGCCTGAGTGATCGCACACCTGTGTCTTCACCTCTCTGAACCTCAGCCTGCTCATCTATGAAATGGAGATAAAAACAAGGCCTCCTTCCTCGGGCGGTCGGGAGCACTAAGTGCGGGAACACACGGACATGCCTAGTTCCTGATGCACAGCAGGCCCTCTGGGTCTGTTTGCTTTGGTCATTGCCATCACTATTATTACCACATTGTCTAAGAGAACCTCGGCCACAGTCACAGATCTTTGGCCTGGAGGGACTGCCGCCCCGGAGCTCGGGGCATCTAACGGTGGCATCTGCCCTTAGAAGCGGGATGGATCCCCATTTTACGGGGGAGGAAGCCGAGGCTCAGGGAGGCCAGAGCCTTGCCAAGGGTGAAGGGTCCAGCAAGCAGCAAAGCCAAGCCTCAAAGTCAAGTGTGCTGACACCGACACCAACGACCAGGGCTTTCTACTCTCTTCCAGTCGCTTCCAAAACAGGCACCCTCTGCACCAGGTCTGTCTGGTTGAAACAATTTATCAGGCTTATTTAAAACCAGGAATGCTCAGCTTGTCCACATTGACCCTCCGCCCTTGCCTAGACTCTCTCAGCAGCTGAGAAACTCGCTAGCTATTGCCACATCTTAGCACCACTGCCTCTGATCGCATTTGTACAGGCCTCTCCCATTTCCCAAGGGACGGATTTTCCTCCCTACCCATCAGACTCTGAGGACAGTGGCCCTCCTGCCAGGCTCCTTGGTATGTTGTCCCCCTGCTGTCGTGCGAACCCTGCCCACCTCCACCTCTGCATCCAAGCTCCTGGAAGAGGTATGCACTCTCTCACAGGCAGCCACCTCGTCCCCATCGGAAAGTCCTTCCTCCCCTCAGACTTCAGCTTCTCTTGCTGCGGCCGATGCCCATTCTCTGGGAAAAAAACCTCAGCAGGCTTCTCTTCAGTGCACTGGGACACTCACTCTAGCGATCCCGTCGCCTGCTCTCCTGCGAGTTAAATCATCCACCGGGAGGGGTTCTCTCTTGTCTAACTCCGCTCCCACCTTCTGTTGCTGGACGCCACTTCCAAGCTTTTGGGGAAGAAAAGCCAGGCCAAGCCCGCCCATGTGCAATTCATTTTCAGGAATGGCCTGGGCAGGAGCCTGGGGGCGTCACGGGCAGTTCAGCAGCTCCCTGCTCCCCTACACCCTGACATACATCCTCCGGCTCTCCTAGGAACATGGCGTCCCGGGAGGGGCACGAGAGGGCCTGTCTTGGAGTCAGGGACCTGCTGGAGAGGCAGTCAGCCAGTCAGCCGGGCAGAGCCGGAGGAGGAGCGGGGGACCAGATGGCACCTTCTGTCTCCTCCCTGCGACTTCCACACGCCCCATGGTGGGAAATGCCGGCTGGCTCAGATGTCCTGCACCTCAGAGGGACAGGGCCCAGTGAGGGGTGACCTAGTGGGGCTATAGGAAGACCAGTTTCTGCCCTCCCCCCCAATCCCCCTTCACAGCTTGTATCCAAAGCACTACAGGCACAGAGTGAGGTCTCAGAGGCCTGCCTCTACACCTTGGCACTGGCAGTTCCAAGGCCTGGAATGCCCTTCCCTTCCTTCTAGTTCTAGGCTCACGGAGGCACCCTATAAGGCCCAGGGATGTATTGCCTCTGCTACGCGTCCATTTCAACTTCCCCGCAACTTTCTGCTTCTTTTTCTAAACGTTTGTTAATTTTGAGAGAGAGGGAGAGCATGTGCATGCGAGGGAGAGGGGCAGAAAGAGAGAGGGAAAGCGAGAATCCCAAGTAGGCTCTGTGCCACCAGCGCAGAGGCCTGTGCGGGGCCGAAACCCCTGAACCGAGATCATGACCTGAGCCGAAATCAAGAGTCGCCCAATACGCTGAGCCACCCAGGCAGGTGCCCCTTCCCCACAACTTTCTGACTCAGTGTGCACCTTCGATGTGCCTGGCCTTGTGCACAAAACGCTTTCCTTACTGTGTCTCATTAAATTGGAGAAAGTCCTGCGTATGCCTATCCATGCGTAGCAAAAATGCTGGAAAGGCACCAATAAAACCTTATGAAACGCTACCAGTGTTTGGTTACGGGGTGGAGGGTATTTGGGTACGGGGTGGGCTGGCATTCTCTTCTAGCTGCTTTTTCGTGTTTTCCAGATGTAAAAGTGGACATGTTATACTTCTACAATGAGGAGAAAAACCTAACCGATGTTACTTTTGAATAATATTTTGGTTCTTGGGGGCGCCTGGGTGGCTCAGTCGGTTGAGCGTCGACTTCGGCTCAGGTCATGATCTCGCGGTGTGTGAGTTCGAGCCCCGCGTCGGGTTCTGTGCTGACGGCTCGGAGCCTGGAGCCTGCTTGGGATTCTGTGCCTCCCTCTCTCTGCCCCTTCTCTCGGTCTCTCAAAAATGAACCAACGTTAAAATGTTTTTTTAATATTTTGGTTCTTAAGTAAAAGTAACTCTTCAGCAGCTCATTGTTCCCACCACTACCTGTGGAGCTCTTAATTTACCCACTCTGCTCCCTACCAGATCACAGGCTCCCTGAGGGCAGTTGCTGCTGCTGTTTTCCCGTACCCAGCATGGCCCTGGGCTCACAGCAGGTGTGGACCCATGCTCCTGAATCCAACAGGGATCCACAGCCACATCACACCATTGCCAGAAGAGCTAGCAAAGGGCTTCTGCACAGGTACCACCAAAGACCAACAATGATTAACCACTTTCGTGCCCCTTACAAACTCCTGCTTGTTCTTCACGTGACTGGCCATTGATTGATGCCATCCAGTTACTTAACCTGGGACAGAGTTCTAGAGTGACCTTTGCTGAGGATTTCCCTCTGCTACTGCTACAACTTTTGGGCCTTGCCCCTCCAAAGTTCTTGGGGGTAGGTACTATGCCTGGGTCTGAGCGTTTCCCAACATCCAAAACAGTCTGGCTTGTAGCTTGGATTACATAATCTGAAAATTCGTTTCTTTCTGTTGCCCTGGCCCTACAATGTTGCCCCAGATAAACGTTACCCGGTAGGTGCTGGCTTTTCAGAACCAGGGCCAGTGGCGAATGGCGACATGAGCTTGGTTTGGGTTTTGGCTGCGAGAACGATTTCCCAGGGGGATCCTGGGTTTCCAGAGGAAGGAGAGTGGTTAAGTATAGGGATGGCCCACAGGCATGGAGGCTAGGAGCTTTATCTTGGCCTCGCATTCCACTTGACCTTGGGCAACTTTCTAGCCTCTTGGAGTCTCTGTGCTTCCCCACTGTCCCCACCTCCCTCAAGGCTGCTGGAAGCACAAAGACTCCATCTCTGAGCCCAGGGGCATCTGGCAGCGGCATGGGCAGTGGAGTGGGAGTGGCCAGGGGTCTCACCAGCTCTGGACCAGCTGTACCGAGGGCGTGCTCAGCACCCGGTCGGGAAGCAGGTTAATCTCTTTCATGATGTTGGCCAGGCGCACGGGCAGCTCCTGCCTCAGGAAGGTGAATGAGGTTTTCTCACAGGCATTGCTGGACCCTAGAGGGAGAGAGAGAGAGAGAGGAGCCCACCCAGCTGCAAACCACTGGAGCCACTGATCATCTCAGGGTCAGGTGGAAAAAAATCCTTCATTTCCTGAGAGTGCAGAGAAGTGACCAGGGGCACAAAGCAAAGCAGCTCTCCTAAGCCCCTGCACTGTTCTCACCTCCATACCACCCCTCCGAACCCTCTTCAAGCTTGCGTCCTCTCCCCAGCCCCCACTGACCCCTGCTTGTCTTCTACCACAGGGGACAGGGCCACTCCCAGGCACTCTTGGAGCCGCCTCTGGCCTAAGCGACCTCACTTTGTGTCTTTCTGTCTCACTTAGCAGAAGCTCCAACTGCAGAGTGGAGGGGGTGGGCTGGGGCTGATCCAGGTGGGCAGAGGAGCCAGGGAAAACCACCCCTTCCCGGGGCTGGAAATGGCCGAGGGGAGCTAAGCCTGGTCCATCGCAGCTGCAGGGGCCCAGCGTCATTGTGGGCCCAGTCTGTCCTCACCTAGGCTGGTCTTGATGACCACTGTAGAGTTGCTCCTGCATTAATGCCTGCCTGTGGGGCAAACAGGGCCCAGGCTTGGGAACCCAAATACCTTGGTCCTTGGTCTGGCTTCAAGATGAAGACCAAGTGATAGACTAAGGCCATGGCCTAGGGTCAGAAGACCTAGGCTCGAGTCTAAGTTCTGCTCCCAACTCTGCCACCAAGGGCATGTCACCGTCCTTCTGAAGATCTGTTTCCCCCACTGTACTGCAAGTGGACCCAACCCTACTATGAGCCCCACCTAGCCCATTTCTATAACTGGGGTCTAGTTTGGACCGGACAACTGCTGGTGGCTGGGAATGGGCCCAGGAGGCTTTCCTACACGGGGACAGCTCGAACAGGGCAGGGGGACAGGCAGACAAGTCCTGGGGAACAGGGGCCCTGTGTCCTGGCTGCCACCTCCCCACCCCCTCCCATCGGTGACGCAGCTGTAACTTGAGCCAGGCACTGTCTCTTCAACTCTTGAGAGACCTGGGCATCCCCTCCTAATCCCCAGCTGGCACCACGGAAATACATGTAGACAGACAGGGCCCACACAATGCCTGTTTCAGTCGCCACACTGGCACAGCTTTGCTTCTGCTCCAGAGGCACCCCCAGGGCGCTGCTGGTGGGTGATCCTGGCCCAGAAACCTAGGGACAGCCAAGGCTGCAAGCCTCCTGACTCCACCTCATGGTGCCCCAGGCCTTGGCCCGGTTGGGGACAGGGAGCCAGGCCCAAACAGATTTGCTCTTCAAGTGTCCTTGCCCACTGGGACAGCTGGGGGCCAGCTCCTTCAGCGGGTAGAGGTATAGGGACCAGCGACCTCCCTCCTGTTGACACTTTCTGAAAGAGCCTGGGTCCCACCTGACCCCAGGGTGCCCAGCCCAGCCCAGGTCTTCTTCCAGATGGTTGCACCTCCCAATCCTGCCTTGTTACTGCCACCAGCATCCCCGCCCTATTTCCTCTCCAACTCCTACCCTTTGAGCCACTAGGGCAACCACCGTTAACCCTTTCTGTCTGGATATATGCCACTCCCTTCCTGCCCTAACATCATCGCCTCATTGCCTCTTACTCCAAGACCTATCGCAAAGCCCAGCAAGACACTGGACCCCTCCTTGTCAGTGCTCCCACTTCCCATTAACGACCTAGTCCAGAGCTCTTCCCCAGGGCACCTTAACCCTTTCAGGGCCAGCACGCCCCCCCCCCCTTAACCCTTTCCTGCCTGGTACCCTTCCAAGCAACCCTTCGCTGTCACGCAGGGCCTTTCTTCTCCTCCGCATTGATCCTTCAAGACCAGGGCTTCTTCACTTACCGCCCCCCGGCGCCCCGCGGGCCCCCGCGGCCAGCCGCCCCCCGCGCACTCCGTACCGAAGTCCAGAAACTGCTTCATGGACAGCGGGGACGGGGAGAACTTGCTGAAGTGTTCGATGTACTTGGGCGCCCCTGCCAGGGACGCATTTTTCAGCAGCGCGCGGACCCAGCGCATGGCGGCGGCGGCGGCGGCGGCAGCGGCCGCTGCTCGGGCTCGGGCTCCAGTCCCTCCGCGGGCAGCGCTGGCTCTAGCGGCGGCCCAGCCCGGCCCAGGGACTGGGGCCCGCGGTCTCCTCCCCGCCCCGGTCCCGGCAGTCCTCCAAGCCCCGGCCAATCGGCTCGTCGAGGTGCCCTGACGTCGCCAATGGCCGCTCACAAACAACCCCGGCAGAGCCAATCGCCTCTTGCCTCGGCACGTGGCTTCCCCTGGACCCGCCCCCTTAACCCGTCTCTGCTCGGCGAGGCCCGTTGTTTTCTTGGGTCGCACCGAGGGCCCGCCCCCCCGAGCGTTGGTTCCGCCCTTTCCTCCTCCGGGCCAAGCCCCGCTTAACCCCTGCCTCCCCAGAGGTCCGTTATTCCTCCTTTCCACTTCCCTTCCCGCGCTCTCCCCGAATCTCCTTCGCTCGCCTCCCCTGAAATTATCCGGATAGTTTTCAACGAATCCCTTCCCTCCCAAAGGGACCTGTTTCACCCGCCCGGATCCGCATCTGCGCTCCCCGAGGGGGACGGTCTGGTGGGTTCCCAGGCCGGATGACAGTGACTTAGACTGGAAATGTTTGCAAACTTCGGGATCAAGATGCAAGCCCATGCTCACCCCTCGTACAGATTTGCCCCCACCCGCTTCCACAAAGATCCAAGCGGCTCGGGAAAAGGCGACACCCAGAGTCAAAACCCTAACGACTGGCGGCAGCGGAGGCAGCCGCTAGCATCGGCGCTATGAGTGCAGTTTACAAAACACTTATTTTATTATTCTCTACTCATTTGACTTGAGAAAGCGACCATCTTCGCACTGGGCTTCCTTAGAGAAAGGTCCTGGCAGGTGATCTGTGCTGGGGATTGGGGAGCCCTCCCTTCCCCAGTAGCCCTGAGCTCTCATAAGAACTTGGCGCCCCCTCTCGTGGTGGTACGTCCTGACCCCGCCTTGCCCCTTTGATGTTTTCACTCTTTCACTGTGTTCTTGGGCCCCACTGACCAAGTGCCCAATAGGCTCTGGGCTTTGTGCTGGGAACAGGAAACACAGAAAGAATAAAGACGTAGTCTTTCCCCTTGATGGTTTCATTTCTCAGTTTGGGAGGTACCTGCTTAAGAAGTAAGTAGTTGCTATATAACAATGTATTACAGTCACCACCGAGCTATGTGGAAGGCTTCACAATGGCAGGGACTCTTAGCTGAACGAATAATAACCTATGTGCTGGGCACGGTTTGCATGCGTTATTTTATTTAATTCTCCAGATGGCTCGATTGTGCTATTATTATCCCCATTATATAAATGAGGAAACTGAGGCTCAGGGATCCTTCTCAAATGCAAATCTGAACTTGTTTTCTGTTGTTGTTTTTGTTTGTTTTTTTAGTTTTATTTATTGAAGTCACCTCTGCACCCAACACGGGGCTCAAACTCACCGCCCAGAGATCAAGAGTCCCATGCTCTTCCAACTGAGCTGGCCATGAACTTGTTACCTCCCTTGCTCACGGCCTTTCAGTGGCCCTCTACTTCTTACTGGCGCCTTTCCCGCTGCTGCATGATGTGCTTTGGCTTAACTCTCCAGGTTCATCTCTCCATATTCCCCTGCTCCACTCCCAGCCATAATCATCTACTGCCTTGAACCAGCCTCCAATCTCCAAGACGTTACAAAGGCTGTCTCTTCTGCCGAGATCATTCTTTTTTCTCACCACCTGCTCCTTCTTCAAGTCTCTGACCCTACCAGGCTGGGTTATGGGTTCCCTCCAAGGGCTCCTTGGACCTCCCAACCTTAGCACTATTTGGGTCTTATCACACTGAGTGGAAATCGTCGGCTGACTCCTCTGTCTCCGCCACTAGACTTGAAGCTTCAGGAGGGCAGGGATGTCTGTGTCTGTGTAATTCACTGCTCGATCTCCAGCCCCAGGTATAGCACCTGGCACACAGAAGGGAAAAGAATGTGAAAATAGAATTGGGGTCACCACGGAGACATGCCACAAAGGCACCAGGGAGGAACAACGAAACATCCTTCCAGCTGGCAATTACATCATTGATGATGTTGGTGAGTGCAGTCCTCAAGATGCCAGGAAGAGTATATGGCATACTACATGTAAAAAGCCCGGCCCTGGGGGCGCCTGGATGGCTCAGTCAGTTAAGCGTCCGACTTCAGCTCAGGTCACGATCTCGCGGTCCATGAGTTCAAGCCCCGCGTCGGGCTCTGGGCTGATGGCCCAGAGCCTGGAGCCTGCTTCCGATTCTGTGTCTCCCTCTCTCTCTGACCCTCCCCCGTTCATGCTCTGTCTCTCTCTGTCTCAAAAATAAATAAACGTTAAAAAAAATTAAAAAAAAAAAAAAGCCCGGCCCTGGGCCTGGCACATAGTAAATAATCGGTAAATAGCAGCTATTACTGTCAAAATTTAAGTAATAATGAGAAGGCCGTAAGCCCTGAGGCTAGGTGTAGGAGAGAGATTTCCCGTGATCCTCTCGTTAGTGCTGGACTTCTGAATTTTTTTTTTGACGTTTATTTATTTTTGAGACAGAGAGAGACAGAGCATGAATGGGGGAGGGTCAGAGAGAGAGGGAGACACAGAATCTGAAACAGGCTCCAGGCTCTGAGCTGTCAGCACAGAGCCCGACGCGGGGCTCGAACTCACGGACCGCGAGATCATGACCTGAGCCGAAGTCGGACGCTTAACCGACTGAGCCACCCAGGCGCCCCAAAGTGCTGGACTTCTGTAATGTGGCCTCTGTGCTTAGGTCTGCAAAGCTTGCTGCAGGGTGATAAGGGGAGTGGCATGGTGTGGTCAAGCTAGGTTTAGGTGATGCTGAGGTAACCTCCACCCACACCATGCCCAGATTTCCCACTATATATACAATGCAGGTTGGTGGGGGGCGGGGAGGGGGGCTCTCAATCCAGGCTTCTACAGCAGCAGCAGCAGCAGAGGAGGGAAAGCCCGGGAGGGCCTCGCCCAGCAATTAACTCTCTCAGCCCAGAATCAATCCGCTTCCCTTCTGCTCACAACTCACTGGCCAATATTAGTCACATGACCTCATCCAACCAGGAAGTGCCATCCAACCTTGTGCCCAGAGGGGGAGAATCACCTTATGGGTCCTTTTTGTGACACAAAAGCTGAGACCCTCTTGGGGAACAGTTTGGAGGTGCTACAACTCCAAGGAGCTCCCGAAGCTTGACATGATCAAGGACCCTTTTATATAAAGTGGGTATTGCCGCCTCTCTACCATGATGTTTCTTTCATAAAAGTGTAGCACCAGTCCTGAAAATGACTACTTACACTATGGTGTGTGTGTGTGTGTGAGAGAGAGACAGAGACAGAGAGAGACAGAGACAGAGGGAGAGACTGTGTTCTCATCCAAGCATAAACAGTCTGTCATACACACACACACACACACACACACACACACACACACATATGAGACTGGGGGCTGAGCCTGTGAAGGTGGCCAGAGGAAAGTGTAGATCCCTAGATCCCACCTTTTTTCATAAGTAGAAAGTGTCTGCAAAAGACAGGAGTGAGCCGGACTGAGCTCTGCAGCTGGACTTTGCCACCCCACGCGTGGTGTTACTCCCGACTGAGCGAATAACCCAGGTTTTGGAAAATGAACTGGGGGTTCCGATTATTATTGGTTCTGAGAGCTTTGGGTAGTGGCTGGGGTTTTCCTGGAGGAAGTGGAGCTTCCACTGTCAGTCATCCCGGAAAGGGGCAATCCCAGCCCAGAAAGTGAGAGGCAGTCAGTGAGGCAGGCTGAGAGACACCCAGGCAGACATCAGCAGGGGGTCCTGGGAGAAAAGCCTGGGTTTGTGGGCTCTCAGAGCGGCTGAGTAGAGGATCTGCCTCTAGGCTTCACTGAGTAGTAATTTTCAGCCTCCGGGGAAGTCTTCCAAAGGCCATAGCTTTGAGGACGATGGACGGAAGGACCCAAACCACAATTTAGGACAAAGAAGTCATGGGGAAAGCTCCGTCCTCCCAGTCCTCCCAGGCTCGTATGGAAAGGGGGCCTTAGGGAGGGCTTGGCCCAATAACGTGGGCCAAGGGGGCTCAGTACCGAAGCAGCCCTGGAGCAGTGGCCACAGACTAGGACTGCAGGTACCCCTGCCCAGAGTCTGCGCAATAGATACTAGGACCTTTCCATCTTTCCAGTCTTGGGTCCCTGGCTCGCCCTCTGATCTACTCAACATGGTGCCTAGGGGCGGGGGTTTGGGTGCAGTTGCAGCAGAAAAGCAGGCTCTTATCTGAATCCAGCCACTGGATGAAGGTTCTTGGCTCTGCGCCCTTGCACTCAGCCTCCCTGCACCAGCATCCAGGACTACCTGTTTCTATACAGCAGAGTAGCTTTCTGCCTCTTCCGGACCCTGCACATCACCACCTCTCCCTCCCTCCTCCTCCCCCAGGGCCGGCACACTGTGCACCAAGAAGCCGTTTGGGATTCTCTTCAGTCTACTCGGGTCCTCTCCCTGACTTCAGGTTCTGGATCTCAGTTATATGTCCACGAGCATCCCTTAGACCAGGACATCACTGAGAGCAGGGGCTGGCATGTCCCCCTCCCCACCTCTAAGATCCCTCCCTGCACCTGGCTTTGTCCGCCCAGGGGTCAGCTAGATGACATTGCTATCCAACAGACCGAACTGGGGTTGGTACAGGGTGGGGGTGAATGGAGGCCGATGCAGTGCATAAAAACTGGGAGCTGTTTATTGGTCGCCTGAGAAGCCTATATACAAAGAAGGCACAAGGAGGGGGAGGGAGCCTCCCGCTACAGTACCATGGAAGGGGACAGGGACTGGAAAAGGGAACCGCCAAGAGGCAGGGGTCAGGAGAGGTTCCCTGGAATCGGCCTCAACTTCTAGACTGGGCCTCAGGACCTACCCACCGGGGAGGAGGCAGAGCTAGGTTGGCTCTGAGAAAGCCAAGGACAGCCAAGAACTCTCCTTCTAGGTCCCCTCCCCATGGTCAGTGAGGGCAGAATAGGTTCTGCCCAGGGGGCAGGGCCAGGGCTCCCTCCCTGTTCTACATTCAAGTGTCGCTCCCTCTGTGACCTTGCGTGCGTTGCGGTGGGGGGGGATGGTCTCTCCAGGCCTTCAGAGGCCTGCGCGGTAGTGGTGGGTAAGAAGTGGGATCTCCTCTCTACGTCCAACATCTCCTTGGCCCAGGACTGGTCCCCTCCTCTGCTGAGCATTCCACTGAGTTCCCAGGGCAGTCCCGCCGCCACGTGTCGAGCTGGCCAGCGGCTTTTGTCCGTCTTTGTTCCTCCAGACTGCTCTCCTCGCCAGTGCGGGCCGTGGCCGAGGAGAGAGGCTTCACAGAGGTCCGTGAAGGAAAGCCATCTCGGGGGCCTTCCTTCTAGCTCACTCTGCTCTTGGGTCTGAGCACGCCCAGTCCTGCAAACGCCACGGTGGGCAACCTGAGGCAGGCCCCCGCGCCCTCTGGCATGGGTGCCGGGAGCTGCTGCTGGGGGCCCGGCGCACCGCTCCCTGTCAGTAGTTTTAGACTTAATAGCAGAGTCAATCCAGTGACTATGGCTCAAGATGGGTCCAGTGTGCATGGGGGAGGTGTCACCACAGCGGGGGCATTTTCCTCCTGGCTCTGGTGGAGGCCCTTTGGCTTCGTTTTGGCACAGGCAGAGGCAGGGCCACGCATGTCCACGCGCCAGCCGTGGTGCACAAGCACAGGCCACAAGCAGGGGGGCCCGCGTGTGTCCAGGGCCCAGGGCTGCGGTGAGCTTGGCGCTGCAGGGCCCGCGACCCCGGCCCTCCTGCGGGGAGCCCGTGGCCAGATAGCCCACGCGCGTGCTCGAAGAGGTGTGTGTGCCTGAGTCTGCTGCTGCCAGCCAAAGGCAGTGGCCCCTGTGGACCGTCTGGGGCATAACTTATGATAAATAGAAGGGGGCACCAGGGGGAGCAGGGGTGGGATCGGGGAGGACATCAGTAGTATCGGTCCCGACTCTGCCAGCTGGTGACCCAGTGCTTCTTGGTAGGCACGGTGCTCCCTGGAGGCGGATAGCGCTCCTCCTCCCGGATCCGCACCGCGTGGTACTTGGGCATGATCCGGTAATAGCGGGTCCGCTTAAAGAAGTCGCACTGCATTGGGGTGGGGGGTGGAGAAGAGGAAGGGTATCAGCGAACCAGCAATCCGGGCCGCAGGAAGTTGTGCCCAGCCGCTTCCTCCCCCCACCCAGAGGCCCTCAAAGCCGGGACCCCCTGACCCAAACACATGCCATCTCCCTGCACCGTGACAGGGAGGGCGAGGTTGCCCACCCCACGCCCCAGAGGAAGGAGGAGCTGAGGAGGGCAGAGAGGAGAAGGGAGGCAGATGGAGACAGAGGTGGGGCACTGAGATTGTTGATGAGAGGGCCAGGATGGGTGGTGGTCTCCCCTGACCATGCCGTTGGGGCGGGGGGGCTCCAAGGAGGAAAAGTACTAGTTCCCAGGAGAAGGACTCTACTAGTCCCGTCCTTCTCAGGAGGTGTAGACTCACTCCGGAAGTTTGCTGTGTGGCCTAGAGATGGGGCCTCGCCTTGGCCTTGCTCCTTTTCCAAGAAAGCTTTCCCAGAAAGCCAAGGGGCACGGGGAGCATTTTACGGCCCCCTCTTGGGACCCCAAGTCTTCAGGGGAGGCAGTGAGAAGACACGATGAGCTCTCCCAGGGAGTGGAGGGAGACCAGTGGCCTGCTTTTAGGGGTGGTGCTGGGGACAGAGTGAAGTGCAGAGAGGGCCCATGGGGAGGAGGAGCGGATAGGACAGAGTCAGAGGCCCCGGCCAGCTGCGAGGCTCAGGGAAGAGGGCCCGGAGGCCGCGTTACCCGGGTGGGCCGGGGGGCGGGGGACTGCCCCCCTCAGTAGTCGTCGGTCAGCCTCTCTGTCTCTGACGGCTGGCTCTTCATTTCCGCCTTCTGCCTCTTAGCTTCATACAGGGCGCGAGTGCGGGCTCGCTTGAAGAAGCCGCACTGCGGAGGGGAGGAGGTGGGGATGGGCCATCAGGGGGAGCTGGGGGGTCCTTGCCAGCAGCACTCATGGGCGGGGGCTTAGGGCTGCGGAGCCCGGATGCCTAGGCCCCCGGCCCCAGCCCCAGCTTGGTGGTGTGGCCGGAAGCCAGAGCTTCCTGGCTTCTCCTTTCCAGCTTGCAGGTCCCCCCCCCATTAGCCAGGCAGGAATATCCTGGTGAGTGAGGTCAGGATGGGACAGGGGGTGCGACTGGCAGCTGGGGAGAAAGGTGGGGATGACATGGGGGAAGGGTGGGGGAGACGTGAGGAATGGGGTGAAGGGAGGGCTGGCGAGGGTCTGCTGGTGGGAGGTCCCAGAGTGGAAGTCCCAGTGGTGGTCTGGGGTCCTCACCTTCCAGAGCAAGAGGATGATCAGCCCCAGAAGCAGCAGCCCGGCACTCACGGCCACAAGCACCAGCCATAGCTCGATCTCCGCTGGCAGGTCCTCCACCAGCTCAGAGTCAATGTCCACGGAGAACTGGAGAGCGAGCGTGGGAAGAGGCTCAGCCCTGTGTCTGCCCCCTGGGGCCCCACGCTGGGCCCAGGACCCTGCTGTTTGACCTGCTACCAGCAGGGGGCACTCCGGGACCAGAGAAAGCCCCTGCCCGCCCACTGACGGCGGCAGAGGCCTCCATTCTTTCTGGTTTTCCCTAGATGCAGACCGGCAGCAAAGGACCAGCGTCAGATCTGGGAGGCAGCCTGGAATCTGGGTTTGTAACCTACCCATCCTGGATGAGCTGTGTGTGTGGCCTTGGACAAGTAATTCCTCCCCTTGGAATGTACATTTCATGCTCTCTAATATGGAGATCATCATGCCTACCTCACAGGACGGCAGAGCGGCCAAGGGCATGGGTTCTGGAACTAGACTACCTGGGTTCAAGTCCCACGTGTGCTATTCCTTAGCTGTGTGACGTTGGGAGAGTTACTTAACCTCTCTCTGTAAAATGGAGACTCTGAGAATGATACCTACTTCAAAGGTTACTGGGAAAGATTAAATGTGTTTGCCGGATACATAACCAGCACTCCACAAATATTTACAAAAAAATAAAGAATGCAGAGCTTATAGCACCATATTTCTTCCCCTACAATGTATATGTATATTATAATATAAAATTATATTACATATATTACAACATGTTATATAATCATACATTATAATATATATTATATACAATGTAAAGTATATATTATAAAATACATTATACAATATTGTTATAATTATATATAACATTATATATAATATTGTTATAATTATATATAACATTATATATAATATGATATATAATACATAACATTGTAATATAATATACCATACATAGCATATAAATGTTATATATGGTATTATAGTATAAAATTATATTACATAATGTATATATATTTTTATATATTTATATTTATATATTTATATTACATTACTTATTTATATACATAATGTATATATATTTAAATAGAGAAAATTTTTTTCTGACTATGACTATATATCATTCTTTCTTTTCTTTTTTTTTTTTTCAATATATTTCTTGGGGCACCTGAGTGGCTCAGTCGGTTAAGGGTCTGACTTTGGCTCAGGTCATGATATTGCAGTTGGTGGGTTCGAGTCCCGCATCACGCTCTGTGCTGACAGCTCAGAGCCTGGAGCCTGCCTCTGACTCTGTGTCTCCTTCTCTCTCTGCCCCTCCCCTGCATGAGCTCTGTCTCTGTCTCTCAAAAATGAATAAACGTTAAAAAAAATTAAAATACGTATTTCTTTAAACGTTTATTTATTTTTGAGAGAAAGAGAGAAAAAGACAGAGACAGAGTGCAGACGGCGGAGGGACAGAGAGAGAGGGAGAGGCAGAATCCAAAGCAGGCTCCAGGCTCCAGCTGTCAGCACAGAGCCCAACGCGGCTCGAACCCAGGAACCATGAGATTATGACCTGAGCTGAAGTTGGACGCTTAACCGACTGAGCCACCTAGGCACCCATCATCTGTATTTAAACAAAAAATAATCAAAATAATTTTTAAAGAAATAATCATGGGGCAACTTATGGCAGTTACGTGTCGACTTCGGCTCAGGTCATGATCTCACAGTTAATGGGTTCGAAACCCGTGTCGGGCTCTGTGCTGACAGCTGGAACCTGGAGCCTGCTTCAGACTCTATGTCTCCCTCTCTCTCTGCCCCTCCCTCACTTGCACTCTCTCTGTCTCTGTCTCTCTCTCTCAAAAATAAATAAACATTAAAGAAACTTAAATACAGATGATATAAAGAAAACGAAAGGTTCCCAGTAATATTACTTCCTAGAAATAACTCTCCTCAACATTTCAGTGAACCTCTTTCTGTATTTTTTAATACATATGTTGAACACACACACTCTTTTCTCCCACAGAAATGGGGTCTCTGTGTGCTGCACACTCTTCTGCAACCTGCTTCCTCTTTGTTTTATTATCATCATTTTGTGATGTCAATTAATAAAGATCAACCTCACCTCTTCTGAGGACTGCATAGTCATTCTAGAAAATGTACCACAATTTATTGAACCAACATCCTAGCGAAAGACATGCAGACTGTTTCCAATCTCATGCCATTATAAACAACGCTTTAAAATATCCTCGTATATTTATATTCGCCTATTCATCCTGTTAGCTCTTTAAGACGTATTATCATGTGCTGCCTCAAAAGCAGTGTGCATTTCACACTCTAATAGATATTGACAAATGCATTTCCAAAAAGAATCCATCAATTTATACCCTGACCAACAGCATTTCCTTCTACCTCATCAGCACGGACAGTGTTATTCTTTTTAATCTTTGCCAATCTGATAGGAAGAAAAAAAAAAAAAAACCTTGCTGCTGTTATTTTTATGACCTCACTATTGAGGTGACTATTTCTAGTTCACCCTGTGTACACTGTCCATTTATCTTTATGCTGCCCTATTTACCTTTACATATTAAAAATTGGGCGCCTGGGCGGCTCAGTCGGTTAAGCGTCCGACTTCCGCTCAGGTCATGATCTCACGGTTTGTGAGTTCGAGCCCCGCGTCGGGCTCTGTGCTGACAGCTCGGAGCCTGGAGCCTGCTTCGGATTCTGTGTCTCCCCCTCTCTCTGCCCTCCCCCTGCTCACGTTCTGCCTTTCTCTCTCTAAAATAAATAAAAACATTAAAAAAAAATTTTTAAATACATCTATACCAACACTTCACCATATGTGCTATAAACATTTTTAAAAGCAATCTATCATTCGCCCTTTTAGTTTTTTTATCATCAAATTTTTTTAAAACTTCACATGGTCTAACTTGTCAAATACTTCCTTTGCTACTTCTGGGTGTAGTAAAATGACTCCCTCCCCCCATAACTAAAGATTACTGTTAAATTGTTTTCTGAGTTTTCTTCTGGCATATTAAGTTTTATTTCCTATATTTAAATATCTACTCTAACTCAACTGTATAGTTGGTTATCATGTGAGGTAAGGGTTTGTCTTTACTTCCCAAATGGGTTCTCCCAACCCAGCTTAATAACCTAACTTCTTCCGCTGCTTAAAAGTGCCGTCTGCGTAATAACATAAATTTCTGTTCTGTTCCATCGGTCTTTCTGGCCCTTCCCCCACTACCTTAATTTATTTTAGGAAATACACCATAATATATTTAGCCAACCCTCCCTTCAGCTCCCGTGTGTATGTCCTCCACTAAATCCTTTTCACAACAAATTGTTAACAATTTTGCCTTTTTTTTTTTCCCCTCCCCGATGTAGCTTGGAACCAAGCTGGAGAACTTTGTTCTCAAGTCTCCACGGGGATGGCAGTTCTCCCCAGAGAAGCTGTGCAGGTCCAGTAAGCTCAGGCAGGGGTTCTCAACCCTGGTTGCACATTAGAATCCCCAAGGGGCCTTTTAAACATACCCAAACGGGGGCCCCACCCCCACAGACTCCGATTTCATTGCTTAGGGGTGCAGTCCAGACCCCAGGGGCCCTCCAGAGGATTCCCAGGTGCTGCCACGACTCAGAACCACACAGCTAAAGACGCGCTGTGCTCCCCTGCCCCGGCCAGGTACCCCTGCTCCCCAAAACGCTCACTCACCCACACGGTCTTGTTCTCCATGCTGATGGCCGGGATGCTGGTTCGGAGGAACAGGGTAGCCCAGCTGCTTACCCTGACCCTGTCAAAGTCTCTGTAATCCTGGAAGCAGGAGGAGGGGGAGGGATGCATTAAAAGAAGCAGCTGAAGCCCCTCTGAGCCTCCCTCTTGACCCCGAGCACCAACCCCCGACCAGGGTACCCTCCCCCGACACAGCATCTTTAAGAGGCACCCAAGGGACCTGAGAGCCAGGCGTCTCCACACAAATGCATATCACCCATTCATTTCTTTTTTTTTTTTTTTTAATTTTTTAAAGGTTTTTTTTTTATTTAGTTTTGAGAGGCAGAGAGAGACAGAGCACAAGCAGGGGAGGAACAGAGAGAGAGGGAGACACAGAATCGGAAGCAGCCTCCAGGCTCTGAGCTGTAAACACAAGCCTGACCCGGGGCTCGAACCCACAGACTGTGCGCTGAAGTCAGACGCTTAATTGACTCAGCCACCCCTCACCCATTCATTTCTGCCTCAGGTCCTATGCCGGATGCTGCAGACAGCAGAGACAAGGAAGGTCACAGTCCAGGTCAGGTCTCTGGGCTAAATCTGGCCCGTCACTTGCTTTTGTAAATAAAATATTTTTGAGACACAGCCATGCCCATCCGTTTAGATATTGTTTATGGCAGCTTGCGCTACAATGGCAGAATTGAATAGTTACCGCAGAAACCGTCTGCCCCACAAAAGCTGAAAAGATTCATAATCTAGTCGTTTACAGAAAAATATGGTCTAGGTGGCCTGAGCAGGCCGGTACCGGAGTAACTGTAACCTAGAGTAGAACGTGACCAGTGGCATGTGCAGCTTCTGAGAAAGTTCTGTGGGTAGGGGGTGTCTGGGTGGCTCGGTCGGTTACCGATTTCGGCTCGGGTCACGATCTCACAGCTTGTGAGTTGGAGCCCTGACTCAGGTTCTGTGCTGACAGCGGCAGAGCCTGCTTGGGATTTCTGTCCCCGCCCCCCCCGCCCCTCCCCCACGCTCCCTCGCTCTCAAAATAAATAAATAAACATAAAAGAAAAAAAAGTTCTGTGGGTGTCCAGGGAGAGCGTTTGCAGCTGGAAAAGTCAGAGAAGACCTCACTGGTGGTGAAGCATCTGGGGAGAGCCTGAGGGCCGAAGAGGAGTTTTCATGCAGCGACAACAGAGGGGGAAGGACCAGCACAGCAAAGGCGTGGACGTGGGAAAGGAACACACACACACCCCAAACAGAATGACGGACACACGAGAGAAGGTCGTTTTGGCTGGAGACGGACATTAGGTCATGTCCACAGGCAGACACACGAACTAACGCTGACAGGCATACAGTGACAGGTGTCCCATTCGCCGCATGTTAAATACGATGCTGTCACTGACGCACGCACGCACGCACACACAGGCACGCATGTGCACCTAAGGCCTTGCTGGGACCCTGGCCTCACCCTCTCCCTGATGCTCTCCCCACCCTGGTAGGGGGCAGTGACCTCCAGATCCAGGCACTGACCTCAATGAAGGTGCTGTTCCACACTCGTGCCTGCACCGTCACATTGGTGATGACGGGGCTATCGGGAATGAGGCACTCCAGCCACACACAGCGGGTGCGGTCACTGCCACAGCTCTGAGGTGGGCAGGGAATACAGGACATGAGACGGTCTGGGCCTCCACCTGAAGCCCGATCCCTTTGTGTACAAATGGGGCCCAACACCCAACACCCCCTTCTCAGCCCCTCCCACACTGAGCCTTTGTTCACGCCAGCTCCTGCCGCCTGGGACACCACCCCCTACGTCCCCCAGCTAGTCCTCAACGTGCTTCCCAGGCCTGTTCCTCTCTCCCTTCCAGCAGAGGGCGCCCCCCACCACCCACATCTCCCTGCCGGACCGCCCCCCCCTCCCCCTTGCCATTCATCCTGTCTCTCCCCATTCCCCAGTCCTCATGTCCAAGGCTTTAAGCCGCTATGTCACCCTCAACAGGATGGGGCTCTCAGGAATACGGCCAGTGTCTCTTCCTTTGGCCCGCTGAATTGGCGGCAAGGAGAGTAGGATAACCACTGAGGCAGGAGATGAGTCTCCTCCCTCCGACTAGGGGCTCCTCAAGCCACGGGGTCACATCACCTCATCAGACTGGGGGCTCCTGGTGACTAGCACCCATCAGCCTTGCTTCAGTGCCCCCTCGTGCCCACATAGGCTGTGATGGGTGGGGATGGTCCCTTCCAACCTTGCCCTGGCCACTCACCAGTTGGGTCTCAGACTTGGCTTTCTTGGCAGCAGCCAGAGTGACTGGCGGGGGACCCTGGCCTCCCCCTGGGTCCAGCTGTCGTCGCCTGCGCTGTGGAGATGGCGGCCTGTCCCCAGGGACCTGAAGAGGGAAGAAGGGGTCGGCTAGGAAAAAGGGGTGGGAGCAGAGTAGGGGGGAGGGGAGGGGGAGAGGTAGGCTCCTAAAGGGGTATGAGGAGAGGGAGGGCAAGACGCCGCCCTTCCTCCCTGCAGCATGCAAATGAGGTGTAATGCAAACGAGATGTAAATGAAAGATCCCCGAGAGAGCCGGTGTCCTTACCGAGAGAGTGAGATTCAGAGGGTTGACAAGGTCTCCAGGTGGTCGGCAGGGCCAGGACCCATTGCCGTGGACGGTGATCTCTGTAGGGTACAGCAGCCACTTGCCATTGATGACTTCGTAGGGCCACTCCAGCCCTAGGACCAGGGTCCCCAGGGCTGCCAGCCCTTCCCCCATTGGGCCCACCTGTGGGCACAAGGGGTGTCATGGCCACCGCCTCCTGGAAGACCACCTCCATCTCACCCATCCCAACCCTCACACCCTCAGACCCCAGACCCACCCCCCCCCCACACTTCCCAGCAGTCCCCGCCCAGGGTCCCAGTGGCCCCCTTACCTGGAACTCATACTTGAGGGGGCTTCCCACATCCTCCACAGTTTTCATGCCAGACTCGCCCATCACTGTTCCCCCAAAGAAGCTTTGTAGCCGGTGACTCACCCTAAGGGTAAGAAAGACGCTGGAGTGAGGGGGTGGGAGGGGCCCTGGCAGAGGGGCCAGGCACCGAGGAAGGTGAACCACAGCTCCTCCAACAACAGGCAGACCTGAGAAAAATCCCTGCTTGGCATTTACTAGCTGTCTGCTAGTTATGCCTCAAGCGAGTGATTTATGCTCTCAGAACCTCAGTTTCCTCATCTGTAAAATGGAGTTAATAACACTTGCTGTATCACGGGGCTGTTGTGGGAAGTCAGTGAGCTGATGTATATAAAATTCCTAGCACAATGAGCTCTCATGAAATGGTAGGGCCACACCAACACCTTAGCCCCAGGGTTGCTGATTCCTCCACTGCTACCTGCCTTGCAAGGAGACTAATAATAATAATAATAATAATAATAATAATAGCGATTGTTGTTAAAGGAAGGGATGACCCACGGGAAGTAGAGGCCTGAGGACACCAGGTGGGGAGAGGTGTGTCCGAAGAGCTTGGGAGCCACATTCAGGACACAGAAGCCCCAGCACAGGCACAGCAGGCTGGGGCAGGCGTGGTACCCACATGCTGAGTGAGGCCTGGAGCGTGTAGTCCACCAGCAGGGTCAGGGTCATGGGCCACAGGTTGTCCTGGTGACTTGACCTGGGGAGGGAACGCAGGGGGTAGGGGAGATGTGTCGGCTGAGGCTGGGGCAGGAGGAGGCCCCAGGGCGCCTCACTCCTGACACAGACTGGTCTCAAGGTCACTCACGTGGAGAGCTGTAGCTGCGCCTGGAGTTCCCTCGTGTGCAGAGTCACTCCGATGACCTCGAACGTGATGAGCAGCTCCATCTGCCACGAGGGCCGGGAAGGCAAAGAGGGGCATTTGGGGCCGGGCAGGAGCAATGCCACGGGGGACAGAGGGACTGAACCCTACCCTAGGGAGTTGGTTCTCTGGCCGCCTCCCCCCCGTTGTGAGCAAGGGGTCTCCACCTGGCCACCTGTGTCCACTCTTCCGCCTTGCTAGCCTCATCCTGCTTCCCTTTCCCCTTCTTCTCTGTCAATGACATCTCCGATGCTTTCAAGCTACAAGACTTTCAGCAAGTTACTGTACTTTCTAAGCCTGTATTTTCTTTCTATAAAACAGTACCTACCTCCTCAGAAGGTTGTGAGAATTACAGCATAAAAAAAAGTGCCAAGTGTTGGACTCAGGGCCCGGCACATAGTAGGTGCTCAGCAAAATCCAGTTTCCTCACCTCCACCTGCTCTAGCTTTGTGTGTAGCTCCCTAGTGGCCCCATTTTTCTTAGTCTCTGGGTCTCTCCTCTTGCCCCCCTGTATCTCCCTGTGTCCTACCCTGGCTCTTTGCTTCAAGGAGGCCTGGGAAGCAGGCAGGCACAAGCAAGGTTAAGGTGCTCATCAGAGTAGCAGCCTGGGACCCACAGGGCTGGGAAGGTCTGGCTAGCACTCACCCTCTGGTTCCGTTTGAAGGGGTTCCCCAGCTCACAGACGATGGTCTCATTGGCCTGGCACGTCCCAGACTGAGGAAAGATGACAAATCAGGTCAGCCCCTTCCCTGTGACACTGGGTCTGATGCCGGAGAGGCTTGAGCACCGGGTTCCCCTAGCATTAGGGACGCTGCAAGCACCTGAGGAAGCCCAGCCCAGAGGAAAGAGGGTGGACACACGACAACTAAGAACACATGTAAACGACATGCATATAAGCATGCAAATGCTCGGCGGAGCCCCAGTGGGGCTCTTTGCTCCGCGGAGGGCACTTACGGGGCGCACTGAAGACAGCAGCAGGGCGGGAGGCACCTCCAGGGTGAGTAGCGCCTCGTGGGCGTCTTCCCCAGCCCGCTCCCTGCTCCGGGGGTTGGTCACGTTGATGCTCAGGTGTAGTTTCGGGACGTCTCTGCTGTAGTGCAGCCTGAGGCGGGAAGGAGACCAGGGTGAGCCCAGAGCCCCGCCCCAGGCCAACTAGGCCCCGCCCCCCAGACCCGCTGGTGAGGAAAGCCCCTTCTCGGGACGGCAAGGCCCGGCCCTCTAGCCTCCCCCGGAGAAGAAAGCCCCTTTCCTGGCCGGTGAAGGCCAGCCTGAGCACCCCCAAGGTCAATTAAAGCCCCGCCTTTCCCTGAGGCCCCTCCCCTCAGATCTTCCGGGGTCCCTCTGATCTCTGACCTAAAGGGCCCCGCCCCTCATCTTCAGTTACCCAATGAAGCCCCGCCCCGCCCTTGGCCATTCAGCGCGGCCTGGACCGCACCTGCTCAGAGGCTGCCCCAGCTCCGACACGAAGGCCGCCTGCATCTGCAAGTTGCTGTCGCATATGTTGTCCTGGCCGCACTCCTTCTGGAAGTGAACCTGGAGGAGGCCGGAGGCGTAAGGGCCCACCACCCATAGCGCTTTCTCGCTCCACAGCCTTCCCGGGCCCCGCCCTTCCGACCCTGGCCCCACCCACCTCGGTGTGGTTATCCAGGGCCTGTGCCTGGTTTAGGACCGGGTACGCGTCCAGGGACCGCAGCCCCAGCCGGGGGCGCTCAGGCATCCGTAAAGGTAAAGAGTAGTTCATGGAAATGATGATGGGACGGAGTTTGTCGCGGACGTTGTCCTGGGGAAGGCGGGTGGGTTGAGCCTAGGGCTGCACTCCCCTTCCCCGCCCCACCCCCCGGGTTGAACCCTCACACCACACTGAACCCTCAAGGGGAAACTGAGGCCCCTCCGCACTGAAAAACCCCGATGGGACTCCTCCTCCCCAGAGATTGGGGGGTGGGGGGAGTTGTTGAGCCTCCCTTCATCCCCGAGGTCCCCAGGTTGTGCTCTCTGTTTTTTTTTTTTTGTTTTTTTATGTTTATTTATTTTTGAGAGACAGAGAGAGACAGAGTGTGAGTAGGGGAGGGGCAGAAAGAGAGAGAGAGAGAAGGACACAGAATCTGAAGAGACTCCAGGCTCTGAGCTGTCAGCACAGAGCCCTACGCCGGGCTCGAACTCACAAGCTGTGAGATCATGACCTGAGCCGAAGTCAGATGCTTAAGCTTAACCGACTGAGCCACCCAGGTGCCCCCGTGCTCTCTCTTTCAACCACGATATCCTAGAGAAGGGCTGAGCTGGTCCCCCGCTCACAGGCCTCTTTTTCTCCCAGACACAAACTAAGCCAAGAGTCTCACACCCCTCACTTTTCTCAGGGGCGATGAGCCCTTTGGCGCCCATGCTCCCTCCGAGGGTCTCTCTCCCTATCATATGCTGCTCCCTGTACCCCCTGCAGACCAATGGCCTTCCAGGCCACCCTCCCCCTCCTCTGCCTCTGGGGAGATTCCAATCCCTCCCCCCTGACCTGGTGGGACTCTAGCCACCTCCTGCAGAGATCCTGGATCGGTGTCCCACCCCTCGCCCCTCCCTCACCATCAGGAGCAGTTCCAGCTTCTGGCAACGCGTGTCTGGCATGGAGAAGAAGCCATGGAAGACCGCTGACTGGCTGCGTGCAAAGCGAAGCCTAGGCGGCCGGCGGTCCCGGTCGGCCTCCAGGGTGTAGGCCAGGGCTGGAGGTGGATGGGGTGGTTAGCAAGCGGCCAGGTAACCACGCTCCTCCCCGCCCCGCACCCCCACACTCACTGATGTTTCTCCTGTAGTTGGGGTTCCCGGCACTCTGGTTGTAAGCAAAGCACAGCTCCACCTGCACGCTGTTGGGAGGCGGGAGACACATAGGAGGGCCTGCTCACAGCGGGACCCAGTTATCCAGGCCCTGGCTCTCACCCCTGTACTGGGCAAGGGGAAACCAGGGCCCTTAGAAGGAAAGGCAGGGACAAAACTGGGGAGTCCACACAGCTGGTTTGGGGTGTCCCTGGTTTCTTCCCTCCCCACTCCCATTAAAGCCATAGAACACAGGGTTAGAGGTCACCAGTTGGGAAACTGAGGCCCTGAGAGCAGAAAGAGTTGCCTGAAGTCACCCGCTGGTTGGTGCCCTGCCCAGTCTTGTATAGGACCTGCTGTCCAGATCTCTTTCTCCCACTCACCCCTGCTCTCTGCTCTGTGGCCCTTTGCCTTCTGATCCAGGCCTCATTCACGCACAGACCCCGGGGTCATCACCATTGTTATTACTGTCACCATCTTAGCAACTAACAGGTTCTGAGCACGTAGGGTGTACAAGGTGCCGTGTGAAGGGCTTTGTGTACGTTATCTCATTGAATTATCACAACAATCCTGCAAGTTGGTTATTATTGTTAACTTTGTTTTATAGGCAACGACTCTGAGACTCAGGGGGATGAACAGTTTGCCCAAGGTGGCTCTCTGTCCTGTCCCCCTAAGTGTCTCCCTCTCCCCTCCTCCTCTAGGAACCCACTCCCCAGAGCCCACCCCTGTATACCACTGCAGTGGGCATAGCTGGGATTTATTCAACCACTGCAGTCCAGAGCTCCCACTCCAAACCCATGCTCGACTACCTCCCCTCTGCCCCGACCAAAGTGGGTAATTTGCCTATTACCTCCTGCAAAGAAGTCGGCTTTTTAATGAGGTTGGATAGGAGGGGCGATGCTTACCCCAAGAACCAACCCTCTAACGGTGGGATATCAGGGGTTGCCAGGGGAGGGGTTTGGGAGCCAGGGTCCTTCCTGGCGTGCTCATATATAGACAAGTGGGTGGACAGAGCAGGGGCCGAGAGTCTTACCAGGAGGTAGCTGTGCAGAGCGCAGGGTCCAGCACGGATGGCCTGGCTACCAAGGTCTTGTGGAGGATGTTGATGACCGGTCGCGCCCTGCAGGGAAAACACACAGACACCAGTGCCTCCTGCCTGCCCCCTGTCAGGCCAGGCCTGGGGCTCACGCTTGCATGGACCCGGTGCCCAGAGATGGTGGACAGAGATGGGGCTCCACACAGACAGGGCTGGAGGAGAGAAAGGCCCCCATCTACCATTGCCCTGGCTTACCGCAGCAGCACAACATGGTCTGACAGGCTCCCCACTAGGAGGTCCGGGTAGAAGTTCTCATCCACGTCCATCCGTCCACTCAGTGAGTAGCCAAAGGTGGCCAAGCCAGGCAGTCCCAGCTCCTCCCCAGGGATCACCTGGGGGCAGGGGGAAGCGGTGGGGACAGGCTCAGGGTGAGCTCTGGGGAGTGGGGCAGAGGGGGAAGAGGGAGAAGGTGTCTGCGGGGAAGGAAGGCAAGCCCCCTTTGTCCCTGTCCATCCATACCTGCTGCGGCTCTCTGAGGAGCCCCCTGGAGCTGCTGTGATAGATGTACACTTTGCCCAAGCCCTCGAATGGGGCTCCCACAGCAACGTCTGGGGAAGAGAGGCAGGACGGTTGACTCTGGGTACCGTGGGCCCCTGTCCCTCCAGCCTTGCGCTCCAAGGCCACAGGGGCCAGCATGAAACTGACCTCACCCTGCCAGGCGGTGCTTCAGAACATCAGGGAACAGAGCTCGATGGCTGGGGATTAAAACCAGGACCATCGTGAGCCCAGTTGCTTCCTTTTAAAGTAGGTCTAGGAGAGGCAAATGACTTACCTAAAGCCATACCGCCAAGTTAACGCCAACGGGCAGGCCTAAACTCCAGATTCCTGGCCTAGGGTTTGTTTTTCCTTGTTATAGTATTTTCCATCTCCTCTACCAGCCTCCCCTTCAGATAGCCGGTTCTTCTAATCGCATTTACCAGCAGGGCCACAAAAAGAAGGGTTCCCCATTGGTGACTTTGCCACGTAGTTATCAAGCACTGACCTCATTTAATCCTGACAAGAGTCCTAGGGGGGTAGGTACTCCCATCCCATCTCACAGGTGAGGAAGCAGACTCAGAAAACCCCAAATCACACAACTAATGAGTAGAAAAGAGGACAGTTTGAGTCCCTGTCTGTCTACCACTGGGGGCTGGAATTTTATTTTATTTTTTAATTTTTTTTTTTAACGTTTATTTATTTTTGAGACAGAGAGAGACAAAGCATGAACGGGGGAGGGTCAGAGAGAGGGAGACACAGAATCTGAAACAGGCTCCAGGCTCTGAGCTGTCAGCACAGAGCCCGACGCGGGGCTTGAACTCACGGACCGTGAGATCATGACCTGAGCCGAAGTCGGCCGCTTAACCGACTGAGCCACCCAGGCGCCCCTGGAATTTTAATCACACGATAACTTTTCTTGTTAAGATTCGTTAGACTTTAGACTTTTAAAATTCTAACCGGTATCGGGGCGCCTGGGCGGCTCAGGCGGTTGAGCGACCGACTGACTTAGGTCATGATCTCACGATTTGTGAGTTCCAGCCCCGAGTCAGGCTCTGTGCTGATGGCTCAGAGCCTGGAGCCTGCTTCTGATTCTGTGTCTCCCTCTCTCTCTGCCCCTCCCCCACTCATGCTCTGTCTCTCTCTGTCTCAGAAATAAATACACATGAAAAAAAAATTTTTAATTCTAACCAGTATTTCCACAAATAAGCCCCGAATGTTTTACTATCTTCTTAAATTTTATTACACTCTTTCTAGTTTGCCGTTTTTGATCTGACAAGGCCTAGGTACCCAGAAAGCGAAGCTTGTTAGAAAAGTATGTAAAGGAAAAGTAAGTAGGTCCTGAGTAGAAACCAGACAACTCTTCTATCAGTAAACACTTAGGCTTTGCTAACCGAACTTTCTAGCACCTATTTTGGCTCTTTAGAGGCTCCTCTGCCTTCCTTTCAGTTCTCAGGTATGTTCTGGGAAATCAAGGTTGTCAGAAAAAGTGGTTTCCAGATAAGCCAGGTGCTCTCATGGCAACCAGGCTCTTCCTTAATCCGTCCCCTTTCCTTGACACCCCAGGTCTAATTGGTCCCCAAGTCCCGTAGAGCACTGGATACCCTCTATATCTGGGCTCCCATTTTGTCCCAGCCCTTAACACCCCACATTTGACATAATATGTTCCTGGGGCACTTGGGTGGCTCAGTTGGCTAAGCATCTGACTTTCGCTCAGGTCATGATCTCACGGTTTGTGGGTTCGAGCCCCGCGTCAAGCTCTGTGCTGACAGCTCAGAGCCTGGAGCCTGCTTCAGATTCTGTGTCTCCTTCTCCTTCTGCCCACCACCCCCCCAACCACTTGCACTCTGTCTCTCTGTCTCTCTCTCAAACATAAACATAAAAAATATTTTAAAAAAAGAATACATTCTTGATCTTAATACCCCAGCCTTGCTCTCCCCCAATCATTCCATATCACCCTCCAGAATCATCTTTCACGGTACCAAGCTATCAGATCACATCCCTGCCCCAAAACCTTATCTGGACACCCCTCTGCCATTACCCACACGTAAAGCCCCAGTTCCTCCGCCCGGCTTTCACAGCGTCTACCCCGTCTCCACAAGGCCATTCCGGTCTCATCTCTGACGTGAACACCCCACATCCGCTCAATTTGGGCAGATGAGGGCAAGTACCCCATGCTCATGTTGTGCCCCTTCTGTTCCCCTCCATTGTGCACACTCAGCCCAGACTCCGATGACCAGTGAGTGGTACATCCACTCCTCCAGGAGGTCCACCGAGCTTGCCTCTGGTGGCTCCCTCCGCACGGCCTCTCTCTATGACTGCTGTGAGCTCCCTGGCCCTGGGCCCCAGTCTCCTCTTCAGGCCCTGCCAAGGCTGGTATGCGGCTGGCACTCAGTCAGTGGGTGTGCTGGGGCAGGAGTGCTGGCTCATACCCTGGAATCCGTCCTGGTTGATGTCACCAATGCTGGCCACAGAGAAGCCAAAGGCAGAGCGACTGGGGCCGTGAAGAAGGAGGGAGGGGTGGGCAGGGAAGGAGGTGCCTGCCTGGTTCATGAAGACATAGACGGCACCCCCCACCTCTTCTTTCCGCTCAAAGTAGTACGGGGCGCCCACCAGGAGGTCCTGCCACCTGCACAGGAGAGAAGGAGGGGAAATGGGAGTGTGGGGTCAGCCTCCAATATACAACAGAACTCTTGTTTAGCAGGTACAATTGTGCCAGAACACACGGCTATAGAAATGGCATTTCTGGTCACGTGAAGGACATGGGAAGGCCAGCGTGACCCTTTAAGAGGAACCGTGTGTCCTGGAGAAGCCATGGAGCCGCAGATCACACCCAAACAACCCACATCCACTAGAACCATAAACTGACAAACGGAGATGCAGGTGTCGTGCAATTGACATGTAAATACCCGGAATCGCCTAGTGTCTAATTGCAACTCAACGCGCAAATTTGACTTGCAAATCCCTGTAAACAGCATGCAAACAAATGAACAACCGCAACCCTCCATTTCTCTGCCCTGTGGCTTGCACAAGCCTGCCCCCCTCACCATTCCCCCTGGCCCCCGAGAATGTCCCTGGATTCTCACCCATCATTGTTCAGGTCTGCCAGGGCAATGGCGCTCCCAAAATAGGCGCCCACCTGCGTGCCCTCCAGCACCTGCCTCCGCCGTAGGTCTCCGCCTGCCTCCTGGCTCAGCAAGAAGACAGCGCCCATATGTCGGTGCCGTGGGGCACCCGTCACAATCGTGATGTCCGTGGGGTGCAGGATGGCGCTGCCCACCTGTACTGTGTACCCTGGGACGAGGGGAGGGTGGTCAATCAAGGCTCAGTACACTTTGTCCCCTTCCACTCTGGACCCAGTCCCCCCAAATCCCCCAAATATCTTCTATTCCTCTATCCCAAGTTGGTAAAGAAAGTGGACTGTGGACGCCCAGCCTCCAATCCTGCCCGCACACTGGACTGTGACTTCCGTGAAGGTAGAGACCTTGCATCTCGGGTGCTCAGAACAGGCCCGGCATACAGGCGGTGCTCAACGGGCGTGTGCTAGTTGAACTCAATGGCCCTCCTCACACCTGCACCGTGGCCTCGCTGTCGTACCAGGCACTGAAGGTGAGGGGCCAGCAGGCTAGGAACTGAGCCCCCTTCTTCCTCTACCACCCAATGAGCCACCACAGCTGGACTCACCAATATAGAGGTTTCCTTGGTCCTCTGGCTCCTTGTAACTATATTCGGATAAATCCCAGTCCTTCCGCTGAATCATGTAGCTGTTTCCTTCACAAGAATTTCCGGGAGGGGGAGGAGAGGAGTTTAGATCACCACTGTCTTCATCCTCCCTATCTAGGTCCCCCTGCCACCCCCAACCCAATAAGGACAATAATAACCCCTTCTATTTGTGAGCACTTTGCCATTGGCAAAACCCGTCCCCTTTATTTTAATAATTCTGTGAAGTAGAATGATGATGCCCGTTTTACAGATGAGAAAAGCAAGGCTCAGGGATGGGAAGCAGTTGCAAGAGACACGGCTACAATCTGGTCATCCAGGCTCCTGGCTACTAGATGACTCTTCCCTCACTCTAGACCGAGGCCAGACGCCAGGCTATTATCTCCCGGTTCTGCCCCCAAACTCAGGCTGCCTCCCTGTCCCCTGCTCCATGGGTCTGCTGCTGGAGCGTAGCCACTGCCCTGCTGAGGTTCTAAAGGACCAGGGGGCAGGGGAGGTAGGACCAGAGGACTGAGCAGAGGCCTCAGTCTCAGGTGAGTCGAGCTACAACCATGCCCTGGGCTACCTGTTGGTCAAGAGGAAGGCCTCTCTCTGCCGGTTGATTCTACCATAACAAGGATGCAGTAAGGACAGAAGTCTCACTGAGGCTACAACGTGTGTGGTAGAAAAGACATCTGCATATCCTGGGGGTGCCTGGGTGGCTCAGGCGGTTAAGCATCTGACTCTTGGTTGTGGCTGTTGGGGCTCAGGTCATGATCCCACATTTGTGAGATCGAGCCCCACGTCGGGCTCTGTGCTGTCAGGCGGATTCTTGGGATTCTCTCTCTCCTGTGTCTCTGTCCCTGCCCCTGTTCACACGCGCACGCGCAGTCTCTCAAAATAAATAAATAAACATTAAAAAATTTTTAAAAAAAGAGAGAGATCTATATATCCTAAAATAAGTTGGCGGTTCTGTGAGACACTTAGTAATCTGCCCAGGGAAATAGGACGAGGGAAGTGGGTGGGAGAGGAGGGGCACTTAAACTCTTTGTTTTACCAAATCCTTCCGCCCCAGTCAGCAGTCGCACCAGGAGCGTGTTTTATGGTTTTAATAAGGTTTCAAATTCTTGAAGTGGAGTCAGATGGACCCGCGCTCCAGTCCAGGTTTTGTAACTTACTGTTGGCCTTGGGCAATTTACCTTACTTCTCGGAGGCTCAGCTTTCCATGAAATGGGTATAATGATACCTGCCTCATAAGAGTATTTTAGGATTACTTAACATAATACGTGTAAAGCCTCTGGCACATAGTAGGCGCTTTAAAATAGTAGAGGTGCTGGCAAGAGATCTCTTCTGCCCTCTGGTGGGGAGGGTCTGGGCTGGCTGTCCCGGGGTGGGGGGGGAGCTGGCTGGGAGTGGGTGCTCCTCCTTCCGTCCCCCTTGGTCCCCACCTTTCCAGTTATAGGCACCCGGAGCGCCGAAGTACACAGTGTTCTGGGTGAAGCCACCGCTGGTGCCCAGCTGGCACATGCCCGTCTCCAGGTAGTCCGTGTTGCTGTTACACATCTCATTGTGGTACGTCTGCCAGTCATCAGTGGGGTCCAGCTGGAGGTCATTGCCCCGCACATAGCACTTGCCCACCATGCGTCGCTGGTCCTCGGACCCTGACCATAGCACCTGGGTATAGCGGTGGGCGCAGACCTGGGGACACACCCCCCCGCAACACACACAGCCTGAGCCCGTAGCAGGGACCGAAGACCCGCTGTCTCCTTGGCCCTGTGCACCTCTGGCTTTGCTAGGGAGGACTTGGAAGAGGTCTCCTGGCTTGTTTTTCTTCCCACAGTGACACCTGGACCTGGTCTCCTTTCCGGGATTTGGAAATCTGCTCTGAAGGTTGGGAACACGTTTTGGAAGGCCGGGAGGTCCTGGGCGGGAGAGTGGCTTACAGATCTTGGCAAAAGGAAAAGGGGAAAGGATGAGGGGATGTGGGATCCAGGCTCTCAGGTCCCAGACAGAAGCAGAGAATACTCCAACCAAGGCTGTCAGGCTCCTGCGTCTGAGCTCCTCAGTACTGGGCTAGACTGCTCTGCCCCTGTCATACCCTCTCCCAGCACACTAGAGGGGCTCAACAAAGAGTTGTGGGGCAAATCGATGAGAACAAGGTGTTTGTAAAACAGCCAGGGGTCAGGTGAAATCCAGAACTAGGCCTGGGTCTCGTGTGCTTGCTTTCTGTGTCTCCTTCCAGCCATGGGCCTGAGTCACTGCTAAGCCTCTGGTGCCAGCAAACTGCGCGGCACACAGTAGGTGCTCACTAAACATTTGTGGCATGAACAGACGGGTCAGCGGACAATTGTCGAAGGGCCCAGGATCTAGGACTGCCTTAAATGGAATCCTAGGCCACACCATCCATAACATGGTTCTAAAACGGCGTCTCAGTTTTAAGCTCCGACATTTGATGCAAACCCAGAGTTTAAAACAGTGTTCAAAGGTAACGGAAATTGCAACAGGGATGACTATGGGGGTGGCGATTGATTGGAAGGGGACATGCTCTCCGGAGTGATGTAAATATTTCTTTAATGGGTATCTGTTGACACAGGTGTTTAATGTGTCAAAACTCACTAAAAGGTAAAATCTGTACATTTCACTGTCTGTAAATTTCACATCAATTTTTATGAAAAAAAGAACGGTCTATCTGGGATTCAGAAATTGAGACCCCCCCCCCCCAGGGGCCGACACTGAAGAATGCAGCCAGGAATTGGCAAGTGACAGCAGGGAGTGGCCCCCAAACCCCAGCCGGGTGAGCTGGGGTCAGCAGGGCTGTGCCTCTTCCGCCAGCAGCCTGTCAGGAAGGAGCGGGCCCAGGCCACACTGCCCCAGGCCTTCTCTGCCCTTTCCTCCTCACAGTTCCCTCAGCTCGTTCCCACGATGGGTGAGCACCCCGGGGGGAGGGGTGGCGGTGGGGATGGGGGGAGAGGAAGTGGGTGATTCAGACAGGACCCAAGCCATGCCAGGCCCTAGGCGCATGCCAGCACCCCTCCCCCCACCCCACTGCCACATAAGAGTAGGATCGAAGGGACACTCAGGCCCCTGGAGACATACAGGCATAGAAATGGACATCTGCAAGGTCCCAGCTCAGTTACCCAAGACCCCTCCCCTGCCCTCTGCTTCCCTCCCCAGCTGCTGGGAAATGAAGGAGAGGGCTGGGGTGGGGGGAGCTGACAGTGAGTACCCACTTACCAGGACTCTGCCCGCAGGGCCCTGGCTGGCCACAGTCACCCCGAGCCACATGTCCTCAATAATGTGATGATCAGGGTCACCTGTCGGCATGGGAGGGATCATGAGCCGGGGCACTCATCCTCCCTGTGCCTGGAGCCTCCGAGGGCAGGGGTTGGTCTTTCTGGACCTCTACTCCTGCAGACAGCATCCACCCCCCACCCCGTGCCCCACCCCCAGCCCGCCATTAATTTCAGCTTCACAAATCCCATGTGGTCCCACTCTCCTCTAAGAGCTCCCTCCTCCCAGCTGGACAAGAAGGGAATAGAAACTGCCCAGGTAAGCCTGATAGCTCCTCCAGATCATTCTCTCTGTGCTACCCCCCTCCACCAGACCCCTGACCCAGCGCTGATCCCCAGCGCCTTCCCCTCACTTTTCTCAGAGATGTTCATCCGCACACAGTCATTCTTGTAGGCAGTGAGCGGGCACAGGTACACAGCACCGGTCCGGTTGGTATAGCCATCAGGCACGGCGAGGTCCCGGGGAGCACCAGCCAGGAGCCTGGGGGGCAAGGAGGTTGGTGAAGCCGAGCTCAGACTCCCCAAGGCCTGCTTCAAACAACTCCCTGTTCACCATGTTTCCAGAGCATCTGCTGGGTCCCAGGTGCCAGGCTGTGTGCCAGGATCTGGGGTCAGGAGATGAATGGATGCTGGCCCCCGCCCTCCAGGAGTGGCCAGTGCAGGGGAGTCCGGCAAGAAAACAGACATCTGAAGTAAGTGCCTCAGGAGACGAAAGCGGGGAGCAAATCTGCCCAGATCCAGTGTGGGGAGCAGTCAGGGAGGCACACAGAAGGGGGAGCCCAGCCTGTGCTGATGACGATGAGGAGTCGCCAGGAAGAAAGGGAGGGAGGGCAGGCACTTAAGGCAAAGGTGTGACATGTGCAAAGGCCAGGAAGTATGAGCAAGCAGGGTGACTCAGGATCCACAAGGCTCCTAGTACAGCGGGGGGCAGGGGGCGGGGTGGGGCCACACAGGAGGACAGGGTGGAAAGGGCAGCCACAGAAGGATTTTTCTAAACAAGGGAGTGACAGGAGCAGATCTGGGTTTGGGGAGGAATGTTTGGCATCTGAGTGACACGGTCGGATCTGGCTTCTGGAAGGAATGCTTTGGCTTCTGAGGCGAAGGTAGACCGGAAGAAAGTCTGGAGGAATCCTGGCACAGGTCAACTTCCGGGGGGCCTGAGGGGAAACCGTGTGAGGGGTGGGGTGGGCTGCTGGAGGCCTGGGTCCTTCCCCTCTAAATGAGGGTCTTCGGATGGAGACCGATGAGGACTTCGGTCCAGGGGCTGGCACCAAAGAATAGGAGGTAACGAGTGAATGCAGCGAGTGTCCCCTAAACCACAGCCAGATGAGCCGAGGTCAGCAGGGCCCTGAAGTGACTTGGGTGATACCTACTCTCCCCCCACACGGCACCACCACCACCTTGAGACGGGCATACAAGGTGCGGGGGGCTGGGTCCCTGACACTTTGGACAATGGGGCCGCAGGGCAGAGTTCTTGGCAGTGGGCACCAGCGTGGGGATGGGAGAGGACAATCACGTTGCCCCCAGCCTGCCTAGAACCCGTCTTTGGGGATGCTAACCGCAAGTTCCTCCAAGGGTGCTTTGGGCCCTGGCCACCCATCCCGTCCCAGAGAGGTGGCTATTGGAGAGGAAGGCAGATCAGCCTGGAAGCAGGATCTCAGAAGACGGTCCTTAGCCCACCAGCATCAGAAATCTCTGGCATGTTTGTTAAAACAGCAAAGCCCTCAGCCGAACACAGACTGTCCGAATTGCATCTGGGGGTGAAGCCCTGGAACCTGCATATCTAACGTGGGCACCTCAGTTTGAGAAGACAGCTCTGCGTCCCCCTTGCTCTTGGGGCATCATCTCCCGGCAGCCTCTGGACATTCGGCCAGGCCCGCCTCCCAGACCCTGATGGACGCAGCCTTCTGGGTGAGGGGTACCTCCTAGGTACCTCTCCATCTGGCCTCGGCAACACTATCACCCTGAGGCTTCCGGCTCAGAACTTGGGCTCTGGGCTTCCTGCCAGAGTCTGGAGGTGCATAGCAACGGCCCCACCTGCAGCTCCTTCCTGGGACCTGTAAGCAAGGGCTGCAAGGAGGGGGCAGGCCAGGGCCCGGGCATGCCGGGACTGGGGTGCCTCCGCCCACTGATGTCAGGAATGCGCTGCCTGGGGGTGCTGGCAAGGGGGTGGGGCTTCTGCCTGTACCTCACTCCTCGGGCTCAGACCTCACCCTGGGAAGTGTGGCTGGGGGCGGGGGTGCGGCTTCTTTAAGCAGAGCAGTGCTAGGAGGTGCAGGCAGGAAGGCTGGCAGGGTACCAGGGTGGCAGCCAGGCCAGGTTAGTCATCCACTGTCTGGGCCGGAGAGGGTGCCCGGTGAGTCCGCTGCCTGACCACCCATGGACATCTGCCCCCGGAGCAACTGACAGGTGAGAGACAGAAGCAAAAGCCCGTGGGAAAGGAACATTCCAGCCAGCCTATGGGGAAAAAAAAACCTGACGGCCTGCTCGCGGGGTTTGTTCCGCCTTGTGCGGCAATTTCTTTTCCCTCTCTGAGCTGTGAGTGCCTCATCTGTAAAATGGGGACAGCAGCTATCCCACCAACCCTGGAGGGGGGACAAAGGGGTTCATTCTTCAAGAGGGCTTTCTGACTATGAAGTCATGGTCAACGTGAGCACTGTCTGTCTGACTCCTTGTGGCATCAGGGACTGGCCTTAACTTACTCCCAGGTGTCCCCCCTCCACCCAAGCACCCAGGAATCTTTGCCCCACCGGGTTTAGGGGACCTGGAACCAAGGGCAAATAGCAGACTAGTTCGGTTTAGAGGGAGCAGAGGTCGGGACCCAAGTGGCACTTCCACGGGGGTGGAATCACTAAGGTGGGGGTGGGGCATTCTAGCACGGTCGCTCAGGTTTGGCTGGAGGTAGAGGCTGAGGGATGGCTACCGTGACCTTGAAGGGGTAGGTCCAGGCCTCGGTGGGCGAGGAGTCCCTGGGGAGCCCCGGTTGCAGTCCAGGGCGCGAAATGCAGTGGCGGTGTTGCTGGCCCCCCGCTGAGCCCTGACCAAGTTGTTGGGGTGGGGGGGTGGGTAGTGAGGTGGCTGAGGAGCCGGGTGACCGTGACCTCCTAGCTTTGCTCATCTCAGAGGGCATGAGCGGAGGGGCCCCTCCTCTTAGCCCCCTGGGGTACCGAGCAGGCAGAGCCAGGCATGAATGGCAACTAGATGGAAAGAAATCCCTTTGCCATCTATACCCGTTCGGCCCTCACCCTGCACCAGCCTTGTGCCCACTGATGGGCAGTGGGGCAGGGCTGGTGCCCTAATTCCAGCCCCACATCCTAGGCCCCTCCTTTCCCAGAGATTCCACAGGGAGCCCCCCCCCCGCCCCAAACCCTTTCGAGTATTTTTAGCTCCTACTTGGCCTGCTCGGAGGCCCTTTAAGGCCCTCTGGCTCCCAGCCCGGGATCCAGTGGGTCTATAGCCAGAGGACTGGGAGTTGGATGGGGGAAGGCTTGTGCTGAAGGTCAGGTCCAGCTTCCTCTAGCCACAGCCAGGTGTGGGAGAGACCTTACTGGCACGTAAACTGAAGTGTGAAATACCATGCAAATGAGCACCTCTGCTACCTGCTTTTGGGTCTGGTCCAGATCAGTGAGTCCAAAAGCTGACCCCTCCCAGACCACCCCCGAGCCCACCCTCTGGGCAGCAGTCAGAAGAGAAGGGAAGCTAGAGGGATGCTTTACCTAGCTCTGGGAGCACAGAAGAAAGGAGGGAGATCGGACAGCCCCTCTCCTGGAGCCGGGCTGGGGCCCTCTGGGAACTAGGGGGATGGATGAAATGACCTCTCAAGGGCTTTCAAAGAGCTGCCTCCTCAGCCTCTCCTTTGGCTCCAGCCAGACAGCCCCCTCCTGGCCTCTGGGGAGTCCCTCGAGCTCCAAGTCCCATCAAAGCACTTCCTCACCCCCATCCCATCACTCTTCCCAGAGCGGTTCAAAGCTAATGCAACAGCCAAGCAGAAAGCAGCAGAATGGGAGGAAGCTGGGGAATGGGATCCAGGAGCAGTTAAGGCACCAGGCTGGCCCCCTGGGGGGCCCTGGGGTGGGCTGATGCTCAGAGAGACCGCCTGTAAGATTCAACTTCCCAGGCCCCTGGCTTCCGGGGGGGGGGGGCGCTGGGGTGACTCAAGTGGGAAGCTTTCAGTTACCTTGGAGGAACCAGAGGGGCCAGCACTCAGACCACAGGCCCGGTGCCTTACTCATCAGGCCGGGAAGCGGGTCGTGCAGGGCACCCCCTCCCCTTTGAGTCCCGCGGGGTGCAGGTGGGGGCAGCTCCCAGACGCAGGATCCCAGCTCTGCGCCCATCCTGCGGCCCGAATTAGCCATCTCCCCAGAGGCCGCTCCTGTGGCAGCTGAACTGTGGCCCTCTCCGTCCTCCCCCTATGTCTGCCTTACGCTGCCCCCTCTCCCTTCTGGTGACTCAGCCCTAGAACCAGAGCAATAAGCTGGAGGCAGCGAGACAATGAGAGAGGACAGGAGAAAGAGGCCTTGGCCTGAAACAAGGAGTCTTTCTCATTTCATCTCCTTCTTGCTGGCTCCTTAGTATTTTTTCCGTATTTGATTCCTTAGGGCGTTCTTCGTGCCATCTAACCTCAGTCCCCCGCACTGCATCAGACATCCCCTTCCTCCTTTGTTTAGCTCCGGCCAAATCTCTTCTACTTCTTTTTGTACCAGATCAGTCTTCCCCTGCCTCCTGCCCAATTTTAAACCTCCTTGGCCTGGACTGGTCACTGGAGAGAGCCAGAGGAAGAGGGTACCACGCGTGTAGGAATTCTCCCGCAGCCACGGCTGCTCTGCCCATTTCCTCTGGCACGAGGCTTGGAAGCTGCCAGGCGTCTGCCCTGCCCCGGGACACATGTTTTAGGAGAGCACAGCAGGCAAGCCTGGTTCCTACCTACCTACCTACCTCAGATATGACCTCATTTGCCGGGAGCCACAACCACCTCCGCTGCCCCAGGCTCCTCACTTCCAGGCAAGGGCAAAGGGGAGAGAGAGCCCCAGAGGTATCTTCCATAGCCCACAAGGTCAGGCCAGACCAGGACAACTGGATTCCCAGGAGGGAAGTACAGAGCAGGTGCAGGGGGCTGGGGGCAGGGGCCATCTCCCAGAGGAATAGTCCCTCTGCTTCCCCCGGGCTCCTCATGCGTCTCGCCAAGAAGCCCAAAGTCCTTAGTCCTTGGCCCTGCTCCACACCCCTCACTTCCAGAGACTGGGAAGCTGGGTTGGAGAGAGCTCTGATGTTGCAGGCGGGGAAATCCGGTCCAGAGATAAAGGTGAACAAAGAGGTCCACACCTGGGTTTTTAACCGCTTCTGGAATAAGGCCTTCTTTGAGAATATGATGAAAACCACGCTCCTCCCCTCCTTCTGCCCCCAGAACAATGCACAGACACGTGATATTTTCAGGGGCCCCTGCATCTCCCAGAAACCTTCTAGGAACCCCAGGCCAAGACTTTTTTCAGGACCATGAAACCTCTCCCCTTTCTGAGGGGCTTTGCTAACAGAATATAAGACTTGACTTGTCGGTTCCCCTCAAGCAGCTGTTCTCATCTGGCTCCACAGCTGGCTGCAGCTAAACCCAGCTGGCCCGGCTGGCTCTCCCCAAGGGCCAAGGGGCAGAATTCAGCGAGAGGAGGAGAGATGAGCCAAGATACAGAGCCACCCCCGGGAAAGACAGGACATCCGAGAGACTGGCCCAGAACTCTATCTAGAACTACCTGCCTCTCCAAGGTGCAGTCGTTTTAGAACTTTCTGGGCTCCTGGCACGCCTAATGCCATCTCCAGCTGCCCAGGAAGAAAAGTAGAGGTCCTCTGCTCAGCCATCTTGGTCAGTGAGGGCCCGGCTCTGGCACAAGAGCCCTAAACTGCTCCTTGGAGATGTAGGCATTCACAGAGCACAGAGATATACACACTATCTCACGAAAGCCAAACTAGAAGTCATGTTGTTCTCCCCCTGACATGCAGAGAAATTAAGACTCAGATATTAGTGACAGATCCAAGACTGGAAACTGGCAGTGGGACTCTGGCACCTTTTCTCTCTCCTCCATGCCAAGTTGCCTCTTATAGGCCAACAGAAGCAGGAAGGAGCATATAGATCCAGGTCCAACCCCTCTTTGGGGAAAACTGGCCCAGAGAAGGGAAATATCTTGCCCAAGGCCACATGGGGGTGGGGGTGGGGTGGGGGGGTGGGGCTTACAGAATCCATTATTTACTCCAGCTTTTCATTATTTAACCTTGCCTTCCTGATCTTCTCTTTACACTATGCTGCCTTATATCATGCAGATTCAGGATTGAAAAATCCGAAAATCTTTTTTGGGGCTGGGGCGGAAAGAGCACCAATATGGAAACTTGTGCCGATGGTCACTTAGGGTCTCCAAAAGACGAAGGGCTCACCACGAGCAGCCCGAAGTTGCTGGCGCTGTGCTGGGAAGGGTGTGGTGGACTGGGCCCCCGCAGAAGCGACCTGGAGGCCAAGGAGGTAGGTAGACTGGGCTGGGGCTGGGCCAGCAGGGGCAGAGGCTGAGGCCGGGGCAGAGTTTGGACTTTGGATATTCCAAGCTTCCTCAAGTTTCTACTACTATGTAGCAGGCCCCAGCCAGCGTTGGGAAAGGCTTCAATAACACCCTGTATGTGCCTATGTCCTCTCACTCAGCTGGAGTTGGACACCAGGTGGGGGTAGATGTCTGGCAGGTCCCCCAGCCCAAAGAGGTCGGGGGGGGGGGCCTGCCCACCTGTCATAACTCTTTCCCTCCTGGGGTGGCCTCCTCTGCCCCAGCTGCCTTTCTCTCCCAAATGCCAACCCCAGCACCAGAGCCCATGGCAGAGAACCCTCCGAAACCTGCACACGCCCCTCTAGACTCGAGTGTGCACCACGGCAGGGGGGATGGGGGGAGGAAACACAAACAGCTGGATGCAATCTCCTTCTCTCCTCTCCCCTGTGGCTAGCTGTTCCCCCTCCTTCTCCTTACAGCTGTTGGGGAAGGCGAGCAGAAGAGAAAAACACTCTTTCCCTCTTCAAACCAAAACAAACACACTCAGGGTTGAAGATTCAACATGAATCTGTGGAATGCAGGGAAGATGTCTGGTGGGAGGGCGTCCCTGCTGGGGGTGGCTTGGGGAGCGGGAGACCAAGCAGGAGGTGGGACAGCTCCCTCGACTTCCCCATCCTCAAGGGGTCAGAGGGAGCTCCTGGACAGCTCCAAACGCCCACACTGGCCCATCACTTCACCCAGCAACTGCCCAGCAGCTGAGGAGGCCCTCCAGTCCGGCTCTGCAGAGGGAGGGTGTGGCTGGCATGGCCGGCCGACTAAAATGCGAGGTGTAAAGGCCCGGGAGGGCTTAAATACATACGCCCACGGGTTCTTCCCAGGAACGGGGGAAGAGGGATCCACTAGGTGTTTATTTTCCCCAGGTCCCAGCCCTGGAGAGAAATATTCGGTACATGAGGTCCTCGGTTTACAGAATGGGAGGGTGCCCAGGAAACGGGGATCCCACTTCTAATCAAGAGAGGTGTGAAGAGCCCAGGGGCTGAGTTTAGGCAGGTTCTGGCCCGGTCAGCACTTGCCAGTGATTACCGACCCCATCCCCTACCCAACCCCTCCACTTCCCGCCAGACCTTGGCAACAGAAGGGCTGCCCGGGTCCCCGCCCCCTTAATCCCGGCTCCCTAGAGCCGGCGGCGGCCCCGCGGGCCTGGAAGCCCGGCTGCGCCTCGGCTAAGGATCCGCGCACCCTGCGCACACCCTCCCTCCCACCCCACCCCCGCCAGCCTCACTTACAGGTAGCGCTGCTGCCGCTCCGTCTGCCGATGGAGGGCGACCGAGTAGCCGAAGAGGCTGCCCGGGTTCCTGGCCTCCTTCACCACCAGGAATCGGGTGTCCAGGTTGAAGGCGGAGGCGACACGGCCCCCGGCGGCCACCATCAAGGCGAGCGCGCAGAGCATCGGGCGCGGGACGCAGGCGGCGCGGCGGGGGCCGAGGCCCATGGCTGCGAGCGGGAGCGGGGGCCGGGGCGACAGCGCGTGAGGGTGCGGAGCTGGGAGTGAGGACCTGTTCACCTGCTGCCCGCGCCACCGCAGAACAGTCGCGCGGGCCGCGTCGTTGAGCGCCGCAGCGCCGCGCTAAGTTTCTGGCCCCCGGCCCCGGTCAGTCTCACGTCCTCTCAGGGTCTGCGCTCTCAGATTCCTCTCCGAGGTTCGCGGGTCGGTTCTCCCGCCTGCCCGGCCGCCGGGTCACCGCCCCCCCACCCCCCACCGCCCCGGGCACCCTGCCCCCAGCTGGTCCTGGCCGCGCCCCCTTGGCCGCACTGTGGCCCTCGATCCCGGCTCGGCGGCGGCTCTGGGCACGCAGACCGGTGGACCGCAAGGAAGACCGGAGGGAGGGGTTCCCTCCGCGCGCGCCCCGCCTCCCCACGCCCAAGCCCGCACCTCCCCACCTTGCGCGCCCAGCCGGGGCTCCGCTTTCCTTCCGGGGAAAGAGAAAAGGTCCCGGCTCCGCCACCGCCTCTTAAAGGGGCAGCATCGCCCCTCCCTCCTCATCCTCCCTCATCAGGCTCCGCCTTCTGCCCCAAACACCTGTCGGGAGCCCCCAAAGGCTTGGATTTCCCTTCCCCGCCCCATGCTTCTCCCAAGAAGCGTCACCCACCCCCCCCACCCCACCCCCAAGCCCGAGCAAGATGGATTGGACGGGAGGGGCCGGGGGTGGGATTTGTCCGGCCGCTTGGCTCGGGTTGCTACTGCTGCTGGAAAGGCAGTTCCAGGCGCGGCCACCTCTGCGGGCCCGGCTGGAGAGCCCCGGCGTTGGCGTATCTGGGAACCGACGTCCGCGCGCCGCTGGCTGGAATGCGCCCGGCTCGCCTCCGCGGCGCTGTGAGTCCCCGAGAGGCGGCTGGCGGTCTCTGGGCGTTCTTCCTCGCACCCAGGCCCTTCGCTGTCCTTGTCGAGATTGAGTTCTCTTGCCTACCCGCCCTCGCCCACCCTGATCCGGGTGGGAGTGGTCCCTCAGCAAAGCCAGACGGATATTTAGCAGTGGTAATAACCAAGCATTGCTAGTTGTAGTAAAGCCACAAGACAGCAGTTCCTCCAAAGGGCTGAGCCTTCTCCTCTCCCTTATAAGCTCGTCGGGGTGGAAATGAGTCCCTTCTCCTTAGAACGCACTGTGTGGCCAGGGAGCTGGGCCCAGACCGTACACGTATCTCATCCACTCCTGCCTTCAGGGCCCAGCCCAGCAGAATCCCAAAGGTCTCCTTCTCCTACCCGGGCTCAGACGGAGTGTTTGGAGACTGGGCGGGGACGGAGCCCCCATAGGTGCGTGATGGGTGGTGCCAGGTGGAGGTAGGTGGGCGGGGCCCAAAGGTCTCGTTATCCTCAGAAGAATCTAACCGAAAGGGAACTTCAAGAGGTCACTATCTACTTTCTTGAATCTGACTCAGATTTCTCATATTGAAGCACAAAGACCCACTTCCGCTGAGCATTCTTTTCTCCAGGCTGAAGGAACGTTCTTATTTTGGCCCAGAAATTCAGGCCTCAGCACTCGCTCTCTTGAAATTTGACTTAGAGGGCCTATCTCTGAGAGTTTATAATAGTAAGAAGAAAACTACTATGTAGCAAATGCTCATGCAGCAGGAACTATGCTAAGTGCTTTACAAAGATTATTAAAAATTTTTTTTAACATTTATTTATTTTTGGGACAGAGAGAGACAGAGCATGAACGGGGGAGGGGCAGACAGAGAGGGAGACACAGAATCGGAAGCAGGCTCCAAGCTCCGAGCCGTCAGCCCAGAGCCCGACGCGGGGCTCGAACTCACGAACGGTGAGATCGTGACCTGAGCTGAAGTCGGACGCTTAACCGACTGAGCCACCCAGGTGCCCCTACAAAGATTATTAGATTAAAGCTTCGCAACAATCTTCGAAGATTATCTGTTTTAAGATGAGGCAACCGAGGCTCAGAGAGGTTAAGCAACTTGGTGAAGACCACACAGCTCGGATTTTAATCCTATATTATCTGGCCTCAGAGTCCTCCTTGACCACTTATGCTAATCATTAACATTTGTACAATACTCGGGGCAGCTCTAGGTTTGGCCGGGGGGGGGGGGGAGCCTGAAGCCTGTGCAATTTGGACCCCTCTTTAAGGAGAGGAATAAAGAGCTGGGAGTACAAAATTAGATTCAGAGGCTGGAAAGGGGCTTGCACGTTATAGTTTATGAATCATTTCACGTGCAGACTTTTATTTCACCCTCCTGGCCTCTCTGTGAAATCAGGATTATCATCCTCACTTGACTTATGAGGGAGTCTGGATGTCCAAGGTCACACAGCTCATTTGAGTCGGAGCTAGGACCGGAAGCCCCTGACCACACCTATGTCTTTAAGAGACGAGTCCCAGGCAGATGTTGGTCAGACAGCCAGATGCATCTAAATGAAAGCAGCTGCAGTAACAGCATTCTCTGTGATGTTCTGCGAGACGACATCCATCCCTGTCTGCCCTTAGGACAGCATCTGTTCCCGGGCTGTGACTCCCAGAGCCACCCAGCCTCTCCCCGTAGTCTGCCTTCTAGTCTAGCGTCCACAGGGCCATCTAAGGTCAAGGAACAAGAAGCTGACCGGGATGGAAGTTGACCAGTCACCTTGTTCCCCTTTGGGCTGGCTACTGGGTCCTCCACTGCATTCCTGGAGGAGGGGAGACGTCCAGGGCCAGGAGAGCAGGGGCCAGGGTGGCCGCTTAGTGTGGGCAGGGGTCCCACCTGACACAGCTTTGAGCGTCCTGTGATGACAGATGGGCTCTATGCCAGGCATTATCTCTTTGGCCATCCCAAACAGGAATGACCAGCATGTCCGATCCCAGGGCTGGGAGCAGGAAAGGGAGGAGGGATGGTGTTTCCACTCTAGGGGAGTATCCTGAGGGAATGTGGGAGCCAGAGCAGGGCGCCTGGGAGGGGGGGAACTCCAGCTAAGGAATGTGGGGGAGTGTCAGATAGGTCTGGGGGAGACAGAGCAGGGATGGAAGGAGACATGGACACTGGAAGGGTCTCTGGGCTAGAGAGATGCAGAAAGGGAAACCGCAAGTTCATGACAAAGTTCTGAAGTCCTCTGGTTCCAGTGATGTGTCATCCACGGCTTCGTCTCATTCGTCAGTTGACTTTATCTGTCGGCTCTGCTCTGTGGAGAAGGGGCCCTAGTAGCTACAAAGGTAGAGAAAAACAGAGACACATGAATAACATGCCTCAGGAGGACCCAGAGTCCATTTTTTAAACTTTTTTAAATGTTTATTTATTTTTGAGACAGAGAGAGAGAGAGCAAGCAGGGGAGGGACAGAGAGAGAACGGGAGACAGAGGATCGGAAGTAGGGTCTGTACTGACAAGCAGTGAGCCCGAGGCAGGGCTCACACTCACAGACAGTGAGATCATGACCTGAGTCAAAGTGGGATGCTTAACCGATGGAGCCCTCCCCCCCCCCCCAGGCTCCCCTCGGAGTCCTGTTTTTGATTGGCTGCTGACAGCTTACAAGCACCCCCTCTCCCTCTTCCCCTTTGCCCCACACCTGGACAAGCTGATAATAAAACTGGGGGGCTGTGTTCCCTCCTTTGGCATCCATGGAGGATTCGAACTCCGTCAGGCCTTCTCTGCTCAAACGCTCACTTTGATCTCACTCCCCAACCACAAGAAGGCAATCTCCTTTCCTTGCTCTCCCTGGCTGGTTCAGACCTTGCTCCACACGCCAGCCCTGCTCTCCCCCAGAGACCTCAATTATGTAAATAACAAACCTTTTCATGCCCTCTTGGCGTGTGTGTGGCGTCATCAGTCTTGAGATCAAGCAAAACCTTGGGTGGGGTCCGTCTGCCTCTGGGGGAGCCTGGCAACAAGCCAACTCTGGGTTGTGCTGTAAAGGCAGGGAGGCTTCTTGGAGGAGGAGTATCTGGACAAGGGAGAAGGGAAGGACTAGCAAGACGGGGGCCTCGGGACAGAAGAGGGCAGAAGAGCCGGGGCCTGGTTTGGGGTGAAATTTCCTCAGTCGCAACAATGACAACGTCAAGATTCTATAAAGGCGCCTCGGTTTATTTAGCGCTTGCTGGGTTTGCGCTAGCCTTCCTCTGGGTGACCACCCCTGACCCCATCTCGCTCGCCCAGAGCCCCAGGCTTGCTCAGTCCTCACAGGAATGTCAGCACGCAGATGGGGTGTGCACAGGCAGCTGGGGAGAGAGGTGGAGCAGAACTGGGGTGCCGTGTGTGTGTTGAGTGCAGGCTCTTTTTGGCCTTCTCACCTTGGGCAAGTTACTTTCCTCCTCCGAGCCTCGATTTCCCCATCTGTGCAACGAAAGGGCTGGAGGAGATCTCTCATTATTCCCTCGCCGGCATCCCGTGTGTCCTAAGGCTCCTAATATTTGTTGAACTAAGTGGATGAGATCTCTGCTATTGAATTAAGACTCAGGTCTCTATCTCTGATCTGAATTGGAAATGCAAATTACTGAGGAGGGAGGGAGGAGCCGTGAAGCATGAATGGGTTTATCAGATTTCCTTTCTCCTGTGACCTAGATACCGGCAGGCGCCTGGTCCCCGGCTCAGAATCTGTCAGCCTCAAACATTCGTTGACAACCTACGATGGCCTGGCACAGAGCTGAGAACCTCCAGGGGTGTCAGAGACGAACCAGAACATCTTCCAGGGAGGCCTTCACCTTGACCCCCTATTCGAGCTTTCACCTTGACCCCACATTCAGAGAGCTCTCAAATGTAAACAGCCTAAGTCTGTACCATATTGTATTTTAGGGCTGGGGAGGGGGGGGGGTGGACGGGCAATGGGGGTGCCACGCAGTCACTCTTGAATCTTCCAGGCCTTACGGTGACTTCCAGTCTGGGCTTGCAGTGTGATTATAGAAACCCGACGCACAGGTTTGGTGGAAAACAGTAGAGCTGAGGCCCAGAAGTCGCTCACTACGAGATAGTTGTGCTGCCTTGTTGATTACGCTTGTATTCCCAGCACCCGTGACGGTCACTCACACGCGGTAGTGCGTCTTCAGCCACCGTGTGTCCAGCTGAAATCAGTTGGCCACATGCTCCGTATGGGCCTAAATCAGAGAACACAGTAGAGGTGAGTGAGAGGCCAGCTCGGTCTCGTAAATATCCTCTTGCTCCTGTCCCCTCCCCCACCCCGGGATCCTGTTGGGACAAATGTCTTGGCTCAGTGGGTTGAAAAGGAAAGTCAGAACTCTGAGGCATGAATTGCTGTGCCCACTGACTCACTTCCTCCTCCCCACCCACTGCAGACCCAGCCGGGCCCTGAGTAACACAGGTTGCAGCCTTCTCCCTGCCTGTGCCCCTCATCCAAGCACTCCACCCCCCAGCCCTCACTGCGGACCTCACCCGTGAGTGGAAGGGCAGTGACGCCAGCTGCCCCTGATCTGAAATGCGCTTGCAAGTTTTGGTGAGCTAGGGGGCACGGGGTGGGGGTGGGGACGGGAACAAATTCTGCTCTCAGGACCCCGAGCCTGATGTGCAAGGCCGAGCACCCCGCTGGAGTTTGACCTGGGAGGCACCAGAAATTCCCCTCCTCATAACGGGCGCTCTCCTTTCCTGCCAGGATCACAGAAATTCTCACCATGAGGCAACCTTCCTGTTGCCCTAAGGCCTTGTCTCCCGAACGTTCTTATTAAAAGGCAGGGAGCTCACCTGGCAGGGTAGCACGTGGGCTCCCTGGCAGGGATGGGGCAGGATGTTACCGCATCTCCCACAGAGCCCAGGGCCCTGGGTTATAAATGATTCAGGCAGCAGGAAGGTAGGGGGAGGGAGGGAAGAGGCCAGGGCTGGGACAGAGAATGATTTAATGGAGGGGGGTGGCAGGCAGGCCCCTGGCACTGTCCTTACTGGTTCCCAGTTAGCATGATGGGCAGTGAAGAAGGGATTTCACTTTCCTGCAAGACAGTGCCCCCGAGTCTTGGGCTTTTCCCTCTGGAGGTCCCTTCCCAGCCTTGTCCTGGGATCCTCTGATGGGAAGAAGAGTTGTAAGGGCTTGGGGGACGTCACAGCCACTCCTCGGTGGCAGAACTGCTCTGGGCAGCACTCCTGACCGTGGCTCGGAGGCGGAGCGCGGGCACAGCCCATCTGGACTGCCGAATGAGATGGAACTCAGGGGTACGGTGTGGGGGGTGGGGTGGGGGGAGGCAACCAGATGTGCACGGGGACACGGGCCCAGCGAGGGGCCACGGGCGGGGCAGCCGGGCAGCAATCACAGAGGCTGCAAGGGACACGCTCAGGAAAGGCTTCGGCTTGCCGGCCTTGGAACTGAAGGCAACAGCTGGGTTCACTCACCCCTGGGAGTGAGCCGAGAGCCTTTGCGGCTTCAAAAGACCGATCCGGGGCGGATGCAGGGATGGACCCGAGAAAGGACGAGGACCTGCCCTGCTTCAGAGATGTACATGGATGTGAGAGATACGTGGATGAGGGCGGGGGCAGGAGCTGGTGGCGCGTCGATGCAGGGGATGCGGGGAGAGGTCAGTAGCCAGTAGCTGGCGAGTCCGCGGGACCTCCGGGGCCTCCTAGGTGGAGGTATGTTCGGCGATCTGCCAGAGGCCCCGGGACAGGGGTGGAGGCACACAAGGCCAGAGTCCGGGAGGGCCCCCCAAAGTGGCGCGCTCCAAACCTTCCGGCAGAGGGATGATCCTAGAGGCCTTTCCCCAGAAGCACTAGCCTCAGCTTGGATGTCAACCGGGCTCCTTGGGGTCAGGCTTGGCCCGCAGCAGGCTCCCCTGAGATAGTTCCCAGGGTCTCTCACCACCTGCACCCTGGACTCCAAGCCTCAGCTCTGTCCTTTCTTCCCTCTGGCCCCCTTCTTGTTCTAACTCTCTTGGTTACCACCCCAGAGGCCCCCGCTTCATTCATTCCCTGCCTACCCTCTTCTCTGCCCCCACAGACACCCTTAGACGTCCGAACAATGCACAGCTGTCCTTGCTGCCAGTGTGCCGGTGCCACTGTGCCAGTGGAGCCCCTACCCCAACGCACATCAGCCTCTGACTCACCTTTAGTCATCTCTGACCCTCATTTCTTTGCAAAGAGGTGACGGTCATGCCCACCTCTGGGAATAGTTGGGACATAACTGAGATCATACCTGAGGCGCCTGGCATGGGACCACCCCCTGTGCCCTTCCCTTCTCTTCCCTTGGACAATCATTACCTGGCCCCCGGGCTTTACTACCCTGACCCTATTCAAAACTAACCTTAGACGACTCGCTGCTCAGCCTGGGGCTTGAGGTTCCTCCACGACCACCTGCTTCCCTTTGGTCCTTGCACCCTCCACTCCCATCCTTTCCCCCTGGCTCCAGCCCGTGGGGGAGGGAGATCATCCCCCAAATCCTGCTCGCCCCTTTCTCGAGACCTTTGCCCGGAGTGCCTGAAAGCGACATGCCAGCATCTTCCTGCCCATCGACAGCTCCCCTTCCATCAAGGCCAATCGAGGCCCACTCCCAGCAACCCGGGCCTCAACGGATGCTTTCTGCTCTGGCACAGCTCTGTTTTTCCCTCAGATAGAGCGCTCGCCATATTGGGCCATATGTCGCTTATTAGCTGGGGCGAAGTTGCTTAAGCTCTCTGTGACTCAGTCTCTCTGTCCGCACTGGAGCTAATAACTGCACTCTAACCCTAGAGTCGTTGTGGAGAGTAGATAAGAACGTGCACAGGGCCCGCCGCAGAGTAAATAGGCCAATAAATGTTATTTTTTTTTATTGAGATGGTGGGGGGGGGGGTGACGACAGGGCTCCCAACAGCCCTGACTCTCAGAGAAGGCAAGCCCAGACCGCCCCCCTCTCTCTCCACCCTGCCCATAGCTCCTACGACACTGCTCTGCTGGGAGTGGAGGTCAGTGATATGCCTCAGATTGAAGCTTCTCTGGTCCATCAAACAAATCGCAGTGCTCCTTTGTGGGTTCCCTTCGGCTCCATTCATTGCGGTGCGTGGACGTTTCTGTGCCTGAGAAATGGACCCCCAAGAGCTAGTGGAGGTATCAGCCCCTGGGGAACCCCCATCACAGAGGAGCCTGGCTGGCCTTCCCCGGGGCTCAGAGTGGGACTCCAACACAGAGATGGGGACCGGTGGAGAGTGGGCATCCTGGAATTCTTCCTGGAGGAGGAAAATGGGGAGAGCTAGGCTGAGAAAAGGGGTGACAGGTTTCACGGGGAGTCTCATTGCGCCAAGCTCTTTATGTAGATTGCGACCTTTATTTTTCATGAGGAGCCTGTGAGGTCAGTCCTGTAATCTGCTTTTCCAGAAGGAAGCTAAGGCCCGGACTGACAAAGCGACATGCCCAAGGTCACACCATTCCAGAGGGGAGCAGGATTCTAGTCCTGATCTGCTGGGCTCTGAGGGGAGGGCCGGGCCGAGGATGGTGGGAGAATTCCAGACTCTGGCCAGCTGCCCCTGCATCCAGGGAGGCTGTGGGTGGGGTGGAAACAGCCACCAGAAGCCAGGGGCACGCGGCAAACAAGGGTGCCAGGAAATGAACCGGACCCAGGGTCCTTCCTCCCGGCCCGCCCTGTGCCCCTGGCCAACTGCCGCCTCCCTTTGAGGCTTCTCCCTGCAAGAGAACAGAGAAAGCTGGGCCGGAGCCCAGGGATGGCCCTACACGGGTGGAGGGGGGGTGGACCAGGAGGGTCTTGAAGCCCAGGAGGAGCCCTGCCAGGCCTAAGCACCCCCTGTCCTGGGAGGAGAGATAGAGATCCCAGGGGTCTCATCCTGTTTGTCTCAGATGGAGCTCAGACTGGGGCCTCGCACAGAGAAGGCGCTCAATAAATGTGTGTCGAAAGGAGGTACAGCAGGTGTGCCGTCCAAACTGCGAGGCTGGAGGTGAAGAGGCCGGGTCCGGACACGGTTTCTGGCCCCGCCTCGTGACCCTGGACGAGTCTCAGAACGTCCCTATCCGTCAGATCAAGCTGTTATCCTGGAATGTGCACCATCGCTTGGGTCCCTTCCAGCTCTGACAATGCAGTTCTATTCATTCTTTTACTCACTCGCTAATTTGTTATCTCAGCGAAATACATCGTAGATCCCGAGAAATATACTTTGGTACTAATGAGGCCGGGGGCAGAGTGGCGGCAATCGGCAAAGCTTGTGGGGGGATAGTGACGGGTCCCCCTCTTGAGCAGGGACTCTGGGGTCAGATGGCCTGCGTTCAGATTCTCCCTCCATGACCTGCTCACTGAGTAACCCTGCGCAAGTGATTTACTCACGTTGAACTTGGAACTTCCTCATCTGTAAGGTGGAGATGATAGGAGGATATACTTCATAGGGTTATTGTAAAAATTAAATGGGATAATACAAATAAGTTGCTTAGGGAAATAGTTCACAGCAGGCGCCCAACGAGTCTTAGCTCTTCCCGTTCCTTAGAAGGCGAGCGAACTCCAGCAGACAAAGGGGGCTGCTGTGTGGGTGCAGGGGTAGGGGTGGGGGGAAGCATCAGAACAGCGTGTGCTTAGATACAGAGGCGGGAAAATCCAGTACTGCCGAGGAGCACCAAGAGACCCGTCCAGACTAAGCGGGAAGAGGTAAGTTGGGTGCAGATGGTGAGCGGCTTTGGTCAGGCTAAGAAATTTGGATCTGATCCTGTAGGTTGGCATTTCCCAACTGCTGCTCCCCAGAATTCCATGAGCCGCTACTGGATGTTTTATAAATATTTCAGGGCACCCGGGTGGCTCAGTCAATTAAGCGTCCGACTCCGGCTCAGGTCATGATCTCGTGGTACGCGAGTTCGAGCCCCGAGGTGGGCTCTGGGCTGACAGCCCAGAGCCTGGAACCTGCTTCGGATTCTGTGTCTCCCTCTCTCTCTCTGCCCCTCCTCCGCTCACATTCTCTCTCTCTCTCTCTCTCCCTCAAAAATAAATAAAATTTAAAAATTAAAAAATAGGGGCGCCTGGGTGGCTCAGTCGGTTAGGCGTCCGACTTCAACTCAGGTCACGATCTTGCGGTCTGTGAGTTCGAGCCCTGCGTCGGGCTCTGGGCTGACGGCTCAGAGCCTGGAGCCTGTCTCCCTCTCTCTCTGCCCCTCCCCCGTTCATGCTCTGTCTCTCTCTGTCTCAAAAATAAACGTTAAAAAAAATAAAAATTAAAAAATATATATATATATACATAAATATTTAAGGGGTGGGGGATGGGGGAGAGGACAGGATGACTGGATGTCCACCTGCAAAAGAATAAAGCTGGACCCCTACTTCAGATCAGGTACAAAAATTAACTCAAAAAGGATCAACGATCTAAATATGAGAGCTAAACCAAAAACTCTTAGGAGAAAGCAGAGGGGTAAATCTTCGTGATCTTGGATTTGGCAATGGATTCTCAGATGTGACCAAGAGAAGCAGCAAAAGAAAATATAGGCAAACCCAATGCCGTGGTCTCGATGTTTAGGCCCGTCCCCCTCCCCACCACATCTGTATGTGACAGTGCTGATCTCCAAGGTGGAGGTGGGGCCTTTGAGGGGTGATTAGGTCGGGAGGTCAGAGCTTCAGGATTGGGATCAGTGCCCTTATAAAAAGAAGCTCCCCAGAACCCCCCAGCCTCATGTGAGGATACAGGGAAAAGTCTGCAACCTGAAGAGCATCCTCACCTGACTGTTGTTGTGCCCTGATCTTTGACTTCCAGCCTCCAGAATAAACGTCTGTTGTTTATAATCTACCCACTCTGTGGTATTTTGTCGCAGGAGCCCGAACGGACTAAGACACTGAACTTCATCACAATTTAAAACTTCTGTGCTTCAAAGGACCCCTTCACGAAAGCAAAAAGATAAACCATAGAATGGAATAAAATATTTCTAAATCATAAATCTGATAAGAGATTGGTTTCTAGAATATGTAAAGAACTCTTACAACCCAATAAGAAAAAGGCAAACTTAAAAATGGGCAAAGGATCGGGGCACCTGGGTGGCTCATTGGTTAAGTGGCCAACTCTTGATTACGGCTCAAGTCATGATCTCAGTTTGTGAGTTCGAGCCTAGCATTGGGCTCCGTGCTGATGGTGCAGAGGCTGCTTGGGATTCTCTCTCTCTCCCTCTCTCTCTCTGTGCATGGATGTTCTCTTTCCCTCTTTCTCTCTCTCAAAATAAATAAATAAACTTAACAAAATTTTTTTAATGGGCAAAGGATCTGAATAGAAATTTTTCTAAACAAGACATACAGATGGCCCACAAGCCTATAAAAAGATGCTCAACATCACTAATCATTAGGGAAATGCAAATCAAAACCACAGTGAGGGGCACCTGGGTGGCTCAGTCATTTAAGCGTCTGACTTTGGCTCAGGCCATGATCTCACAGTTCATGAGATCGAGCCCCGTGTTGGGCTCTGCGCTGACAGCTCAGAGCCTGGAGCCTGCTTCGGATTCTGTGTCTCCCTCTCTCCCTCTCTGCCCTCCCCCACTCGCATTCTGTCTGCCTCTCTCTCAAAAATAAATAGACACTTAAAAAAAAAAAACCCACAATGAGATATCACTTTATACTCCCGAGGATGGCTTGAACCAAAAAGTCAAATAAATAAGTGTCGGTGAAGGCGCAGAGAATTCGGAGCCCTTGGGCATGGCTGGTGGGAACGTTAAATGATGTGATTGCTTCAAAAAATAGTCTGGCATTTTCTCAAAGAGCTAAACATAGACTCACCATTTGACCCAGCAATTCCACTCCCTGGTATATACCCAGGAGAGATGAACACATATGTCTGCACCAAAGCTTGTACGCGACTGTTCGTGGCAGCATTATTCGTAACAGCCCCAAAGTAAGACTCACCCAAATGTCCGCCAACTGATGAACAAACAAAATGGATCACATCCACACAGGGGACTATTATTTGGCCACAAAAAGGAATGAAGCGTTAATACACATTACAGTATGACTGAACCTTTATGATACACGAATTGTATCTCAATAAATTGTAAAGAAAAAGGAAACACAGGCAGGGTGTGAATCTAACATCATATTCATTGGGGGAAATTCTGGGTCCGGGAGGGGATTGTTTATGTTTGTTTGTTGGTTTAGCTTTGGGAATTCTCTGAGCTAACACGCATTGATTGGCAAGCTTGGACCACGTCTGAGTGTTGTGGCATCTCCCAAAATGATGGCCATAGTTTAACCACAGAACCATTTCCAGAGGAACGTCTCTTTGCTTTTCCCAAAACGCTTTTCACAGAACACAGTATGGCAACTTTGGCCATAAGCAATGGGGAGCCATTGAAGGTTCAAGCAGGGGGGAGGGCCTGGCTAGAGCTGGGCTTAGAGGGAGAACAGGCTGCGGTGGGGGGGAGAAGGGAAGGAGGAAGGACAGCCTAGTGACCTGGGGCCAACGAAGTGGTTAAAACGCATGTGAATAAACTTTTCTGCAAAGAAGATACACAAAAGGCCAGATGAGCACTTAAGGAGATGTAGTCATCAGGGAAATGCAAATCAAACCCACAATGAGATACCACTTCTCACCCGCTAAGTGTGCAGGCAGGGTGGCAGGGGTCTGAACGTGGCCTTCACTGTGGAAGGGGTGGGGAAAACCATCCTGCCTCACCTCTCTTTGGCTCCTGGAAGGGGTGCTTCCCTCCTCCCTGGGCTCCCCCACCCGAGCCCTAGGAATTCCCAGACCCTCCCTGACCCAGACAGGAGCTCCCCACCACCCTGGTGCTTCCGGAGAGGATGCTAGGGACTGTCATTCATCCCAGCTGTGCTTACGTCCCTTTTCCTGGAAGGGGGATGGGCACCAGCCTGGCAAGGCTGGAGGGGGTCCGGAGAAGGCACCAGATCTAGAGACACCCAAGAGCCTGGCGGGCGGAGAAAAATAGTGGGTAGGAGCAAGTTGACCTGATCAGAGCCAGGCTGGAGCGGGAGTCTGTGTGGCCTCAGAACACATTATTTCCCACAGAGCCTCCCTCCCCCAGGCCGTGAGAAGCACACCCAGAGCTCAGGGCCGAGAGAACTTGGAGAACTTGGCCTTTAAGTCTTAAAAGCCTCAGTCATAATGGTTCATGTTTATTGTGTCCTCAGTCTCTAGCCCGTGCTAAGTGCCCCGCCTGCATGATCTCATCTGATCCTTAAAGCAATCGTATGAAGCAGGTGATATTATTGCCTCCATTTTACAGATGAGGAAACTGAGCTCTAGAGCCCTGCAATGACTTGCCTGATATTACACAACGCGACAGTGGGCCAAGGCAGGCTCATGGAACGAGGTTAGATATCGAGCCATAGACATGGGAGCAAGGTTGGAAAAGTGCACGTGGAGGCCTTCTTCCCAGCCCTGACTCCAGCGCTCCGGTCCCCCAGCCCAGCCCAGAGCAGCCCTGCATCCACGGCCTCTCCTGAGGTCCTAGGAATTGGGACAGGGAGCACCCCTGAGACTCTTCAGCCATCCCGCTACAGCAGGTAAATTCACAGCTGCCTGGTGTGGGAGTTGTCCAGAGATGTCCTTCAAAAGACAGAGGCCATGGGAGGGTGGAAAGGTCACAGGCAAGGTTGAGGGCTGTGTGTCCTCCTCCAGGCTCCCGCTCCCAGTGGGGCAGGGAAGGGGACCCCCCACGGAGTCTCAGGGCATCCTCCCAGCAGCACTCAGCCCTTCTAGCCAGGGTGACGGCCGGTAGACAGCTCTTCCAGAAAGAGACACGGTAGAGCAGGGTGAGGACCGAAGTTTATTCTCCAAAGGCCAGAACAGGAGTCACTTTCATCCAAACATCAAGTCAAGGGCTCCCAGAAGGGCAGAAGCTAGATTTCAGAAAGAACACCCATCAGCAAAGGATTTTGGAAGTCGAGAGAGTAAAGGCTTGGGGTTTCCCGGCTGGGCCAGACTCTGGTGAGCATAGAGGCAGGGGCGTGGCTGAAATGGTACCACCGTGGGTGACGAAGAAGATGGGGTTCCTGTCTGTGGCCAGACCCACTCGAGGGCCTAGCAGATCCCTGATGGCGGATCTGAGGCAGAGGGATGGACACCGTGGCCTCCCGCTCCCGTAAGCCTTCTGTGGCTGCAGGAAAAGAGTTGGCTGTGTGCGGAGGGGCGGGTACCGTTCACTCCCCAAATATTTACGGACAGTGTTCTTAGTGCTGGGCCCAGAGCCAAGGCTCTTGGGTCAGGCCCTGGCTGTGTCCATTACTCTTGTCTCCCTCGGGCAGGCAGACCCTGGACGCAGGGAGGGGAAGCCGGAGAAGGCAGGAGCCTGGCTCACCCTGCGTGGGGGATGGGACCCGTAGAACAGTGAATACGGCCTACTGATCCCTCTCACAGCCCACCCTCCGGCGGGGATCTGGCTGCATCCCAGAAGGCTCAGGCCTGCTCTCAGAGGAGAGACTGGGAAACTGGGGGCGGGAAGGGGGCCTCTCGGGCTCCTAGGATGGGGGGTGGGAGCTGTCTCTTTGGTCTCTCTGGCTCCCATCATCCAGGCCCCCCCCCCCCCAAGAGCAGGGGCTCCCCCAGGGCTAGGCTGGGTCAGATAAGCTGCTGCCTGCCTTACATCCTGGGCGGGAGGCAGCCCCGGGAGGCAGAGCTGACAGGAAAAAATAATCAAGGAGCTTGACAGGAGTGGGGGGGTGGGGGGGAGAGCCGACAAGCCCCCACCTCCCAGAGTACACCGTAGCTGGTTCTGGGCCGTGTGCAGGGGCCAGGAGCTCTGCCCCCCCTCTCAAGGCCCCCGCCCAAGCCCCTTCTGGAAGCTTCTCCCTCGCCCCCTCCTCTGGCTCTATCACCCTACTTCCGCCCTCTTGTCCCGTCTCTGTCTCCCTCCGTGTCTCTGTCCTCTGAACCCTCATCTCTCCTGTCTGCACAGACAGGCTGGGACAGGAACCCAGGAGGCCAGGAGGGGTCGCGGATTCTCCTGGGGAGTTGAAGACCCAGACCCTCGGCCTTCTCTGTCCCTGCCTGCCACCACCCCCCACCACCCCCCACCCCCCCACTCTGCCACGCCCGGGAGGTTTGGGGCTGCAGCACAGGAATAAACAGCGTGTCTCTCCCTCGTGGTGTGCGTTAAGTAGCTAAATCTGAACTTCACCCAAGCTTCTCCTGACCAGGTAAACACCTGCTCCCCTTTCCCACAAGGCCACGCTTTCCCCACAAACACCCCTGAAGACAGGGGGGGAGGCTTCCTACCTCCCCCCTGAGGAGCCCGTGTCTGCTCAGGTCAGTGCTGAGAGGGGCGTCAGCCTTCAGTCCTGACAGGCTCAGGTCCCGTGGGGGCCAGGACTCCCGTAAAGGACGGGCCCTCTGCCCCGCCACCGCCTCTCCTTCCCCAGTCCCCGGCTTCCCTGGCTGGGACCGGTCAGGGAAGTGGGCTGGTCATTCCACCCCTTTTGGGGGTTCCTGGCCAGGGCAGCCAGGACAGGTCAGCCCTAGAATTGGGGTCTTCTCAGGCTGACTCACAAAGTGCTACTGAGCACCTCACCTCCCCTGTGCGAAGCCCACACAGGACTCCTTAGGAGAGACCCAGAGGAGCCCCCACTCCTGCCGCTTCGTTGTCAGCCAGCTGCATGGGGTACAGGCAGAGCAGGCGCCCCGCTCTCGCTCGCTTGGGTTGGAGGGCTGGTGTGGTCTAGATTTGGGGAGGGTGGGGGGATAGGGATGAGACTAGGGACAGCCTGATGAAGGCATCCAGGAAGGCTTGCTCTCTTCGGGGCTGCGCCCACCCCTGCCGCCCCCCTCACCCCCCCACCGAACTGATTTCCCCCTAACCGCAGGGGCAGAGCGTGCTTTGGGCCCTCCTGCCTACCCTCACCTAGGACGCTGCCTCTTCCCTACAGCTCCCCCCGCCCCCCCCCCGTCCCCCCCTCCCAAGGCCGCCCACTCCCATGGCTTCCCAGCCGTGCGCCTTGAACCTGTGATAGAGGCTCATCCGTGTACTTGAGGCAATAGGACGTTGTCTCCCGTGGTTTTGCTGCTGACCAACTGGGGCCGTGCTGGTGACAGCTCCGTGAAAGGTCCGGTCTTGCACCATGTGCCTCCAGACAGGCCAGACCTACAGGGAAACAGCATAAGCAAAGGCTGCAAGAGGATCGGGATTTCCAAATTGTGCGAGGCAAACGGAACCACTGTTGTCCTTGTCCTCCACCAGCCCTGGGGAGTGGGGAGCAGAAGCCCCCTGTTCTTTAGTGTCGGCTTCCCCAGAGCCGGCCCCTGATTTGCAAGGCAGCCGGTCACTCGTTCCCCGCTCTCCAGGGCTTGCTGACTCTCCTTGGAGCCTGTGGCCTGCGTCTAACCCCTTGGCTCTTTGAAGGTCACAGTCCTTCCACCCAAAGACTTGGGAGGGAGGTGGGGGGGGGGGTGTCTCTCCTTCAAGCCTCTGGATATCAGTGGGGTGATTCTTCTTGGCCTCCTCCAGCCATCTCCACATTGGGCCACTGACCTTCTCCACGTGTCTGTGTCGTGTCCGGCTGAGAGAGGCTGACTTTCGGCAGCCCAGCAGCCCTGCACCAGCGCAGGAAGGGGTGAGGGGAGTCCGCAGAGCAGATGGCCCTACACCACATCTAATCTCCCCCTGCTCGCTTCACATGAAACCCCAGGGTGATCACCTGGGGTCTTGAGCTCTCCCGACTTCCAGACTCCGTCTTCCCCTCCCACGTGAAAAACCATACTGGGTTTTTTTTTTTTTTTTTTTAACATTTATTTATTTTTGAGACAGAGAGAGAGAGATCATGAACAGGGGAGGGTCAGAGAAAGAGGGAGACACAGAATCCGAAACAGGCTCCAGGCTCTGAGCTGTCAACACAGAGCCCGACGCGGGGCACGAACCCACGGACCGCGAGATCATGACCTGAGCCGAAGTCGGCCGCTTAACCGACTGAGCCACCCAGGCGCCCCCATACTGGGGTTTTAAGCTTTAGCCCTCACCCCAAGAGTCCCGGCTGCTCCCCCCTACCTCTGCTTTCTGCCTTTTGCCAAATTCTCCATGTCCTCTTTGCCCCTCACCTGTGGGCTGTTGGCTCTGTGCTTTAATTCCTCCCTAAATACTGCTCACCGAGCAGTGAGTGGGGTGTCACTCCTCCTGAGAGGTGGGGGTGATGGAGGAGGGAGGTGGCCTATGTTTCCATCCACCACCACCTACCTGACGCTGCTCCAAGCACCCAGCTGCCTCTCCTCCCATGGCTGTTCTCCTTCTCGCCCTGGTTGCCCAGCGCCTTGTGACCTTGGTTCTCTGTTCTCTGCTTTGTCTGTCTCTGTCTCCTCCCACTCCCACTGCCCAAGATTCATCTGTGTTGTCTCTTACAGTTGTAGTTTGGTTTGTTCCTTTGCATTGTGTAGTACGCTATCATATGAATAGACCATCCCTTATTGATCTAGTTTGTTGCTGATGGGCATCTGAGGCTCTCAGTTTGGGGCTGCTGACTATAGTGCCGTGGTGAAAATCCTTGTGTGTGTCTTTTGGAACATAATGTATGCTTTTCGTGTTGGACACGTGCCCAGAGATGGAAATGCTGGGCCATAGGGGCTGAATATGTTCAGCTTTAACTGATCCTGTCATAAAATTTTCCAAAGTGATTCTGCCAATGGACACTCTTACCAGCTGGGTATGAAAGTGCTATGTGCTTCATATCCCTACCATATTTAGTTGGCCTTTTCATTTTAGCTTCTAGTAGCTTTTGCATTTTCCTAGTGACAAGATATTGAACACCTTCCTGTACGTTCACAGGCCATGTGGAAAGCCTTATTTGTGAAGTGCCTGTTCAAGTCTCTTGCCCATTTTCTATTGGACTGTCCATCTTTTTTGTATCGATCTGTAAGAGTTCTTTCTATATTATGGATGCCATCCCTATGTATTGCAAATATCTGCTCCAACTCTGTAGCTTTGCTTTTCCCTTTCCTGATGGTGACTTTTGATAAACTGAAGTTCTTTATTTTAATGGAGAATAATTTATCAAGTTGGTTCCATTATGGTTAGTGATTTTTGTGTCCTGTTTAAGGAAATTTGCCTACCCCAAACTTATGAAGATATCTCAATGTTTCCTTCTAGTTGTTATACCTTTTTCTTTTTAGATTTATATTCTAGTTGAAATAACTGTGTGTGATGCGAAGTAGGGATCAAGATCCTTTTTTTCCATGTGAACATCCAATCAACCCAGCATCATTTATTGAGAAGACCATGCTTTTCTCCTTAGAGCAAAGCAGCAATATCTGTGTCAAAAATCAAGTGGCCATTTTTGTGTGGACCTGTTTCAGGGATCTTTATTTTGTTCTACTGGTCTACCCTTGCACTAACACCACACTGTCTTAATATCTGGTGCTAGAAGTCCTCCAACTTTTCTCTTCTTCAAGAGTGTCTTGGCTATTCTTGGTCTTTTGTATTTCCATATAAATTTTAGAGTCAACTTGTTGATACACACACACACACACACACACATTCCTGCTAGGTTTTGATTGGGATTGCATTGACTCTATAGATTGATTTGTGGAGAATTAATACCTTTACAATCTCCCAATTCATGAAAATGGTATACCCCTCTGTTAATGTAGATATTTTACGGTATTTCGCAATATGTTTTGTGGTTTTCTATGTATTAAGTAATCATGTACTTTTTTGGTTAGATTTATTTCTCAATGAGAAATTGATGTTTTTAAGGTGTATAAATGGTGTTGTGATTTTTTTAAAGTTTTTTTTTTTAAAGAGTGCACTTGCAAGTGAACAGGGAAGGGGCAGAGGGAGAGAGAGAGAGAAAGAAAGAAAGAAAGAAAGAAAGAAAGAAAGAATGAATCCCAAGCAGGATCCACACTGTCAGTACAGAGCCTGACATGGGGCTTGACCCCATGAACTGTGAGATCATGACCTGAGCCTAAATCAAGAGTCGGATGCTTAACCAACTGAAACACCCAGGAGCCCCAATGATGTTGTCTTCTGGGGTTTTTGTTTGTTTGTTAGATTGATTTTTGTTTTAATATATTTTATTTTTTATTTGCAAATATAATTTATTGTCAAGTTAGCTAACATACAGTGTATACAGTGTGCTTTTGGTTTGGGAGATAGATTCTCATGATTCATCACTTACAAACAACACCCAGTGCTCATCCCAACAAGTGTCTTCTTTAGTGCCCATTACCCATTTCCCTCCCCACCCCATCAACCCTCAGTTTGTTCTCTGTATTTAAGAGTCTCTTATAGTTTGCCTCCCTCCCCCTCTGTTTGAAACCATTTTTTCCCCTTCCCTTCCCCCATGGTCTTCTGTTAAGTTTCTCAAGTTCCATATACGAATGAAAATGATGTTGTCTTTTGAATTCCTTTTGCTAATTGTGCATTGATTGTATATTGAAAAGAATTTGGGGGCGCCTGGGTGGCTCAATCGGTTAAGCATCCGACTTTGGCTCAAGTCATGATCTCATGGTTTGTGGGTTCAAGCCCCACGTCAGGCTCTGTGCTGACAGCTCGGAGCCGGGAGCCTGCTTCGGATTTTGTGTGTCCCTCTCTTGCTGTCCCTCCCTTGCTTGCGCTCTGTCTCGCTCGCTCTCTCAAAAATAAATAAACATTTTTAAAAAATTGGAAAACATTTGATTTCTTATCCCAAACTTGTATCCAGTGACCTTGCTAAATTCACTTATTTATTCAAATAGTCTGTACATTTTTTGGATTTTCTCTGTATACCATTAAGTCATCTAAATATTGGCCGTTTTATTTTTCCCTTACAATTCTCAGAACTTCTTTCTCTGGCCATAGTGTCCTGTCTGGGACTTCCAAGTGTAGTGCTGGACAGAAGTGGGGATAGTGAGATCCTTTTCAGTAGAAAGGCTTTCAACATTTTACCATGAAGTTTGACGGTGGCTGTGTGTGTTTGGAGATACTCTTCATAGTACTACTCTTTTGGACATTTTGCTGATAAGAGAATGGGCTAAGGGCTTGGGGTAGGGAATGCTACTGAGGAGGGGAGTCCCTAGGGATAGCCTGCTCCTCACTCAAAAACCAAAAAGGAGTTGTCTCCAAAAGGGACACACCTCCATGATGACTCCCCTTCCCATCCTCTATGGAAACTTCAGTCTAGTCTAGGTCTCTCACTGTTCCTCTTTGGCTTTAGAACATGAGACCACCAGTCTGGTCTTGTCATTTCTCAGGGAACCTAGAGCTCAGAGTAAGGCTTCACGGTAGGTTAGTGGTAGACCCAGAATTAGAACCCACGGTTGCCAGATCCTAGCCCCGTTTCAACCACCTCTGTGGTCAGGAGTTGGGAGGTGGCCAGAAGGTAGAGGCATGTGTGTGTGAGGGTTTTAGGAATTGGACAACTTTGTCCAAGTTAGACATGGTGACCAAGATGCAAGGGGCCTGGGAGGCACAGGGAGGGGTCCTGAGCCCTGGCGGGGGTGGGGGCAGGGGGCAGAGGGCAGAAACTGGAGCAAACCAAGACCTGGGATATTGAAGTCAAGCAGCATTCTCCTCTTCTGGCCGCCCCCTCCCCCGCCCACAGGGAATGTCCGGAATGTGATGAGCTGCTAAGATTGGGACTCCCACTCCACCTGGCACAGGGGGCGGGGTGCTTTGCCACCTCCAATTCTCCGAGGGGATTTTTCCAGGGATGGGGTGGGACATCAATGGACATGATCCTGATGGAGGAACTTCATGGAAGGTCTGAGGACACGGTGCCTCTCATGCAAGACCTATGGGCCAGATGCCAAGGCCATGGGCATGGCCAGATGCTTTCCAGCTGAGCTGCACAGTGAGTCAGAAGGCACGGGGCCTGGGTTGAGGGAGGGGGTTCCCGGTTGCCAGGGAAGCGGGGCAGGAGGAGAGAGGAGAAGGAAATAAGGCAGAACAGTGGCTGGCACTCTTCCACAGGATGGGGCCCTATGGCTGATGGTTGAGGAAGCCATCTGGGGGCCCCGTCCAAAGAGCGACCCCAATAGGTGCTGCCCCATCCCTGCTGGGTCTGGTGTCACCGTGGATAAGGAGCAGCCTGGGTCCTCATTGAAGCAGTTCTAGGGGGTCCTCCGATTCCATTCAGGGAAGTTACTCTCGGGCATGTTCTTAACCTCTAGGCTTACCCCTGCCCACTCTGCCTTTTTGTGGATCTGCGGGGTCTCCCTCTGAAGACCTCAAAACTTATGCAAAGCTGCATCCCCTCACCTCCACCGAGTGACTCAGCTGCCATTCGTTCAAACCTACTAGGTGTCAGGCATTGTGTGGGTCCTGGAGCTTTGACAGTGAACAAGAGGTCCCTGCCCTCCTGCGGCTACACTTCAGGTGGGGTTGGGGTAAATAGCCAAGACATGGGTCCTTCCGGCCCATGGGAGATAGGCACTGGTGTTAACACTGGCACTGGGAACCCCAGGGGCGGGGGCGGGACAGTGTGGCCCGGAAAGCAGGAGCAAGGGTGGAGGAAGGCAGAAGGGGTGCCGTGGCCCCAAGACCCGCAGGACTTGGTCCTGCTCCAGGTCCCTGCTTCCTGCGGGTGGACATTCCTGGACATTCTGGATGGACATGCCTGAGAAAACCTATCAGAACAGAGCAAAGGGAAGGGAGGAACGGGGGAGGGGAGGGACTGGTGGTTTGAGGTTGGGCCTGGTTGCAAGAGGATCAGAGATGGAGAAAACCTCAGCCCTGGGGACCAGTGTGCGGCTGCACCTGAGACCTGTTGTGGGCGACCTGAGATCGGGGCGGGAGGCGATCCAAACCTTGCTCAGGGCCCGCTGCCCGTTGGCTCTCGCTGAACGAGAACAGAAGGCAAGGGGCACCATTCCACGAGGCTGCAGTGGGAACAGATCCAAGCAGCAGGCCTGTCCCACAGACACCTGGTCACCACTGTGGACCCTTATCTGGGCGTTTGCCCTGCTGCTGCGTAGGGAGGAGGTAGGCCACGGGCCTAGAACCCAGACTTAGTCTTGGCTACTTGCTTCCTCCCCACACGTAGCACAATGCCTGCTGGCATTGTAGGAGGAGTCCAAAGTGCTTGGGGAATACAAATCATAAATGAATAAATGATGGATAAATAAACAAATCTGTCAACCAATTTGAGTCCCCAGCTGCCAGAGTCCTCAGCATTTAGGAATGGGCAGGCCCGCCACCTGGTGGCGATTGAGCTAACTGCAGCCCATGGTCAGTGCCCAGCGCCCCTCTCCAAAGGGCAGAAAGAACCCCGGATTGTAACAATCATGACTGATCCAGGGGCCGCCTTGTCCCTCCTCCTACCTCCAGGCCACACCACCTTGTGTTCCGGCACACTTGGGCAGTTTCTCATCTTTAAAACCTCCAAGGAAAGAGATTCCTCCCTAACCTCTTCTCCTTGGAAAATCCGACCTATGGTCTGACCTTCATGTTTTTCTCCTTTCCCTCTTGTCCTCAAGGCAGAGAAAGTATCAGAGGGCTCCCCCTACCCCCCACCCAGGCTGAAAGATCAGCCTGAGAGCGTCAGCCTGATTTTGTAAGTTACAGTGTTATTTACATATCATCTGTGTTTGCTTTCTTTATCGGAGGCCACGCTACCTGCAAAAGCTAAAATAGTGTCTATCCGGCCCTTTTCAAAGTTTGCCAATCTCTGTTGTAGCTGCCCTGCTGACTCGCTCACTTAACAATTGATGAGCACCTACTATATTCCAGCCCCGGGGTGACCTCTGGCCAGGGTCACAGAGATAAAGGACATCGCGCCTGCTCCCTTGTCACTCGCAGTCTCTAGGGAGAAATGAGTAAGTAAAGCGACCACCTGTCAACCGCAGAGGCTTTACCACAGGAAGCCAAATTGCCCTCAAATACAAGAGCGGTCGCACAATTAAATGCACCCCTGAAAAGGGGGCTGGATGAATACAGGTGTTAGAAGGCAGGGAAGAGCAAAAACATGAGGGCTGAGTCCTCATGGAGAACTTCTTCTTGGAGATAAGCTGGTTTCCCAGGACAAGGAGAAGTGGACACCACGAAAGGCTTGGGCAGGGCCGGAGTTGCAGAGTTGAAGGCTTCAAGCTGCAGGCTTGAAGGTGAAAGTGACAGGAAACACCAAGGAACAGCCTGAGGCAGGCCTGGTACCGGATGCCTGCTGTATCATCAAGGAGGGGTGCTGACGCCCGCCAGTGGGATGAGGAGAGCGGGGGCACCGAGAGGTATCTGGGAGGTAGAATCAATAACACTTGGGGATGGATGGATGGTGGCAGGTGAGAGCAAAGTCAATCGAATGACGGGGTTCGCTGAGAAAGGGAGCAGTGGAGGAGAATCTTGAGCGTTTAGGGATGAAGACAGCAAGTTCAATTTCCAGTATAGTTCGAGCTGCCTGTGGAACGTCCAAGTTAGAGCGTCTGGAAGACCACGGGATGCCCAGCTCTGGACTCGGGGGAGATCTGTGCCAGAGCTGTGGTTGAAAGTCATAGGAGTGGAAGAGAGTGTGCAAGGAACGTGTGAACCGAGGACAGAGTCAAGAACAGAATCCCAGGGCATCTCTCAGGTGCCTGGCCGAGCGCAAGGTGCAGGGGACGGAGCCGGAATCAGTCATGGCCCCTGTCCCCGAGAAACGCGCTGTCCGACCAGTAAGAGAGACACAGCAACAGATCATCTCAATATAATATGGTAAGTGATCAAATGGATGCATGTTTGTGTGGCTCCAGGGAGCTGGCCCCAAACGACTTAGCGGAAAGCACTTTGGCTGGCCTCCGACAGAGTAATGGATGGTTGAGGACGCTTTCGCCGGCACAGCATCTATTCCCTCTTCTGGGAAGAGTCCCAGGCTTCCCTTAGGGGAACCACTTCTCCACTCTCAATTTGTTTTTGAGGGAACTGGCTCCTTCCAGCTTCCCTCCCACTCCGGGGTGAGCTGATAACCCAGGCTCCACCGCTTCCTTTGGACACAGTGAGTGGTTTGGGGACAGGCGTGTGAACTAAGGGCACCCACTGAGACTCAATCCCAGGACTGTGTCTGGGGAAGCGCTTTCCTGGCTAAGATCGTTAGGTGAAGGTAATGTAAGCACAGGCTGGGGAGGGGAGGGAGGGCAGCCACATGGAAAGCAGACAGATAGATAAGTAGACATGATGACATCCTTTGAGGTCTGTGAAGCTCTGGGCCCAGGCTTTCAGAAGTCCCTTACCCACAATGACCAGCTTTTTATTTTTATTTTATTTTTTATTTTTATTATTATTATTTTTTTAATGTTTATTTATTTTTGAGAGAGACAGAGACAGAATGCGAGTGGGTTGGGGGCAGAGAGAGAAGGAGATACAGAATCCGAAGCAGGCTCCAGGCTCTGAGCTGTCAGCACAGAGCCTGATGCGGGGCTCGAACTCACAAACCGTGAGATCGTGACCCGAGCCAAAGCCGGACGCCCAACCGACTGAGCCACCCAGGCGCCCCAATGACCAGCTTTTTAGAGAGCCAATCTTGTTAGAGGGACACAGCCATACCAGACAAAAAATTAAAACTCAATAATACCATTTGTAACCTAAGCATGTTTTATGACCTAACATAAAAGCATGAAAGTAGTTATTTACTCAAAATTGTGTGATTCTTTTATTATTTTCTTTCCTAGTCCATAAGTGCTGTTATTTAAACAAAACAACAAGACTACTTGAAAGAGGTAATTAGTACTGATTGATAACAGGGCCAATTAAGGAATACGTGTAAGAAAAATATAACAATATTCTTAGGTCATCTCTTTTCGTCTGATGTAGGAAAATTTATTTTAACTCTTCAGAACTCTTTGCTGGACGTTTAAATTCTGTGAGCTACAGGATTGTATATTCTGTTTTTATTTTTTAAGTTTATTCATTTATGTATTTAAGAATCTCTACACGCAGGGCGCCTGGGTGGTTCAGTCGGTGAAGCGTCCGACTTCGGCTCGGGTCACAGACTTCGGCTCGGGTCACAGTCTTGCAGTTTGTGAGTTCGAGCCCCGCGTCGGGCTCTGTGCTGACAGCTCAGAGCCTGGAGCCTGCTTCGGATTCTGCGTCTCCCTCTCTGTCTGCCCCTCCCCTGCTCACACCCTGTCACTTTCTGTCTCAAAAATAAATAAAACGTTAAAAAAAAGAGAGAGAGAGAGAATATCTACACCCAACGTGGGGCTTGAACTCACAACCCCAAGATCAAGAGCCACATGCTCTTCTGACTGAGCCAGCCAGGTGTCCCTGATTGTGTATTCTTAAGATACATAAACGTAAGACGGCAAAAAGAAAAAGATACCTATAATAGGACAAATTGAGGTGTCATTGCTCGTATTGTTATAATAATAATAATAATAAAGCAATGGCATGTTTCTGTCTGACCCGTGACATGGTAGCATGATGTGAGTCTTGTTTTTCTATTCCAATAATACTTCTCTGAACTGCCTGCAGCCTTTATTTAGGAGAGCTTCATCTTCTTTTACGCAGCACCGAAACTTCAGAGAGTCACATGTCAAGTTCACTCGGCCCCACAGCTCTGTTCCCTGTGTTGGTCCAGTGTGACGACATCCAACTAAATCTCCCCTCAACAAAACCCGTGGGCACGGAATGCTTAGGATTTCACTTCCTTGCCACGGCAGGTTTTTAGACCTCTGGGAATCCATCCCAGCTCCTCAAAAATGTCCCTTGCTTTGTATCTTACAGGCTTGTTTTGGTAGACCAGTTGTTCATCAGTTGGTCCTTCGTATCTACGGATTTATCACACAGACCAGCCGTGTCTAAAACGTCCATCGTGCTTAAATACTCAGGTGCCAGCAAAAGGCTGACTTCCTTCTCGGGAAAGATGGTTTTAAGGCACAGAGGTGATCCAGACTGTGAAATCCAAGTCGGATTCTGTGACGGTTAATTTTATGTCAGCTGAATTGGGTCATGGGGTGCTCAGGTGTTTGGTTAAACATTATTCTGGTGTGTTCCTGAGGATGTTTCTGAATGAGACTAATGTGTGAATCAGTAGACTAAGTAATGCAGACCACCCTCCCCATTGTGGTGGTTTTGGGGGGGGTGGGGTGGATATCCAATCTGTTGAAGTCCTACATGGAATAAAAGGGCGAGTAAGGGAGAAGACATTCTCTTCTGGCTGTCTTCATGCTGGGACACCAGTCTTTGCCTGCCTTCACACTGGAACTTATATCAGCCGTGCTCCCGAGTCTCAGGCCTTGGAACTCAGGCTGGAGCTGTACTACCGGCTCTCATGGGTTTTCAGCCTACTAACCACAGATCTCGGGACTCCAACCTTCATAACCACATGAACCAATTCCTTGTAATAGATGACAGATGAGAGAGAGACAGGTTAGCTCGCTAGCTAGATATCTCGTATTGGTTCTGTTCTCCGGAGAACCCAGACTAACGCAGATTTCCAATAAGTTACAATTTTTATTTTAAAAAATTTTTAAGAAAGTCTTGGGGCACCTGCGTGGCTCAGTCAGGTCAGTGTCTGGCTCTTGATTTCAGCCCAGGTCATGATCTTATGGTGTGTGGGTTCAAGCCCTGTGTGGGGCTCTGTGCTGACAGCATGAAGCCTGCTTGGGATTCTCTCTCTCCCTCTCTCTCTCTCTGCCCCTTCCCCCAAAAAAATAAATAAACTTTTTTTTTAATTAAGAAAGTCTTGTTTAACTTGACTGCCATTTTCTGGTGACTTCCCCCCCCCCTTTTTTTTTAAGTCTGAGGCAGTCTTATTTCCTAAATATGAGTCTTTCCCCCCCCCTGTGTGAGCTTTTCTCACAATCTACACGTGATGCTGAACAACTCAAATGCAGTCAGTTTATTCTTCTCTTGGCTCCCTGTGACCTTTCCAAAGATCACCAAACAGTTTTGGAGAAATAGCATATAAATTTCTGTTTATTGTGATCCCTTTCTCCATTTTTATCTTTCATCTACGTCCAAATTAGAGGAGGACATTCCTCTTCTCTCACCCTTTAAAAAAGACTTTACAGGGGTGCCTGGCTGGTTCAGTCAGTGAAGCATGCAACTCTTAATCTCAGGGTTGTGAGTTCAAGCCCCCCCCCCCCACTTCCCCGCACTGGACGTGGAGTCTACTTAAAAAAAAAATTACTTTAAGGGTCAACATTCTAACATCTCTGCCATGAACAGCAATACTGATAATCATCTTGTAGGTAGGCATGTGTCTAAGGAGTATCTCCTTCCATGTGTATAAAGTCAGTAATCTCATTAAATGCTTCTGCACATTTTGAGGAAACGGAAACATGGCTAAAAATGTTATGAAAGCTTCAGCATCCCAAGTAAGTACATCATTCCCCTTTCAGCAGCATTGTGCACAGGATTCACTGCGCACAGCCTCAGTGACCACACATGACAAGGAATATAGTCCTTGCAAAAATAGTTTGGAAAAGTCACTAAACAAATGGATGAATGCACTGTATCCCACAGCAAGCAACAGCAACAACCCTGGATAGGAAGAAAGATCTGATTCCCAGACGTACCACATTATAAAATTCAAAATACCTAGTTTCAACAGCAAAATTACAAGGCCTATAAAGAAACAGAAAATATGGCCCATTCACAGGAAAACAGAAAGGAAGCATAGATACTGGACTTACTGAAACAAACAAACAAAGAAAGACATTGGACTTACTAGACAAAGACTTCAACTGTTTTTAAAATTTGCCCAAAGAGGGGGTGCCTGGGTGGGTCAGTTAGTTAAGTGTCCAACTTCGGCTCAGGTCATGATCTCACTGCTCGTGGGTTCAAGCCCCACATCAGGCTCTGTGCTGACAGCTCAGAGCCTGGAGCCTGCTCTTGATTCTGTGTCTCCCTCTCTTTTCTTCCTCTCCCCCACTCACACTCTGTCTCTGTCTCTGTCTCTCTCTCTCTCTAAAATGAAGAAACATTAAAAAAATTAAAAAAAATATATTCCCAAAGAGCTAAAGAAAAGCATGGACAAATAACAAAAGGAAACCAAGGGAACGGTGTCTGAACAAATAAAGAATATCAATGAGATAGAAGTTATCAAATGAAACCAAACAGAAATTCTGGAGCTTAAAAGTACAGTACCTGCAACGAAAAATTCATTAGAGGGGTTCAACAGTAGATTTGAACAAGAAGAAGAATCGGTGATGGAAAGTCGATTGAAATCGTCCAGCCTAATGGACAGAAAGAAAAAAAGAAAAAGGACAGAGCCTAGGAGAACTGTGGGACACTATCAAGTTCACCAACACATGCACTGTGGGAGTCCCAGACAGAGAAGGGGTGCAGAAAGAGTATGTGAAGAAACAATGGCCAACTTTGATGAAAGGCATGAATCTACACCTCCAAGAATCTCAAAGTGTTCCAAGTAGGATAAGTTTGAAAAATCCACACCGACACACATTCCAGTAAAAAAGAAGTCAAACTGTGCCACTCTTCTGTTCTGATGCACCGCATCTCACTTTGAGTAGAAGTCAAAGTCCTTACGATATCCTGCAAGGCCCTACGTGGTCCCTCCATATCCATCACGTCACCTCTTTGTCTTCCTCTTCTGGTGCTCTTGCTCACTCTCTCTCCAACCCTACTGGCCTCCTTGCGGTTCTTCAAACCCATAATTCAAACTCAACCACTAATGAAGGTGTGTTGAAGTCTCCAACTCTAAGAGCGGATTTGTCTTTTTCCTCTTGTAGTTCAATTGCTTTTTGCCTCGCATGTTTTGACACTCACGTTGGGTGCGTATACATCAAAGATTGTTACGCTTTCTTGGAGAATAAACCCGTTTATTATGTGATGCCCCTCTTCATCCCTGATTATTTTCCCCACTCTGAAGTTTGCTTTGTCTGAAACCAGTAAAGCTCTTCCAGCTTTCTTTTTTCTTTTTCTTTTCCTTTTTTTTTTTTTTTCTAGTGAGCTCTACGCCCAATGTGGGGCTCAAACTCATGACCCTGAGATCAAGAGTTGCATGCTCCACCAACAGAGCCAGCCAGGTGCCCCGCCCCACTCCAGCTTTCTTTTGATTAGTGTTAGCATGGTATATTTTTCTTGATTCCTTGACATTTAATCGACTGTATCTTTATATTTGAAGTGGGTTTCTTATAAACAACGCGTGGCTGGGTTGGGTTTTGTTTTGTTTTTTATCCACCCTGTCAGTCTTTTCATTGATGTACTGATATCATTCACATTTAAATGATTGTTGACAGAGTTGGATTCATACCTTCCATATCAGTGGCTGTTTTCTGTTTACTGCACTTATTCTCTGTTTCTTTGTTTTTGAAATCTGTCCCCCCTTTTTCTACCTTCTCTGGCTTTAGTTGAGCATTCTATATTATTCCATTTTCTCTCCTCCCTTAGCATACCAATTATACTTCTTTTAAAAGTATTTTAGGGGGCGCCTGGGTGGCGCAGTCGGTTAAGCGTCCGACTTCAGCCAGGTCACGATCTCGCGGTCCGTGAGTTCGAGCCCCGCGTCAGGCTCTGGGCTGATGGCTCGGAGCCTGGAGCCTGTTTCCGATTCTGTGTCTCCCTCTCTCTCTGCCCCTCCCCCGTTCATGCTCTGTCTTTCTCTGTCCCAAAAATAAATTTAAAAAAAACGTTGAAAAAAAAATAAATAAAAGTATTTTAGGCGTTGGGGTGCCTGGCTGGCTCAGCCAGTGGAACGTGTGACTCTTGACCTCAGGGTCATAAGTTCGATCTCCATGTTGGGAGTAGAGATCACTTCAAAAAATACTAAAATTAAATTAAAAATTTTTTAAATATTTTGGGGCGCCTGGGTGGCTCAGTTGGTTGAGTAACCAGCTTCAGCTCAGGTCATGATCTCATGGTTCGTGAGTCTGAGCTCCACATCAGGCTCCCTGCTATCAGCATGGAGCCCACTTTGGATCCTCTGTCCCCACTGTCTCTCTGACTCTGTCCCTCCCCCTCTGGTGCTCTCTCTCTCTCTCTCTCTCTCAAAAAGAAACATAACATTAAGAAAATAAAAAAATTAAATTAAAAAATATTTTAGGGGTGCCTGGGTCGCTTAGTCGGTTACGTGTCTGACTTCAGCCCAGGTCATGATCTCACAGTTCATGAGTTCAAGCCCCGCGTCGGGCTCTGTGCTGACAGCTCGGAGCCTGGAGGCTGCTTAGGTTTCTGTGTCTCCCTCTTTCTCTGCCCCTCCCCTGCTCATGCTCTGTCTCTCTTTCTCTAAAAAGTGATAAATAAAACATTAAAAAATATTTTAGGGGCTCCCGGGTGGCTCAGTCAGTTAAGTGTCTGACTCTTGATCTCAGGGTTGTGAGTTCAAGCCCCATATTGGGCTCCATGCTGAGTGTGGAACCTACTTTAAAAAATATTTTTACAGGCACCTGGCTGGCTCAGTAGGAAGAGCGTGTGTGACTCTTGATCTTGGGGTCATGAGTTCAAGCCCCACATGGGGTGTAGAGATTACTTAAATAAATGAAAAAGCCTTAAAAAATGTTTTTAGTAGCATCCCTAGAGTTTGTGACACACACTTAGCCTGATCTAGATCCATTTTCAAATAATACTATTCTCCTTCATGGCTAGTACTTTTAAGAGAATATTCCCTTATTTCTTCCTCCTGTCCCTTATCACTTTGATGTAACTCATTTCACTTATCCATAAGCTATAATTACCCAATATATTTTTGCTATGATTATATGAACATTTTTCTCTTAGATAAATTAAGAATAAGCAAAATAAAATATTTTATTTTCATTTATTCCTTCTCTTAAGCTCTTCCTTTCTTTATGTGGAACTTGAGCTTTTGACCTTTACCATTTTCCTTCTTTCCAAAAAACTCTTTTACCATTTCCTCCAAGGCAAGTCTAGTGGCAACAAATTCCCTTAGCTTTTGTTTGACTGAGAAAGTATTTATTTATGCTCACCTTTGAAGGATATTTTCACTAGATGCAGTATTCTATGTTGGTTTTTTTCTTTCAACACTAAAGATGTCACTCTACTCTGTTCTTGCTTGCGTGGTTTCTGAGACATCCAATATAATTTTATGTATTTTTTTAACTTTATTTTTTATTTCATTTTTTTTTAAGTAAGTTGTATACCCAACATGGGGCTTGAACTCATGACCTGGAGATCAAGAGTTGCATGCTCTACTGACTCAGCCAGCTAGGCACCCCATAATTCATATAAATTCTTCTATAAATAAGGTGGTGCTTTCCCTTCCGGCTTCGTTCAAGATTTTCTCTTCTTTGGTTTTCTGTAGCTTGAACAAATTCTAACCTCCTGCACCCTGACCCCAAGAGTGCTCCCTCCGTGATGCCCTCGCGGCCTCCCTCTTATCTCATGGGGATCTCCAGCCTGGACTTCTCTTCCATTTCTCCACCAATCACCCCACTCTTCACTTCCTCCTTTGCTCAACTTGGACTCCCCTACAAACCACTTCAGTTACCATTTATCTAATGGATGCTTCTCCCTTGCATGGCCAACAGACCTCCATCCTGGTCGACCCAACTGTCTGCTCATAGCCTGTCACGAAGTCTAGCTGGAGAGCAGGCCACCACCTGGGATGGTCCCCACCATGCACCCTGGGGTCTCTACAACGTCATAGACTCCCTCCACAGAGAGGGCTGTGGCAGCCCAAAGTTCTTCCTTTCCCTGGTCAGTCCTTTCCCTGGTCCCCATGGCAGAAGCTACACGTAAGCCTTGCTCACCTTTCTGCACTTTCTTTAAGCCTCTGGTCCCATCACCTTCCCTGTCCTCAGCTATTAACTTCACACCTACCTTGCACACACACCCATACAGGAACTCCCAAATACCTCGAGTCATTCTTTTTATTCCGAAATGTTTCAAACACCCAGAAAAGTCCAAAGAATGGCGTAGCAAGTACCCATGTGTCCTGTACCCAACGCTATCAGATTTACTTCTGTATTGGGCGCCTGGGTGGCTCAGTCGGTTAGGTGCCCGACTTCAGTGCAGGTCATGATCTCACGGTTTGTGGGTTCGAGCCCCGCGTCGGGCTCTGTGCTGACAGCTCAGAGCCTGGAGCCTGCTTCCGATTCTGTGTCTCCTTCTCTCTCTACCCCTCCCCCACTCTCACTTTGTCCCACTCTGCCTCTCAAAAACAAATAAATGTAAAAAAAAAAATTTGTTTTAAATGTACTTCTGAGGGGCACCTGGCTGGCTCAGTCAGTAGAGCATCTGACTCTTGATCTTGGGGTCTTGAGTTTGAACCCCACGTTGGGTGTAGATATTACTTAAAAAAATTTTTTTTTAATTTACTTCTGACTCCAAACCTGCAAGCATACCTCCACCCCATAGAGGTTAAAAGTCAGACTGCCTCAGGGAGCCTGGGCGGCTCAGTCGGTTGAGCTTGATTTCAGCTCAGGTCATGATCTCGCAGTTTATGAGTTCGAGCCCCATGTCAGGCTCCATGCTGACAGCACGGAGCCTGCTTGGGATTCTCTATCTCCCTCTCTCTGTCCCTCCCCTGTTTGTGCTCTCTCTCTCTCTCTCAAAATAAATAAATAAATAAATATTTTTCAAATGTTTTTTTAAAAAATCAGACTACCTGAGCTCAAATCTCGAATGCGCCACTTACTTAGCTCCTCTGTGCCTCCGTTTCCCCTCTGTTAAGAGGTAGACATGTGACTGCCCACCTCAGAGCAGTGGGATAGTAAATGAACTCATGTGTAGACTGTTTTGAACAGCGCCTGGCACCCAGTGAGTGTTCCATGAAAGCCAGCCCTTATCATTTCATCTCCCCTCTTGACTCAACACAAGGGAGAATCTGCTGTGAGGCTAACCCCTTGGGTGGGGTTCCAGATCCTTCCCCTCCCACCTACTCAGGGATGGAAGTCTTGATTAACCTGTCTCTACTGGCTGTCATCATTGACATCTAAACAAGCTTGCTTCCATTTCACACACACACACACACACACACACACCCTTCCAGCTTCCCCTCCACTGAACCCGCTCTCCCTGATATCACTGACTGCTCCCTTGAAATGTCATCCAAAGGGCACATCTCAGTCCTTATCCTGCCTGGACCGTATGCCCACAGCAGGATTTGACCTTGCTGACCGGCCCCTCCCCCTTCTCGAGACACTCTCTCAGCACTCCCCAGCACACACTCAGGACCACTTCCCTCTGCGCTGCCTCCCACCCATCTGGCCACTCTCTCACAGGGGCCACCCAGAACCCTCCTTGGCTCTCTTCTCTCTCTCCCTTCCTGGACCATCGCACCTGCACCCGCTTACCACAGGATGCCCCAAACCCTCAATGTGCATCTCCAGTCCAGCTTCTTTATTGATTTTTCAGCTCCATGAAGGCAACTGCCTGCTGGACAGCTCCTCGTAGATGCCTCAAAGACGCTCAAACTCAACATGGTCAGAACCGAGCTAAGGGCCCAAGCGCTTGGGAGAATGATTTGGCAGTATCTTCTGAAGCCAGACAGACGTCCTTATGGCCCACAATTCCACTCTTAGGGACCCAACAGCAGTGTGCACATGTGTGCACCGAAAGACATGTACGAGAATGTTCACAGTGCTACTCATGATAGCCCCCAACTGGAAACCACCCAAATGCCCATCAACAGAACAGATAAATAAATGGCGGCATGTTCACATGACAGAAACCTGCATAAGACAGTGAAAATGAATGATCTACAAATATATCCAGTAACATCAAACCCACACAAACATAATGTTGAACAATACAAGCCAGACATAAAAGAGTATACACTGTTTACTTCCATTTATTTAAAAACAAAAAATAGGGGCGCCTGGGTGGCTCAGTCGATTGGGCGTCCGACTTCGGCTGAGGTCATGATCTTGCGATTTGTGAGTTCGAGCCCCGCGTCGGGCTCTGTGCTGACAGCTCAGAGCCTGGAGCCTGCTTCGGATCCTGTGTCTCCTTCTCTCTCTGTGCCCCTCCCCTGCTCATGCTCTGTCTCCGTCTCTCAAAAATGAATAAACGTTAAAAAAAATTTTTTTTAAGTTTTAAAAAGCAAAACAAAACCGGAAGCACCCTCTTCTTCATCAAGCAGCCCATGGTTCTCTCTCTCTCTCTCTCTCTCTCTCTCTCTCTCTCTGAGAATGGTCTTCTCTTTCCACTTAGTTACCCAAGTCAGAAGCCTGGGGCTTATTCCCCCACTGTCTCTCAAACGGATCTGCTTCTCTCCACCCTCATTGCCACCTCCTTCACCTGCACCCAACTGCCTTGTCTCTTGGACTCCTTCAGGAGCCTCCTCACAGTCCCCCAGCCTCCAATCTTGCCCCTCTGACTCATCCTTACATAGCAGCAAGAGGGATCCTTCTAGAACCAAAATCCAATCATGGCTCTCCCCGATTAAAATCTTTCAGTGGTGCTCTGTAGCCACTAAATGAAGCCCACTCTTCTGCTCTGGGGTTCTAAGGGCCCTGTGTCCTCCGGCTCCCCTCCAGCTTCGCCTTTAACCAACCCTCCCCAATGCCATGCCCCGGGCTGGCCCATGAGCCTTTGCGCAGACTTTCCCCTGAACTCTCCCCCTTCCCCTATCCCTGCTTCTCCCAGCTCAGTCTCACACATGCTTCAGGTCTCAGTTCAGAGACCTCCCTGCCTCCATGTCACAGCAGTCCCTGCTACCCCTGTCCCATTACGTGTCATATGGTAGTGAAGCTGGCTGCTTCTGTGTCCACTTCTCCTGCTGGACTTTGGGCTCCTGCTCCATGGAGGGAGCATTGTGTCTGTCTTGCTCAGCGCTCCATCCCTGGCACCAAGTACAATAGAGGCTCAGGAAGGATTTATTGGATGGATGATGAAGAATTCCAGAAGGCCTCCAGGTTGCGAAGTTCTGGACGCCTGGGATGTATCTCCAAGGCAGCTGGTGAGAAGGTGAAGGAGAGTTCCCCCTTGAGTGACAAGAATCTGGGAATTTACAAAGCTTGAAGGGGCCTCAGAGGTCATCTAATAATCCACTGTAAAAAAAAAATTTTTTTAACATTTATTCAGACAGAGAGAGATAAAGCACGAGTGGAGGAGGGGCAGAGAGAGAGAGAGAGAGAGAGAGACAGAATCTAAAGCAGCTCCAGGCTCTGAGCTGTCAGCACAAAGCCCAATACAGGGCTCGAACTCACAAACCAGGCGCCCCTCCACTTTTTGATTTACAAACGAGAAACCTGAGGGAAGGAGCCACAGGCTGGTCAAGGATGGGTGGGTGGAGAGAGAGGCACCCGCTGCGGAGTAAGGCAAGGTGATGATGAAGAGTGACTATTTAGTGCTGATAGGGCTCCTAAAACCAGTAAAAAGACTATTCCTTCTGGGTCTGAAGGTGGGGGCTTTGCACGTGGCCCCCTGAGCAGGTCTCCCCAGGGGAGCCGGACTCTGGCCTCCTTACATTGACCACTAGATGGCGTCAGCTTCCCAGGCAAAAGAGAGAGCAAGGGCTGGGCTCCGTCTTCCCGAGTTCCTCCCCTCAGACCCCGCACCCTGGACGCCCAGTGGCTGTGCCATGCCCAGAGAGCACGACACCGGGCTCCAGGAGACAGCCTGCTTCAACAGTATGCCTTTTCTCGTGCCCAGGGAGAGGGGGGACGATGGAGTCTGACCTGTACATTGGCCAACCCTGCTCCTCCGTCCTGCCAGCCTCCCAGAGGCCCCTAAAAGGCTGCATCATCCCTCCCCCCCCCCCCGGGGAGCAGGACTCTGCCCGGCGGCCACCTGCTCATCTCATCGGCCCAGATGAGGTGCAGCAGGTGGCAACTGGTCCCACTGCATCCTCTGGCCACCTTACCACCCTGAGCCTGCCAGCGGATGGCCCTCTCGGGGAAGCTACTCTTGCTCTTATCCTCGAGCCCGGGGTAGCTTCATCCCAGTGCCCGCTCCGTGCCTCCCCTCTTCCTACCCCTGCGCGCACACTCAGCCAAGATGCTCAGCCCCTCTCCAGTACCAGAGGGTCTCCGTTATTCATTCAACAAACATCAACTGAGCGCTGAAGTGGTGTGTGTCAGGGCTGCCGTAGGTATCTGGAAGGTGGTAGTGAGCTGGGAGATACAGTCCCTGGCGGCTCGGAGCACACAGTGCAATGGAGGACCAGATGCCAATCACACGCTCCCCAACTATTGTTTAATGGCTCACCTCAGTCTTTCATGCTGCAGCTTTTGTCCATTTCTTTCAGACCTTCAGAGCAGAATGGAGCGTAGAAACTATGCTACTGTCATCCGCCACCACCACCACCCTGTCGTGACTCCAGGGTTCCGGACTCCCAGTCCAGTGCTCACTCGCGGAGCTCAGGAGCCGCAGGCTGGGGTGGCGACCAGGAGGGAAAGGGAGTGAGGCTTCCGTGAGGACTCACCTGGGCCCTCTTTCTCGGTTGTGAATGAATGAATGAATGAACCCCCGAGAAGGGGCTTGCCAGACGCTGTCCCCTTTCTGTGGGGAGCAGGGGGCTCCAAAGCAGGCCCTTCCCGCCTCTCCCTCTCGCATTGTGGGAGGGGAGCCGGCCGGGCCAGTGCCCTCGCTGCCCCCAACGCCTCGGGCTTTCTAGGCGCCCTCTTGGCAACAGAACAGAGGGCATCCCGAGCGGGTGGCAACTCGCCCCGCCATGGGCTCGGAGCGGCGGGCGATAGGCGCTGGGGGGACGCGGAGATAGACGGGCAGATAGCGCTCCCCTCGCCCGGCCCCCGCCCCCACCTTTCCCACGCTGCGGCCTCCCCGGAGCGGTTCAGACCTGGCGGACACTCCTGCCCCTCCGCCCGGGGACGGGGGCCTTTTGCCTCCGCCAGCTGCAGCTCTTAAGTCCCGGGGATTTGCCTGGCATCCTGTCCGCAGGGTCTGACTTTGGAAGGGGCCACAGAGCCCCCTGCATCCTTCCCTGCGGGACGTTAAGAGTCTAGGTTGGAAGCCCCTCCCCCGGACTGGCGAGACTTGGGGAGGCTGCAGATCCCAGAAATGACCACAAGGTGGCGCGCTGGCACTGCGCGTCCTGAGTCGCTTTAGCACCGCCGGGCAGGCTGAAGGGACATGAGAATTGACGAGGCTGCCCTGTGTGAAGGTCGTATGCGGCCGGGAACTGAGAGTTGGAGGAGCTCCCCCTCCCCCCCCAAAGAAAGGCGGAGAGCAGCATTGGGGGTGGCGTGGAGAAATGCTGTAGGCGTTGGGAACAACTTGGACGACTTTGCGGGCCAGACGGGACTTAGGAGCGGCCCATCGGCAGGAAGGGGAGCCTCTTTTCCAGGGCCTTTTTGGAGGGACAGGACTCAATGGAGCATCATGGGTCGACTGAGAAGGTGCTAAGAGTTTTATACACATCGGCATACAATGACACATTCACACAGAGACATCCCCCTCCTGTGGCCCTCCACTCACACTGCTTATACCCTCGTGGTCGCAGGTTCACACACACACACACACACACACACACACACACGGGCCTGCTCTCATGTGCATCGCTGTATACTGCAGAACACGTGTAACCCTCACACCACATACCCCAACTACACCTATCCCATATACCTCATCTCTAAAAATGCCCACATTCCCCCAGTGTTGTCCCCAGTGCACAGATTCTGACCCCAAACTTACTAAAGCACAGAGAGCCAGCCTCTTATCTCACCCAACCTCATGGGGACCCCAGATCCTCTGCTCCCTCTAGCAAGCCTGGGCCATTTCTGAAGCTGCACCACGGGCAGGTTATGCACCTCCAACGGCTGCCTAAGCCCCTAAATCCACACACCCCTGCCCCCGCCCCCAAAACAGGACCCTCTCTGGGCCCCATTAGGACTTTCACAGGCCCGAGGCACTTTTGCCTGATGGGCCCCTTCCTCTATAAAGACATTCAAGATTACGTTTTATGATTGCACTGCTGTAAATATATTAATCTCATATACTGAAACATTTTCCTCAACCTAAAATGTCTTCCCCTTTTCTTCTGATTTTAAAAGAAATTAAAATATTTTCCAGAGCTCTGGGGCCTTCCCACGCTGGGCACATTTGTCTGCCTGTCATTTGCACAGGGTACACACACACACACACACACACACCACCTTGGACCACCTCCCCCCACCCCCCACCGCGAACACCCAATAGGCAAATGCCCCTGCCTCCCCATCGCACCTGAGCCCACCTCCCAGCCGCAGCCAGGGAGACAGACAGACTGACAAATCCTGGGGGCCCGCAGAGACACTCTTCCCCCCAACTCCTTCCTTCAGAGACGCTGGGAGTTATCTGGACTGGGGGCGGGAGCCACAGGAGGGGGAACGAGGGGTGTGTGTGTGTGTGTGTGTGTGTTTGGGTAACAACAAAGAATGGGGGGGAGAGAGGAGAGAAAGAGAACGAAAGAGCGCAAGAGCATGTTTTGCCTCGAAGGCAAGACTTGCAGCCAATCAGAGCGCTGGAGCCTCCCTCCGAGACTCCACTATTGAGTCTATAACCGGCTGGCCGGGCGGAGCTGGCAGCATTTGACTGTGGCTTGGGACGCGACGAGAGGCGCGCAGCGACCGCCCGAAGGCCTGCCATGGTCTAGGCGCCCCTCGACCTCCCCTCCCCCGAGACCCTGCGGGCCCTCCCCTCGGCTCTCCAACGCTCACGCCTGCCTCGTCTCCTGCGCCTCCTCCGCGCCCCTGCCGGCTTCGGCTCGGCGGCCCAGGCCAGCCCCAGGACTCGCGGCGCCCGCCAGGATGAGTGGCTCCTTCGATCGCAAGCTCAGCAGCATCCTCACCGACATCTCCAGCTCGCTAAGCTGCCATGCAGGCTCCAAGGACTCGCCCACCCTGCCCGAGTCCTCTGTCACTGATCTGGGCTACTACAGCGCTCCCCAGCACGACTACTACTCGGGCCAGCCCTACGGCCAGACCGTGAACCCCTACACCTACCACCACCAGTTCAATCTCAACGGGCTTGCGGGCACGGGCGCTTACTCGCCCAAGTCGGAATATACTTATGGAGCCTCCTACCGGCAATACGGGGCGTACCGGGAGCAGCCACTGCCCGCCCAGGATCCAGGTGAGACCTTGGAGGGTTCCCCCAGGGAGAGGAAGGCGGGGAATTGAAGCCCATATCTAGGGAAACGTCGAGGGTTTAAAAAAAAAAAAAAGTGCTGTATAAAGTTAGACAAGGTGGGCTAGAAGACCCCCAGAGGGGACAGATGACCCTCCAGTCCCGAAGCTGTGCACCGCGGTCTCAGGGAGGATGGGGCCAGTTAGGGGAGGAAGGAGAAGAGCGTGGGGTGTCAGGGGACCTCCGAATCGGGTGCTTTCGCAAGCACTTCAGCTCTTCCATCGGATTCCGAAGATTTGGGGGTAGGCAGCGGGGACTCGAAGCTGCAGGGGCCGTCTGGATATGGGCCGGGAGAGGGGGAATGGTAAGGGGGACATGGAGACACACACACACACACACACCCCAGAAAGCAGAGCCTGAGAAGTGGGAAAGCGGAAAAAGAGAAAGGTGGAGAAAGAGCCGAAGACAAACGTGGAGTGACAAAGTGAGGGAAAGGAGCAGAGGAAGGGACAAGAAAAAAAAAAAAAAAAGGAGGGAAGGAAGGAACAGAGAATCCGTACTATGCTTGCCACTTTTCTGAGAATCTAAAATTATTCTAAAATTTAAAAAGTTAAAAAAAAAAAACCGGGGGGGGGGGGGAGGAAGAACGGAGGGAAAGAGCTAGAGAGGTGACCGAGGGCAAGGTGGGGGCGAGAAGGAGGCGGCCAGCAGGCGGGTGGCGAGCCGGGAAGGCGTCGGAGCGAAGCCGCGGCCCGTCCTCGCCCGGGTGGCCGGCGCCGGGGACCGCGCTCCGGGGGCCGGGCGCGGAGCTGCGAGCTGGGAGCGCGCGTCGTGGGCGGCCTCCGGCTCCGGCTCCGGCTCCGGCTCGGTCGCCGCCTGTCGGGGCGCGGGCGGCGGAGCGCGCGCGGCCGGGAAACCCGGAGCGCGTCGGGGGGCGCGGGGGCGCGGGGGCGCGCAGGCCCAGGCTGAGCCGCCCCCCCGCCCGGTGCGTTGCCCGCAGTGTCCGTGAAGGAGGAGCCGGAAGCCGAGGTGCGCATGGTGAACGGGAAGCCCAAGAAGGTCCGCAAGCCCCGCACCATCTACTCCAGCTACCAGCTGGCCGCCCTGCAGCGCCGCTTCCAGAAGGCCCAGTATCTGGCGCTGCCCGAACGCGCGGAGCTGGCCGCGCAGCTGGGCCTCACGCAGACACAGGTCAGTGTCGGGCGAGCAAGGACGGGGGAAGGGGGGGGAGGGGGGTGCTCGGTGGGGCCCCGCGCAGGACCCCGGGGGGGGGGGGGGGGGGGGGGGGGTGGGTAGGCGCCGCTGAACCGGGCTGGCCTTTGAAATCCCCTGCAGGCCCTCGAAACCCTGGCCTGTAGATGGAAGGCCACCCCTCCCCCATGCCAAGTCTCAACTCCTGTCGGAAGTCTCTGCATTAAAACGTGTACAGGCGTGCATATTTGTGAACCTGTGCAACCGTGTGTGTCTGCCACCGGGAGAAGTTTCCTCCCCTTGCTCCAGACTCCCCAGCTCCCACGCAGTGCCTGTCACTCACTTAATGGGAGTCCCTTTCGTGTCTTCCCCCACCCCCAGGCCAGGCATGTGTATGTAGCAGTGGACCTATATGTGTATATGCATGGATATTTGCCCACGTGCTAACGGGTCTGGGTGCGCTGGGGGAATGGTCGCATAAGGAGGGGGCAGTGTGTTTACAGATGGAGGGACACGTGTACATGACTGTGCACACTGGTGAGTGCATGTACAAAAATGTGCCCTTGTGTCAAAACACCCCATTCATGTTCGGCATCTAAATGCTTCACCCCTTCCTCTGCCCCAAAGCCAGGAAGGGAGGTTCCCCACCAAAGGGGGATAGGAACGCAAAGGTGAGCTCCACCCCTACCCCCAGCCTGATCCTAAAGCCCCCAGCAGCCTGTCGCTGCTCAGGGGCGGAGTGGCTGGTGGATGTCTGGCTCCCTACAGGTGTTGACAGGCGGGCCTGGGTTACTGCGGGCGGCTGGCTGCGTGGGGCCCTGTCCGCTGGGAATCTGGGTCACCCAGTGAGGAGCTGATTCATTGTTTGTACCAGTCACACGGGGTGGGGAGCAGCAGGGGGAGGGGGAGATACCCCAAGGGAAATTTAGAGAATCATGGCTCACCTGCTCCTGAGTCCCCAGGTCACCCCCATTAGCCAGCCCCGGAGGGCTCGTCCACGCCTGAGTGTGTGAACGCGAGCGCTCGTGTTCACAGGGCATTTATCTGGGTGCATCTGTGCGGGCGCGCATGTGTGTATATGTGTGTGTGTGTGTGTGTGTATCTTTGTAATCTGGTGTCTGAGTGTGAAGCTGTGAGTGGGTACATTCCTGCACATGGAAATGCTTATGTGGGTGTGGGTTTGTCTCTGGGTACCTGTGTGCCTCTGCTTATGGGTTTCTCATGTGAACAAAATGCCACCAACTGCCCATCGTAACTTATCTGAGCCTCCTGGTGACCCTAGGAAGTAGGGGCTGTCATCCCCATGTTGCAGATGGGGAAGGCAAGAATCAGAAAGGTCCAGGGATTTGCCCAAGGTCACACACTTCATAGGTGGTGGAGAGGAATTTGGACCCATGTGCAGGATGTTCCTAACTGCAGTCCCCACCCCCCCCCACCGCCGCCCCCCCCACCGATCGAAAAAAGGTACTGGGCCGGGAAGTCAGGACACCTAGGTTTTGCCAGGGTCTTGTGTAAGGTTGGGTGCTAGACTTGCCTTTTCTAGGCTGGGGCCCTTTGGGGTTTTCACTAAGCGTTCTGAGAGGCTAACTAGCTCCCCCTCTTTTTTTTTTTTTTTTTTTTTTTTGCCGTTCCCCTCCCATGCAGGTGAAGATTTGGTTCCAGAACCGCCGCTCCAAATTCAAGAAGCTGTATAAGAACGGGGAGGTGCCCCTGGAGCATAGCCCCAACAATAGTGATTCCATGGCCTGCAACTCACCCCCGTCACCTGCCCTCTGGGACACCTCCTCCCACTCCACTCCAGCCCCTGCCCGAAGCCAGCTGCCCCCGCCGCTCCCCTACAGTGCCTCCCCAAGCTATCTGGACGACCCCACCAACTCCTGGTACCACGCACAGAACCTGAGTGGACCCCACTTACAGCAGCAGCCGTCTCAGCCGGCCGCCCTGCATCACGCCTCCCCCGGGCCCCCGCCCAACCCTGGGGCTGTGTACTGAGCACCCCACCTGACCTGAACCTCCCACGAAGGACCCGGGACCAGGCAGAAGGCGCCTCTGTCCTAGCCGACACTCAGGAATCATCGAGGAGCACAGGGGAAAGGGCACCCCTTTCCCCCTTCCCTTGCCCCTTCCTCCAGAGATCCAAGAGCTTCCAGATGAAATTTGCATGGACCAAGGATGTCCCCTGAACCTCCCTCCCCCTTGCCTAGACACCGGGGTACCCCTCCAGACGTTGGGGCGCTCCACTCCAGCTGGGACAGCCGTTCCCCTTCCGCTCCAGGAGCCTGGATTGGCTTTTCATGGCCCGTCACCTTCCAGCTTCTAAAACTTAGTGCTCATTCCGCAGACTGGAGAACTCGGGGACCGGGGACACTGTGCAGCATTTGCAGGTCAGGCCTGGGCTGGGGCACCAGGCACCATGGATCCCGGGACCTGCTAGGCCTGGTTCCTCCTAAGTCACTAAGCCACCTGTGGCTCCCCACTTCCTGAGCAATCCCTTCTGCCAAAAAGACATTGGACATGGTGACCAGGACTCAGGGTGGGGATGTCAACCCCCAGCCCGCACTTCTAGCCCTCATTTCAGATTTGAGGGTTAAACCAAAGAAACCCCCCCCCCAAGTGAGGGTATCTTTTAATATTTGTGGCTTTAGAGGGAAGAGCCCAAGGAGCCGTCTCTCTCCTCTCTCCCCCTCTGGTCAGAGAGGGGTGGTGGGTCTCAGGTGTCTTTCCTAAGGACCCACTTCTTCTTCCGTGTACAGGACTTTGCACAACTTTGGTTTTAAAAGCTGTTGAAAACTAGGAAAACAAAGGGCATTGTTAACAGATAGGACCAATCTCCCCTGCATGGGCACCTCTGCCCTGCCCCACCCCCACCCACCTCTTCCTCTCCTCCAGTAAGTTGGCAGTTTGGGCGCCAAGCCCCAAATCTCCAAGGAAACCTACCAGGCAAGACAGACCCCCCGAAACATCCCCTTTCCGGTGGCTTTGGAAGCAGATCGCTCCCGCAGATGGAGAACGGTGTGTGAGGCGCGCGGAGAGAGAGGGCAGGGTTGCGGCTCCGTGCCTTTAGGGGTGAGGGGGTGGCTGTCTGGAGGGCTGGTAGCACTACCCCTCCTTGGCCCAGACGTCCCCCCCCCAGAGCTAACCTTCCTCCACCCTGATGTGGTCAAACGTCGAAGAAAAGGGGAGGTGGAGGACTGTAGCTATATATACAGTATGTATTTTTTTTTTTTTTTTTTAAGAACAACAGAGAGAAGCAGCCTCCTCCCTACTGTGGTTTCCTATTTATGTGGCCCTTGCCTCCTGGACGTACCTGCCTGTGCGTTGTGAGCAGAGAGAAACAGGGATGTGGGCTCCGGCTGGATTGGGGTTTGGTGGGAGGTACAGGAGCAGGGAGACACTTGGTGGATCTCAGAGTCCCACCCTAGGGGGACGGGAACGAAGCCAACACCCACTCCCTCCCAGCCTTCTCCCTTCTGCTTTCTTACTGGACCCATCTTTATATATAACATTAATAAAAAAGAAGAAACTAACCGCTGAGCTCTTTGAACTGGAGGCTGGAGGCAGACAGCTCTTGGGGAGGGTCTGGGAGTTGGGGAAGTTGGCGCAGAGAAGCCTGTGAGCCTCTAGGAGCTCCTGGGGGAGTCAGAGCCCTGAGGACCCACTGCCGGGACTCTGGGCTCAGGAGCTGGGCTGGGCCTGGCCCCTGGTGGCAGGTGTTCCTGACCCTGTGGCGGCCCCCAACTTGGGCCGGTCTGGGTGGGTGGGAGGCTCCCAGCTGTGGCCTCCCTGACTCCACTCTGCTTGGCGGCTTGGCGTTCCCTGCCAGCCAGCTGCCTTCCGCCACTGCTGCTGCCGCCGGGTCACCTCGGGGCTGCTCTTTGATCTTGGGCTCACACGCAGACATGCTTGCACACGCGTGTAACCCCCCTGACTCCACGCCCAGGCGCTCCCCGGTCCCTCGTTCTCTGGTCTGTCCCTTCCAGCTTGGGGTGAGGGTGGGGCCTGGGGCAGGGGGGACACCGCTGCTCGCTCGCTCACTCCCAGAGCTGGCAGGGACCCCGGGGCCACGGGGATCCGAGCTGGATGAGGGAAGCGAACAGACGAAGGGGGTCCTGTGTTTACCTTCTCAGGCTCAGCCCTGGCTCGGAGCCTTCTCGCCAGTGCCGCTGACCCGCCTGGGCCCAGCACTGCCCCCCCCCCCCCCGCCATTCCAGTGGCTCCACTCCGGGACTGGAGGTGGTGGAATGGATGGAGGTGTGTGAGGGACACGTGGTGGTGGCAGGCAGGAGGCAGTGTGAATGCACGCACTCGCTTGTGAGCTACCTCTCTCTCTCACACGCGCACGTTCCGGGACACGCGATGACCTCTCCCCCGCCCTCACACCTACACGGACTCCCACCGGCGACACAGACACAGACGCACACCCGAGACCCCTTGGCGTCGCACGGACGTGCGAAGCCGAAGCCACAAGCCTCCGGGAGACGGAGCCCCCCCAACACACAGGTGCGCACGCACGCATCCCTCAGGTCGCACATCCCAGGGTCACGCACAGGCACGGGCGCGCGCGCCCAACGAGGCGGCGACAGCTCCCTGCGCCGGAAAAAAAGTCTCGGACCCAGAGTCAGCAACACCACCCAGCCGCAGAGGTGACCCGGCTCAGCCTGAAACCTCCCCGGCAGGCCGGGCCCTCGCTTTCCTCATCTGTCGAACGGGGACAACAAGCCCCACCCGCCCTGGTGGCCCCTGGGGCTGTTGCGAGGTCCCAAGCAGCGTACCAATGAGAAGTCAGAGGGAAGGGGCTCCGGCGGTCACAGGCACCTGGCCTGGGGGTCCTCTGGGCTGGGCTCCAGAACAGTGGGGACCCCCACCCGCCCCCCCATCACCGCGCCCCTCTACCTCCCAGGAGGCGAGCCTTGCCTTCCCCCCCCCCCACCCCTGCCCCTGCCCGAGGGAGACGGAAGGGAGGAGGGCCTTCCGCCCACGGACGCCAGCCGGGCTGGCAAGGGTTAAGTGGCAGCTGCCAGGCGGGGCTGAGCTGAGCAGTTTGGTTTGAGGGCTGCGTGCAGGCAGGAGCAGCGAGGCGGCAGCCGGGCAGACTTACTGGAGACACTGCATTTTATTAGGGCTGGGCTGCCAGCAAAGGGAGGGAGAGGGGGAAAAAAAAAGGGCAGAAAGAGAGAGGAAGGAAGGAGGAGGCTGGGCAGGCCGGCTGGCGGGCGGGCTGCTCCGGGATGAAAGGGTGTTGTAAACTCCCTAATTCCTCCCTGCTCATCCCTGCTCGGTCAGGCTGGATTAACTGCCCGGGTGACCTCCCGCGGGGGTCAGCCCCACCCCTGACCTCCCCTTCCTCCTCTCCTCACCTCCCAGCCTGCCCAGTGGCCCTCTTCCACTCTGTCCAGGGGCCCTGGGCTGGGGCCCGCAAAGAAAGGGCTTGGGTGGGGGGGACCTGGCAGGGTGCCAGGGCGGGGCTGCTGTGCCCATCTTCTGCCAGGTGCTTCTTGACTACACCCGTTGCCTGGCGACAAGGTGCGGGGACGCGGGGGGCCTGGAGCACCCCAGTCTGCCCCCAGGGTCACCGTTCTCCGAGCCTTAGTGACAGCTGACGCTCGCTCAAGTCCTACTCTGTGCCAGGCATTTTGCATGGGATCCTCACAGCAGGCTGGGGGGTGGGGGGATGGGGTGGGTGATGGAGTACCCATTCTTCGGGGGGGAAACTGAGGCACAGAGAGGTTCAATCTCTGGCAAGGTCATATAACTAATGTGTGGCGATGCTGGGGTTTGCGCCCGGGTCTGTCTGAAGGATGGGTGCTCTTAAAGGGCTTTCCTGGAGCTCAGTTGACTGAGGGGCCCCAGGGCAGAGCTTCAGAGAGCTGGAGCCCCCCCCCCCATCTGCCTCCCGCCCCACCCAGGTTCCACGCACCCCAGGCGGCCAGCCCACCTTCCAGGCTCCTCCCTGGAGGAGAAGTGGAGGGGGGGAGGGGCCGGCCCCAGGAAAAGCTTCAGGCTGTGGTCAGGAATGCTCCTGCCGGGAGTCAGCTGACCTGGACTGAATCCTGCCTCCATAACCTCACTGACTGGTGATCTTGGACAAGTCACTTAACTTTTCTAAGCTTCAGTTTCCTCATTGATAATGCCAGGATAATGCTACCTGTCTGGTAGGGTTGTCGAGAGGATTAAACAGTATAATGCGAACAAAATGCTTAATAAGGTACCCAGCACATTGTGAGTACTGCTCAGGTAATGAGAGTTGCTGTTGACGATGGTGACGACGGTGATGACGGTGACGGTCGTGAGGGGGGGAGAAGGGGCTGACTCCCCACCTTGCTTCCCGCCCCACCCCGCCCTTGCATACCCCCAACTCAGACCCATGATCCAGCCATCACTAGGAGGAATAAGTGTGTTCCCAAAAGGAGTAAATCAGCCAGTATCTATTGAGCACCTGCTTCCGGCCAGGCAGTTCTAGGAGCCTGGCAGAGCAGATGCCCAAAGCCCGGGGGGGAGGAAGGCACACACCTGTACGAGGTGCTTCAGGGTCAGAAGCGGGGCCAACCCTGGAGAGGCCCCAGCTGGGCAGACCTGACACGGTCCAGGAGGCCTGGAGGAGGCTGCAAGGGGAAAGGGCAGGAGCAGTAGGTGGGAAGGAAACCTGAAAAGATTCCATGGAAGAGGGTAGCACTTGAATTATGCCTTGAGAGAAGGCGGGTGGCATGACAGGCAGAGCTGGGGCCTGGGAACCTGCTCCCTGGAGCACCACCTATGGAATAACTCCCTGGGGCTCAGGGTGGGGAGGAAGGGGGCTTATGGGAGAGCTGGAGATGCTGGCTAGAGAGATACGGAAGGAAGGGGGGAGGCTGGGGTCCAGAAGGTCGCTAAGTCCTTCCCGGGATGCAGGGCTCCTAGAACAGCAGGGTCTGACGGCTCCTAGCCCCTCGGATGAGCTGGCATCCACTCTGGCACCATGAGCTTGGGGAAAGGAAGCTCCTTGCCCTACTTCTGGGGGAAGACAGGTCCCCGAGACCCCTCCGTTTAAGGGGTCCTAGGCAGGAGATCCTAGAGCTCTCACCCCATACACTATCTGCCTCAGCAACACACCACCTGCTCCCCAGTCTAGGAGAGCCCCCACACCTCTGAGGGGAAGGGAGTTCTGGGAAGCTGAGACAGGACCCCTGACGGGCAGCCCCCCAGCCCCCAGCCCCTGGGTGAGTTGTATCAACCAAGCCCGGGGAAGGAGGGGGAGGTGGTGGGGGATGGAGGAGGATGGGAGGAGGGGCAGAGGGGTGAACGGAGGGGGGAGGAGAAGGGGGCGCTTCAGCCAGCACCCTGGCCTCTGTTTTTCCAGCTTTAATTGCAGCGTTAATCACCTTAATAAGCTGTTTACCAGCCATCCAGCAGCCTGAGACTGGGAGACTTAGAAGCCAGAAAGTGCTTGGAGATGAGTTTCCCCGGCAGCCCCGGGGGAGGGGAGGCAGTGCTGATGGGGGGATCCTGGGGGGCTTGGGGCAGAGGGGGCAGGTGGAGGCTGGTGGAGAAGGCTGGGACCAGGGAGTCCAGAAGGCCAACCTCCAGCTCTTCGAACAGGCCCAGCCGGCTCCCACAGAGGCTCTGGAGTCAGCTCCTTGGGCGACCCTTCCTTGACACAAGCCCGGGTCCCCAGCCCCCCCCCCCTTTCTCCTCTGTCACTCAGCCCTGTTTCCTGGTCCCAGTTCTGCAGAGGCACAGCCTACCTCTCACCTTGTCCTCGGCCTTGTCCCTGGCTCACAGCGCACGGCTGTGACTATTGTGTTCACCCTGGGCTGGGAGACAAGTGGCAGTCTTTATGCCAAAGTCCATGGGGGCAGAGCTGGGAGAGGGTCTGCACCGGGGGCAGCAGGAACAAGGACAGGGACTTGGCCGTGTTCACTGGGACACGCTCCCACCTCGGATGCCTCGCAGGATGCCCGGTGAACATGGAATGCCCGAATGGATCAACGAGGTGACAGAACCCTCGGGCCCCTCACACAAACCCTCTTGGCTTCGGCTTCCACTCCCATCAGAGGAGGGGGAACCGGAGGGGGAAAAAGATAACTGTCTCTGTCTTTCAGTTGTCGGGGGTTAAATAAGACCAGAAGAGGAAAGCCCAACACCCAGTCACCCGCCCCGGAGCAAATGCAGGAACTCAACCGTGATGGCACCCCCTCTGGGCATGATCCCATCTCACTGCTGGAACACAGCCCCAGAGAGACTATGTGACTTGCCCAAGGTCACACGGCAAATGAGGGGCCTTTCGATGAGTGCCGGTGACCACAGCTGGACAGGCGCTGCTAAGTGGGCTCTGAAACCCTGGCCTCCAGACTGTAGGACGAAGAATGTTCTCTGGACAAGTGGGTCAGACCCAATGATCTGAGCACCACCCCACCCCCACCCAGGGTCTTCAGTTGGTCCAGTCCACTGGCTGGTGAGTCTTGGAAGCTCCTGCTTGGGGGTGGTGTGGCGGGGGGAGGGGGGGGGGGGGGGGGGCGGGGAGTATGGAATTGGCCTCTGGAACCCCTGAAAAGCTCGGAGGCTTTGGAAGCACTTGGGAGGGGTCTGGAGTCTGGTAACTGCTCTGCCCAAGGTTGGCAGTCTGAGAGGGGGGGTACTTAGGGGCCCAAGGTGGCCAGGAAGCACCCTGCAAGGAGGCAAACCTGGGGAGGGGGCTGACAAGGGGGCGGAGCCTTGAGGCTGAAACTTCTCGGTTGTTTGCTGGGGCAAACTGAAGCAGGATTGGAAATGTCTGCTGAGTAAGCAGGGAATAAAGACTCCACACCCTGGAAGATTAGCTGGTACGGGGGAGGGGGGTATCCCCCCCACCCTGGGCAGTTCACCTTGAACCTGGCAAACGGCAGCAGGGTGCCCTTCCCTGCACACTGAGAGCACCTGGCCACGTCATGCAACGCGTGTGGCACTGCCCCACACCCACCCCTGGGGCCAGGCAGGCCTGTCCTGAGCTCAGGAATCACCAAGGGGGGTGCGGGGGGTGGGTTCAGGGAGAGACATACCCTTGGCCAACGGAGGGTAGGTAGGAAGCTGAGGAAAACAGGAGGCCAGAGGGAGTGGGAGGCTGGCTGGTAAGGAAGGAAAGCAAGAGAAAATTGCTTCCAAGCACAGACTCGGATCCTCCCAAGACCTGGGCAGGGAAGATGCTAAGAACCTACTGTGCACAAATCACATGCCAGGCACTTTCGCAGGCACTGTCTCATTTAATCTTTTCAACTGCATAGAAAAGTTAGTGCCCTTATTAATCCATTTCACAGGTGAGATCGTTGAGGCTCGGAGAGTTTCAATAGCTTCCCCGAGAGTCCCCCAGTGGATTTGAAGCAGGGTTCAGCATTCTGAATCGCTAACCTGTGGGATCCCTAACCTCTTAGCACCCCACAGCCTCCAAGAGGGAAATGGAGAGGAGCGTAGGGGGCCGGGCTCAACCTTTCCCCTCATTCTCAGACTTGCCCTGTGCCCTTAGAGCCCCAGGATTGTCCTTCATTAGACTCGGACACACACGTCCAAACAACTGAGCTCAAATCCTGGCTTTGACACTTGTTAGCTGGGTAACCTCAGGTAAGTCACTTGCCCTCTCTGAGCCTCACTTTCCCTCATCTATAAAATAGAGCTAATCCGGGGCGCCTGGGTGGCTCAGTCGCTTGAACGTCCGACTTCAGCTCAGGTCTTGATCTCCCGGTTCGTGGGTTCGAGCCCCACGTCAGGCTCTGGGCTGGCAGCTCGGAGCCTGGAGCCTGCTTCGGATTCTGTGTCTCCCCCTCGACCCTTCCCCCGCTCATGCTCTGTCTCTCTCTTCTCAAAAATAAATAAAAACATTTAAAAAAATGTAAATAGAACTAATCCTACCTATCTTGCAGGGCTGCTGAGGAAATGAGACTATACATATAAAGGGCTTAGCATAAAGCTTGGTACCATGATGGGCGCTGAACAAACTATACAGTTAGTTTTCCATGAAACCAGACTGTGTGTAGTTAGGACACTCTTCGGTTGGCCTAGAGAGTTCTAGGCACCCTCAATGAGCCCACGGTTGACCCCTCCTCCTCCGAAGGCAGGGAGAGCTCTCATACCAGAGAATTCCTCCTACTGGGAAATGGCTCTCTTGATTCAAACTAAGTCTGCCATGTTCAGATGTCACAGAAGGATGGCCACTAAGGACAGAGCCATGTGCTGGGCCTTAGCGCCAGCAGAAGGGAAAAGGGCAGGGGTTCATATTTTTCAGTTACCCATCAGCTAAGAGCCACTCTCCACACTGACATACTTACAGTACTCTACTATTTTGTATTTACGTTATAACAGGAATATTTCCCCTTATTCATTGCTAGAAAACAGCTACCTACAGTGTCTTATAGGCCACGATACCAAAGCATTCTTAATTCTGAAAGTTTTTTTCCCCTAGAGTCTCTTGAGGTTTCTTTTTTTTTTTTTTCTCATTTTTTAAAATGTTTATTTATTTTTGAGAGGGGGGGCAGCATGAGAATCGGAAGGGGCAGAGAGAGAGGGAGACACAGAATCGGAAGCAGACCCCGACGCAGGGCTCGAACTCACCAACGGTGAGATCGTGACCTGAGTGAAGTCGGCGCTCAACCAGCTGTGCCACTCAGGCACCCCCTCTTGAGTTTTCTAGGTATACAATCAAATATCGGTAAAAAGGAGTGGTTTTACGGGTGCTTTTTAGCTTAGTAGAAGGAATTCTGGGGCTCTAGGAGGTATAACCTTTCGTGAATACAGGAGTCAGGGGCCTCAGAGGCATTGGCCCTGACCCAGGCAGGCGTGGATGGTCTCACCTCTTCAGGTACCTTCTCATCTGGGGTGCCCAGAGCACTGTCCAGGGAGCGCACTCAGACATCCCCACCCTTTGGCCAGCCCTCTGCAGGACTTCCTTCCTTCTTCTCAAAGCAGCTCTGATCCAGCTCTGATCCAGCAAAGCAGCTCTGATCCACTCGTGAGGCTGTGTTTCTGGGGAAGGCATTCGGAGCACGGTTCTGCTCACAGCTGGAGATCAACAGAGGAGCAAGGGTGCTTGGGTAAGATCTCTTATGGACAGAGAAGGTTTTTCTTGCTTGGCGGCCAGAGACAGTGATAATAATTAATCCTCCCGGAATCCTAACTGTATTATCATAATACCATTTGTGTCTTAACTCCTTCCTTCCTCACAACAGTTCCTTGAAGAAGACCATGCTATCATTATCTTAATGTTGCAGTTGAAGAAGGAGGTTAGGAAACTTGCCCAAGGTCACAGAGTTGGGTTTGAACTCAGGCCCCGGCTCTTTACTATTTTGTGTTCCTGGAAATGGAACTAAACTCTTCACCGCTACATGGTAAGCTGGTGAGTCAGAGGACGATTTAGGTGGGTGGGGGGAGAGGGCCACTTTGGGTACCAGGCTAGTATGGCCGAAGTGAAGAAATAAGTCACCATATCCCCTGGCCTGCTTGGTATATTTCACAACTTACCAGGAGACACTCTCCCCGTCTCCATGACCTTCTGAGATATTTTGATCATTATCCTCACTGCACAGGTGAGGAAATAAAGACCCAGGAAGGTAAAGTGACCTGCCCAAGGCCTTTGAGCTGCATGCCTGCATTCCAGAGACTCCGTGAAGTCTCTCTGGAGGAGACAATTTTTCTTTTTCGAGGGGCCAGGAGGAACGGGTTGCTAAGGGGCTGGGAGTGGGAAGGATCCCAAGCCAGGGATGAGTCCCAGGGGGAGATTCAGGCTTTGGAGAGGGAGGTAGGAGGACTCGAGGAGGTCACAAGGGGTGGACGAAGCCTGCCTTGGTGGATCCAGCTGATCCCCCTGGGCTTGGAGAATGTGACAGGAGCCCAGCAGAGGCTTGTCAGGAGCCTCCTGCAGCCTGGCTTCCCCCAGGATCTGTTGGCGCAAAGAATTCCCGGTGGCTCCAGGGCTGGGAGGAGGAGTTTACAACAGGCCCCGGCTTGCAGAGACAGAGAACGCAACTGCTGGGTCCAGGTCCGGTGGAGAGGAGGTCCGCCAGTGTGGCGGGCAGTGGGAGGGGTGGGACCTGGGCGGGAGTCACGTGCCCTCATCCACTAGCAGTCCTCTGCTCCGCAGCACACAGGCACTGAGGCCCTCCTCTCCAAAGAGGACGGGAGCGCGCCAGGGTTGGGAGAGAGGTGGTCAGGCAGAGGAAGGAACCACTGAGTGGGGGAGCCCCCAGTCTGAGAGGGGAGGCCAGTGCCCTGTTCGCTAGCAACCCAGTCTGAGGGAGGAGTACCAGTCCCGAGGGGTCAGGCAAAACAGGACACAGAAGGTGATCACAGGAGTGGGCTTCTAGGCCGGCCGAGGGGATTCCCGAGCAGAGGGGGAAAGAATGAGGTCCCCCCCGGGGGAGCCTTGAGATCTAAGTCGGATAATCTACATGCCATGCCCCGGGCCTCACGATTCGGCTCTATGTTCTTCAGGAGCTTGATGTGGGGAGGACAAGAGAGTGGGGGCCGCAGGCCAGAGTGGAATCCCTCAAGCTGGCCAAAGGGACTTTCTTCCATCGGACCCCCAATTTAACCGAACTTTAAGGGGGATGGTTCAGAGGAAGCAGAGAGGAGTGTATTCCACATCTATTCCATACAGAGTGGCTCCCTCCCCTGGAAATGAAGTAATCTCCATTTCGGGGCCAGAAAAGCCGAAGGCCTGGCACTGTGAGGCATTGAATCAGAATCCTTGATGTTTGGAGGAAGCTTGGAGCCGACTCCTTTCCCTTCCTGGACTGGCCAGACATGTCCCCCAGGATGCCAATGGGGCTGCGTACCTTAGAGTCATCAAGCTATGGGGCTGGAGAGAGCTACTGAATGCATCTACTCTGATGAGGGAAGCAAAGCCCTATACTCAGGAGCTCCCAATCTGATGGGAGACAGGGGTCTGCCTGACAAAGCCCCAGACTGGAGTGGAAAGTGCTGGTAGGCACATATCAACCACTAGACACACACACACACACACACACACACACACACACACACGGGATCTGGCAAGAGCAATTATCTGAGTTTCAGAGAGGGTATGTAACTTGCCCAAGGTCACACAGCAAGGAATGGCAGAGCAGCACTTTCCTCATCAGGCTGTGATCCCAGCTCCCTCTTTGCTAGCCGGAGTTGCCCTCAGGGCTGGGGAGCAGAGGGATCAGTGAGGCGTATTGGAGAGGACAGTCTTTGGGGTCCTGGGCCTTGGCTGGAATCGCTGGCCATGCCTGGGAGCCATGGGGTGTGCCAGGAAGGGCTAGCCCGCCCGGGAGCTCTTGCCAGAGCTCAGGAAAAGAAGGAGGCAAGCCGTCAGGGAACAAAGCAGATAAAGTCATAATAAAATGATCGGGTTTCTGTGGCCCTTCAGTCTCCCTCCCCAAGTGTTCACCAGGGAAATACTCCCCGAAAATAGGAGACAGAGAGCTAGCAGAAAGGGCCAGAATGAGAAAAGGGTGGGAGAAGAGAGAGAGAGAGAGAGCAAGACAGCCATCCCCACCCCACACGCACTCACAGCTGGGGAGGCTAATCTGTGTATTTCTGGGTGTGTTTCACCTCGTCTCTGCATGTGTTAAGTCCCTGTGCCTCTTCTTGGTTCACCCCTGTGTGTGGCGAGGATGTAACCTGTGAGTGTATTTCTCTGTGTGTCCGTGCACAGCCCTGGCAAGGCTCCACGTACATGGCCTCACACGTGCCTCTGTGCGCGGCTCTGCACACCGCAGCGATGCGGCCGTGTGTCTGCCTGCCTGCGTGTGCACCTTCTTCAGTGGAAATGTGTGTGCATGGGGGGAGTCCCTGGGCCGGGGTCCCTGCACCTGCCTGGCTCTCTGCATTGTCTGCGGCCTTTGTGTTTCGAGAATTGCGCTGGAAGGGACTTTAATTCCCTCCTGAACCCATCTGTGCCGGCCAGGAAAGGGGGAAGCAGAGGCATGGACAAGAGGTCACTTGTGCCCCTCTAGGAAAGCCTTTTGGCTTTTCAGCTTGGAAGGGGAGAGATGGCAGTCACCCCATAGTCACCGGGGACTCAGTGGCTCTCCCCCCCCCCCACCCCGCAACGGGACCCACAGGCAAGCTTCTCAGAGAAGGGGTGGGGCAAAGGCTGGAGCAGAAAGAAACCAGAGCTGGAGATCTCTTCGCCCAGCCTTGCACTGGGAGAAGCAGGGAAAGAGATGGCAGAGAAGGGAAGGCATGGGAGAGAAATACTTTGTGGGCCACAGAGTTTTTCTTTTCCACCATAATTGCTAAAATATTACTCACCTCGTGGAACACGGGCTCCCAGGGAAAGGGGGATCCTAGTCCCTTGAAAACCAGCTGCCTGTGGGCAGGGCTTAGAGGGGTCTTTGCAGAGGCCTGAAGCCACCCTCACCGCCTGGTCTTAGCTCCCCTCTCCGCCCTTCGACCTGTAGTCCCACCCCCACCCCTTCCAAGGCCGCAGGAATCCCGGTAAGGAAAGGGTTATCCAGGTGAATCGGGGCGGGAGACACCTGTAGGATGCTTTTCTGAAGGAAGAGGCTTCAGTGGCCCTGAGGACAGAAAGCTGAGAGGAGATTTGCCACCACAACAATGGAAAGAATGGAGCTTAGACTCCCCCCCCCCCCCCCCACCAACTAGCAAACAGCGATCAGGGGAGGAGAGAGAGTGGGTGTCTCATCACCTCCTTGGAAGCAGGAAGTCAGCGTAGCCTCCTCTGGCTTTTCCCGTCCCTACCCACATGGCTTACGCTTTCAGGGTTTCAGGGGGAAGTCCTGGATCTCCAAGACCCCGTCTACACAGGCCTCAGCTACCCGGATAACATTCCATTGACTCTGGATACAATCCCAGAGGCAAGTTCAGGCATCCAAACTCCAATGAGGTTTGGAGCTGAGTAATCAGCTGCTAGGGCTAAACAGACGTTTTGTGGGGGAACAACCAGCTCCCCACCCCCACCTTGCACAGCAGATTTGGGGATGGGGGAGGGTCAGCCTGTCACTCCGTGGCTTCCCAGCCCCCTCCCACCACCCCGTTCTCCTACTTCCCACCTGCAAGTAATTTGGCCAATGGGAGGGCAGTTAAGATTGCAGTGTGGAATCCCTCTAGATCTGTGTGCGTTTGGTGGGGAGGGGCTGCCTCCTCTCCCCCCCCCAACCCCAGACCCCGAGTGCCCTTTTCCTCTTCACAGCAGCAAATTACTTGTAATTATCTCACATTGAAAACCTTCAGGAGCTGCTCCCCAAATTGCTTTAATTGAATTAATTGAATCTCATTTTGTTGGGGGAGAGAATGGGGGGGGGCACGTCTTAAAATAGCATGTGGGGAGAGGGAAGGGAAGCCCCCAGTCAGCTTTTCCCCTGGCGGAGACCCTTGTAGGTGAGAGAGGGTGCCCTGGCCTCCCTGTTTCCATTTTCCAGCCTCAGCTGATTTCAGATGCCCTTTTGCATTTAGGACCTTGCCGGTGTCCTGCTTTCAAATGGTGATGACAAGGAATGTGTGCCGTGCTCCAGCCTCCGGGCCCCCCTCCTCCTCCCTACCCCCAGGAGGCAGAGAGGTGAGAGGTGAATGGATGGCAGTGGCAGTCTGAACTCACCCCGGCCGTGACCCCTCCTCCCTGATAATCACACGGCAGCTATAAATGCCATTTGTGAAGCGCGTACTAAGTTCCAGGCACCGTGTCAAGCGTGTTACAAGCACTATCTCATTCCATCATCACAGCTACACCGGGAAGCAGGTCCTATTAGCATTCTCATCTTAATGGAGGAGGAAAACCAGGCTCACAGAGAGGTTAAGTAACTTGCCAAAAGCCACACAGCAGAGCTGGACTCTTTGGAGGCCAAAATCCCCATTCTGAACCGATCAGTTTTGTGCCCCCCCGCCCCCCGACCCCGCTCCATTACTGACCCAATTTTCTCAGAGGGGAGTCTTCAGGGGAAGGAACTACAGGTTCCCCTTCTACAGCTTAGATGGCTTGAGGGAGGTGAATGGAGCTCATCCTCCCCTGGGGTTTCAATCCCATCATCACCCAGGAGCCCAGGGAGACTAGACCAACTCCCAAAGGGAAAGGGCTCCTGTTTCCTTTGGAATGGTCGGGTGGATGGGGGTAGGGAATTGGGATGGGGGGGGCAGCCGGCCTCTGGCTGGGAGAGTAATTACACTCCTTCTGCTACTTAACTTTACAACCTGGGCTGTTGTTTTAACGATGCGACTCGTGTTGGGCTGTCCAATTAATCTCGCCTTTGGAGGCTTTCCGAGATGGGGCGGTAGATCTTATCTTGGGTCTGTGGAAGAGGAGTGTGCAGCCTACAGTGGGAGGAACAGCCGCCCTGAGGCCTCGTGGCCTCAGAGAAGCCCTGGGGAAGGGATCTGGGGCTGCCCCCCCAGCGCCTGTGGACTGGGGTTAAGAGCTGGGAAGGCACAGATGGGGAGGAAGAGGCAAGTGTTTCTCTTCTTGGTACCCTCAGTCCTCACTCCTCCTGATCTTGGCTTTGGCGCACCCCATGCCTTTGCCATCCCCAGGATAACACTCCATGGTGTTTTGGTGAGTGGGGGAAGCCACTGACCCACAAGGGGCCTAGGAGGGGCTGATCGCAGCACCCCCCCCCCGGGGTGGGGGTTCCACTGACTTGCGTACCCCCTCTACCCTACAGAGACTCCAATTCAGGCCCCTCTCTGGGGTCAGGGGGGTTGGCTCCAAGTGCCTGAGTGGGCTTTTCCAACTAGGGCGGTCCCCAGTTCGAAGTGCTTGGGAACAGGTTTAGACAGTAAAGGGAAAGATGACTCTGGAGCTTTTTGCCTGGAATTGGAGGCTCCTCCCCCAATCCCTCAGGCCAAGCTTGGGCTGGATTCCCTGAATTATTTGCAGCCCTGTCCTTGGGCCTCTCTGCCACTGGGTGCTGTGTGTGTTTGTGTGTGTGTGTGTGTGTGTGTGTGTGTGTGTGTGTGTGTGTATGTGTGTGAAAGAGAGAGAGAGAGAGAGAGAGAGAGAGAGAGAGACAGATGGGGTGTGGAGGCCATGAATCTACCGCTGGGTCCAGGCTGAGTTGAGGGCCCTGACTATGCCCGTATTACTTCCTTTAACCAGGCACTTACCACAAAAGTGGCTGGACATTTGTCTGGCTCCCCCATTTGCCCGCAGGGTCTGCCTCAGTCACCTTGTATCTCCAGGATCTCACAGAGCAGAGGCTTCACCAATGTTTGTTGGATGGAGAAGTCCAGTTCCTTCTGGGATTTTCTTCTCCTCTCCCTCCCCCTAGGTGGGCTGGGGCCTTTCCGCCCCAAGGAGCACCCTGGGAGGACTGGACTGGCTCAGTGGGTGTGTCCTGTCCCCAAGAGCAGGGAGCAGGGGCTGAAGATGGGGCAACAGGGGACTGCAAAGTGCCCCCGGCTCCCTCCAGAGCTGGGCCAGGAGAGAATTTGCGAGTGAGGACCACTCCGACTTGGGTCATTCCCAGTATTAGCATCTTCCAGTTTCACACTGGAGCGAATGAAAGTGGTCATCAGAACGTTCCAGAGCTACAAGCCCAGAGCTAGTTAGGGATAGAGGCAAAACTAGTATCCCATCCTCTAGGTCAGTGCTGGAAGAGTCAGATGGGAGGCAAGAGAGAGATGGGCAAGCAACCCCCAACCCCGGAAGTCAGGAAACAAACACACTTCACAGCCAGGACCCAGGTTTTTATACAGATTTAATCTCTGAAAGCTCATGATGTGGAGGATGCTAGATCGGTTATAAATAGGAGCGGTTCCCTTGGACAGAGACAGCAGTGAGGAGCTGAACTACCAGCCCACCCTCCCTGTTCGGGGGTGTCTCTCCTTACACTCATCCAGAGAGTCTGCTTGTCCCCCATTCTCCCCAAAGAGTCGCCCTACTGGGTTTCCAAGAGGATGTGAGTGTGGGGATGATGGGTATTAAGGGTGGGAAAGGCGGCGATAGGCTCTTAATAAATACCCGTTGAATTAAAAGGATAATCGCATCCAGTATCTACTAAAACTGAATAGACACAGGAAAAAGAAGGCTTTTTTTTTTCTTTCTTAGAAGAACAGCTTCAATTCCCCATAGGTCCACAAACCACATTTTCAGCATCGCTTCCACGTCCCAGGGGGGTGAGGCAGTCTATCTATCAGTCATGGGGGTAACGCGCTGACCTCCAGGAAAAATCGGTGGAGGATGGGAGGGACTCGGTGGTGGTCGACTTGAAGACACCGGATGCCCACTTCACTTCCGCTTCTGCTCAGAACAGGGTTGGGCGAGGCGCAAGGCACACAAAGAGGAAAAAATACTCAAGTGTTTCTTGTTGGTGTTGCCTCCAGGCTGGCAGTAGACTGCAGTCCAAGGAAGGGATGGGAAGACTAGCGGTCCTGTGAGGAGTCTGCACTTCAGCCAGTGACTCTCCCTCCAGAGCCTCCGATCAGCTGGAGGGAAGGTGTCCAGTCTATGGTAGTGGTGGGGGGCAGTGGTGAAGACCAAAGTCCTTGATTAGGCTGTTTGGGTTACAGGGAGACGTCCTTTTTCTTCTCTCGCGCCTTTTCCTCTTGAGAAAACCCATCTGGAGCTGGTTTCCTCCAGGACCAGAAGGGGTGCAGGCGGGCTGGGTCCTAGGCTTTGTGGAGGACTAGGGGCCGACCCACCCTTCCTGGGACTCACATCATCTGAGGTGGAGCCAGGACATCTGGGGAGTGATGCTGATACCAGGCCCCAAAGCTGTTGCTGTAGCCGCCACCGGTGGGCAGGGCCCCTGCCTTGGGTAGATCCCAGAGGGATGGGAGGGGTGGGGAGCAGGGAGACAAGGAGGGGGCTCTCCCAGGGAAGTCCCCTTCCTGTCCTCCAGAGTTCTGCTTCAGGAGCTTCTTGTATTTGGAGCGTTTGTTCTGAAACCAGATCTTTACCTTTGGGGAGAAGAGGGGAAAGGATGGAAGGTGAGAAGAATGCGTGTGGAAGGGTGAGATCCAGGGAAAGGGACCCAGCAGTGGCGCGCAGGCCCCTTGGGAACGTGCCAGGAGAACTGTGACAACGAGGCTAGGGGGCTCCTCAGCCTTTCAACCCCCCCCCCCCCAAGGGGTGAGTTCCCAGAGACCACATCAGGGGAAGGCTAGCTGCAGGAAGGATGGGGCCGGCCTCACCTGGGTCTGGGTGAGGCCGAGCTGCGCGGCCAGCTGGGCCCTTTCGGGCAGCGCCAGGTACTGCGTGTGCTGGAAACGCTGGTTCAAGTGCTGCAGCTGCAGGCTCGAGTAGATGGTCCTCGGTTTGCGGAGCTTCTTGGGCGGGGCCTGCGGGCGCTGCTCCGAGGGCTCCGGGGACAGCGGCGGCTTCTCCGAATCTGGGGGGCGGCACAAGACGGTGTGGGTGGGGCGTTGAGAGGGTCGGACGCGCGGCTTCCTGAGCTCATTTGCATCTCGTTTGCATGTAGGCCTCAGCTAAGCAAAGGGCGCGGGTACCCGGCTCGGCCCTCCTCTACCTTCCGCTCCACGCCCCCTTCAGGCGCCACGCCCACCGCGCGCTAGGACGCGGTTCTTGCCCTCAGGGAGCTCCCACTCATGGGTCCTGTGACCCTAGGAAGACAGCGCCAAGGGACGGAGCGAGGGTACAGGTGGCGCCAGGGCCGGGAGGTCAGAGTTCAGGCGGGTGCGGTGGCGCCAGCTCGGGGTAGGGTGGGGCTAAAAGGCTCGGTCGGGGGCTGGGCTGAGGCCTGGAGCTGACCGGGGCAGGGCATTCCAGGCCGAGGGAACTCCAGAACAATGCTCAGAGGCCCGAGCCAGTGTTTGCGTGGCAGCCTCCCCGCTGCCGGGGCTGGGGAGGGTGGGGGTCGGAGGGGCCCGGCCAATTCGGCCTTGAGGCCAGGATGAGCACCCGCCCCCCCGCCCCCCCCCACCAGCATCCTAGAGTGGGAAGTGCCCTCAGGGTTTGCCATCCCCTATTGCGAGGCGCAAACCCCAACCCGAGGTGCACCCTGCAGGGAAACTGACTAGCCCTCTCCTCCCCCGTGCCCGGCTGGCTAGGGGAGGCGGCTCAGGGGCTCTAGAAGCCCCCTCCCGCTCCCCGCTACACTCACAGAGGGGTTCACCGCTCACGGGGAAGGTGGCCCAGGTTCGCAAAGCACGCAGCGCCGGCCAGCGCAGGCCCTTCGGGCCGCTGCAGGATCTCGCTGCCGAGCTGCCCCGTGAGATCTGGTCACCTCCTGCCTCCAGGCCCAGCCACTCTAGGAATCTTGGCGGGGGAACAGCGGCCCTAGAGTACGGGAGGTGCGGGGCGAGGGGTCCTCCTCTTCCCGTCTGAGCAGCCCAACCTGCGCCAATCTGCGGGGGCACCCTGGGATCATTCCATTCGGGTGATAGGGCTGGGAGGCCCAAATGACCAAAATGCTCCCGGGCTCAGGGCAACGTTTGCAGCTTTCTACTCGGGTCTGCCGGGCCACTTCAGCCGAGAGAGAACTTGGCCCCGGTGCCCAGACGCAGCTAATGTCGGCCCGAGTCCCGCACCCTCACCCCGCCCCTCCTTCCTCTGGTCGTGCTCCCCCCGACGTGTGGTTCCCCGCCCTGGGCCGGCCGCGATGACCAGGTGCCTTCACCTCCCCCGCATCCCTCACTCAGGGCCCCGGGCGTTGCGGGCTTCTCAGATCCACCCCCACCCCGACCCCCGCCCCTGCCAATTCCCAGAAAAACCGTTGGGTTTCCGCTCCCCGCCCGCGCCTGTCCGGCCTCCCCTGCTTTGACCCTACCGCTCGAAGCCCCAGGCTGGCCGCCCAGCGACCGACCACCCGCGCCTCTCCGGCTGCGGCTGCGTGAACCACGGCTCGGGTGGTGACGAAGCGCCTAGGAAGCAGCCCCCGCTGCTGCTGGACTCCCCCAGCCCTCGGTGCCCCAGCTCTCCCAGAGGACGCCCCTCCAAAGGCCTTCCGCCGACAGCTGCCCTTCTCCACACCAGTTGTGGCAAGTCACGACTGGATCTGCCCTGGTCGCGATTATGGAACCCAAAGGCCTCGCTGGAGGCACCGCCGCCGCCGCACCCGCCCGCTCCCAAAGCTCCCTTGGAGCCAAACCTTCCCCTGCAGCGCGGGTGGACACGCGGTGGGGCAAAAAGGAGGGCTCAGGTCCTCTCTCACACCCCCAATCATTCGGTCTAGAATGGGCAAACCCACCAGTTTCGGGAGGAAAACGCTACCATCTAGTCTAAGCACGTGTATGGTTTTCGTTGGATCCGGGGAAATTCTGTAAAGAAAAGGAACTCTCCACTCTCTGGCCCTTAGACCAAGCAGAGGGAAGACAAGGTGTGTGGAGGACAGGGACGAAAATACTAACCCTGTAAACAATTCTCTGAAGGACGAGGCGATCTCGTTCCCACCCGGCCACACACACATAGACACAAATGTCCCATATGAGCATATACTAAAGGGAAGTCCAAGGGATTCATTTATAGAACCTAGGTCATTTGTATAAAACAAACAAACAAACAAACAAACAAACAAACCTCCTCCCAACTGCTCCTCCTTTAAGGAGGACAGACACAGCAGCCTGGGAGAGGCAGCTCGCGTTCGTGCACAGAAGGCACTTCACTTTGGGGGCTCTGAGGAAATTCTCTAAAATCCTCTTTTCTGGCCTCATGCAGTGAACACCAATCTGCAAGGACTAAGTGCCTGGAAAAGAGGCATCCACACCCGGTCCCAGGGCCTCAGCTTGCCCATCTGTAATCCAGTAGGTTGAGCTCCCAAATCTTTAGGGGCACTTCTGGCTCTGATGGTTTATGAGCTCATGTGTTGGAGTAACAGGGAAAAGGAGAGAGATGTCCTGGTCCTGGGCTGACACAAGCAAAGGCACCCAGTAGATGTGCATCCTCGGAGGAGACTGTGCTAAAGACAGTTAGGTGGGGGCAGGGAGGGCAGGGGACCTGAGGTCTAATTTGGAGCTAGTACGGATCAGCATATACAGTTGCACGGGTTCTGCCCAATACCGGGCCCAGGACCAGGAAGACAGGCTGGCTAGCTCCTTGGCTTCTTTGAGGCCTTGCAGTGAGCACTTTCTCAGGGACTCAAAGTTGCTCCAGACAGCAGGAAGTGGGGCCTAACCTGTCCCCCACAAGGGCAAGGGGTGGATCCTTCACCTGGAAGGATCTGCATCAGGATCTATAGCTAGAGGCTGCCTGACCCACCTGTGGCTACATTCTTAGAACAATAGGTGGTGGGGTCCTAGCCCCAGATTCTTCCTAGCTGGAAGGCCAGCTTCCAGCCTCTATCAGGCATATTCAAGCACCAGCCAAGGGAGACGGGGAGGGGCCCCCAAATAAGCCCCCACTTCCACTGTCCTCCAACTGGGACCGCACTTCCAATTGTCTGGCTTGGGCTGGAGCACTGCTTTCGGAGACATGACAAACCCGGAGAGGCGACTTGGGGAAGGGAAGGAGTACACGACGGAAAGAATCCTGGGGCAGGGGCTAGGCACCCACACCCACATCTGGATTGTTTCAGTTTTCCGTTACACGTAGGTGCACACCACCCCGCTGCTCCAGGGGGTAGGGTAGGGAGCCCTGCCGCCCGGCTTCACACAACTGCAAATCGAAACCAGGTCGGTCTTGAAAGGAGACCTAGATCAACTCGCCCCCGCCCCTCCCCCCTGTCTCCCGCCCCATCCCTTCGCCCTCCCCCCACCCCCAGATCCCTTGGAATCTGAGTAAGGTCTGAATCCCGCTAGCTGCGCCCAACCAGGCGAGGGCGAAGTTTAGGGACGCAAAGGATCAGGACCCCAGAGGTGGGAAGAGCTGCGGCGCCCGGACTTACCTGCCTTCGGCTCCTGCTGAGAAGGCGCCGCTGGTTGCTGGCAGGGCAGGTAGGAGTCTCCCGGAGTCGCCGGCGCAGTGTAGGAGTAGGGCAGGAGGTGGCCATACGGCCCAGAGTAGGGCAAATCGGAGGCGACTGCGGTTGCGGGGGACAGACCAAGCGGGTAGGCAGCCACTACCGATGGGACAGGGGCGATGTCCGGGAATATGGCTTTGGAGGCGTCCCGGCCAGGGAGGGAGCAGGGCAAAGAGGTCATCGCGGCCGGGGCCGGGGCCGAAGGGCCTAGGCCATGGCCCGGCACGTAGTCCGCTCCCTCCGCCAACTCTCTCTTTTCCGAACCTCGGGCGTTGGGACCGGATGAGCCCCCCAGCCAGCCTCCCGCACACTTAAGATCCCGGGGAAAGTGTCTCTCTGTGCCTTTTCCAGCGGAGAGCGCGCGCCTGGGAAAGGGGTTCCGAAGGGGTGCCCCCCATGGCTTTTCCCCTCCCCCCTAAATCCATGGGGGCCCCCCTCGTCTCGCTCTTGGGTTCGGTTCCCGGGACCCGACGGTGGCACCGCCCACTTAGACGCCGCGGATTGGCTACCGCACGCAGTGACCTCACGGAGGCTGGGGACGGGGCCCGCCCCCCGGGGCAGCCCGCGATAGGGAAATTCAGAACCGAGAGGTCCGAGGGGCGGTGCACACGCTCCAGGCCCAGCTGCCTCGGGGTCTTCTCCAAGAGGGATACCGGGGTGGCAGGGCGATTGGGGCAGTCTGGGAACCTCGGTCTCAATGGAAGAAACGCGAGGGAGCTGGCGGGGTCGGGATGGCCCAGGGCGAAGGGAGCAGCGCAGTAGCGGAGGCGCTTCGGCTGCGGGGGCTCAGGGGACCCTCCGTCGCACTCTCCAGCTCCTGGGGATCTGCACCGCGGTTCTGATGCCGCCGCCACCAACCCGCAGGGGAATCGAGACCAGACCGCCCGCGCCCGCAGCTTATTCAGCACGTCGGAATGCGTCGCTGCTGAGCCCCGGCAGTTTGTTGGTAAACAGACGCCGGGTCGGGGAGGTACCGCCCCGCGGCCAGCCTGCCCCGCACGCGCGCGGCGCACACGCCCCCGCGGGGCGCCCTTGGCCTGACACGCTGCGACCGCCGCGACTGCGCCTCACCGCGCCCCCACCCCCGTCCTGGCTTCCGCTTCCGGCAGGGGCCCCGGTGCGCTCGCGACAGCGCAGCTCCAGCGGGCCCCCGAGGCCGCTGGAGGGATCCGCCGTCCTGGCTTCGCCCGCGCGGCGCCCCGCCTTTCCTGGCGCCGCGTGAGGCTGAAGTCTTGCACGAACCGGGACAAAATCCGCGAGGAGGAGGAGCGTCCACTTTGATGGTTCCTCTGAGAGCGTAGGAAACACGGCAGGCCTGTCCTGGTGGCCGCATTTTCCAGTCTGTGCAGGACCTGCCTCTAAACTTAGGCGCCCAAGAACTTGACGGGCAGGTGTCCACGTATACGAGTATCTATGGCCACAGGTAGGCAGTTACACGTAGGCTCCATTCAATTACAACATATATGCAAACACACAGGTGTCTACACTGATGTTCGTGATCTCCATGAACAGAGAGGTCCACTAACGGATCCCAAAGATAAAGAGCGATATCCCTGGAAAAAAAGCACGATCCTTACCTCTTACACAGACCCACGACTCCACAAGTCAAATTGCCGGTGTGCACACTCAAGAATGCAGAAAATCCACGCATATAAGCATTTACACAAGTGTGGCCACCCTCTGAGTGATAACTGTCCACACACATCCAAGCTGCTTCGTGTTAAGGGGAGAGACAGTTACACCCCCAAACTCACCAGTCCTCACAGATTCCACAGCGTACCCCCCCACACACCATTTCTCCCCCGAGTACACAACTCAGACGCGCATATGCATGGCTGTACACACATACTCGCTCCATCAGGGCTCAGAGCGAAGGCAGCAGTCTTAGAATTGGAGAGTAGGCGGAGACCCTGATCAGACAAAGAGGGAGGCTTAGAAGAGTGAGAGAAGGAAGGCACTGGAGGGTGGCCAGGCTCGGAGAGACAGAAAGATCAAAGACGGGTGCTGGGGTGGTTAAGCCCCCCAGTCAGGTGTCCCGAGGGGAGGATGGGCAAGTCAGCTTCGAACTGGATTCCCTTCTGGAATGGATAGAGATGGGTTTTTCCAAGAAAGCCTTTGGATCTGAGCTCTCCACCCTGAAGCCTTGGAGCTTCAGGCGAAGCGCAGATTCCTTGTCTGGGTGGCTGGAGAACCGATTCCCTCTCATCCAACAAGGTACGCAGGGTTGCTCAGTTGAGAAATGCTGTTTTCACACGGGACCACCTTTTCCCCCTTCCTTCCCCAGCGCCAGCCTTGCCGCTGCCTCGTTAGAGCTGGGGCTATGCACTTACGAGGATATATCCTTCCAAAGCTTTCTCTCTTCCACCACTGCCTTCTTCCGGAAGGAGACAGCCACACCACAGTGCCGTGGTGGATTCCAAGGGCGTAACAAAGGGAGAGAATGCTCTCTGGAGTGGAGCTGGCTGTCAGGGAAGGTTGTACAAAGGAGGTACTTTTGAGGTGGAACTTAAAGAATGAGTAGAGGGACATTTTGTCCCGCAGTCACGTACCCAGAGTCCCTTCTGTGATGGACCTAGCAAGAAAAAAAAAAGGCAAGCGTGGGTTTTCTGGCAGGCCTTGGTAGCAGTTGACTTTGGACATCCTCCAAAGCTAGGATACCCATCATGAGAGCCTCTCCTAAACTCCCAGGGGGCTTCCTGAAGGGTCCTCATTTCTATGCAGTGGAAGGAAACACCCTACAGCTGTTTCGAATTTATAAAACACCTTCACAAAAAGCCCACTATTATGATCCTCAGCTTACACATGAGGAAACCTATGCCTCCATCATCACCTCTCTCTTCCGGGCTCCTTTTGAACACACACTGGAGGGCTTGGAGCTGGGGCACTTGGTTGGGAAACCCCGTGTGGTCTCCCCGGATGCAACCTCTCAACCGACAGGTCCCCTCCGACTGGCATCCCATCTCGCCATCCCAATCTCGGGCCTGGGGGGAGACAGGAAAGGTGGAAGGGGCCAGGATGAGGGCTAGAAAGGGCTGTAAATGTTGTGTTCCAGAAGCGAGGAGGGGAGGGCCAGCCTGAGAAAGCTTGAGGCCTGGGTTTCCATCGCAGTTCTGTGCTCGCTGGCTGTGATAGCCTGGGTGGGTCATTGCCCATCTCTGACACTCGTTTTATCCGAGGGACAAAGAGGGAGCTGAGCTTAACACAGCCCTTGTCCATTTGCTTTAGAATGGATTGCAAAAACGGAAACCCCCAAACGTAATAAAACCAAGAAGGAGGAGGAGGCAAGGCAGGCAGGCAAAACAAAACGGATGCTCTCCTGCCACTACTAATACTTCAGCCCCTGGCTTGTCACACAAGCTCAAAGTGGCTCTCCCAGCCTTTTTTCCCACGCAGGTCCCCTCCCTTAGCAAGAGGGGCCTGCTTGGAGAACCCCAGCACCGGAGTGAGGCCGTGGGAAAAGACAGTGGGGTCCCCAGGGGGACACGGCGCCCCCCTGGTCTCAAGAGCCAGCCAAGGGTCGGTGACCACCTGATAGATCCGTGCAGCATACGGTGGTTTGCACGCTCTTTGTCAGTTGCCTTGGAAAGAAAACGCAATCCCAGCGGATCCTGTAACGTTTCTTTGCCTAGAATAAATACCCGCGGCGGTGGGATGTATGCCTTGCTTGAGGGACTCTCCTCTCCAACCGAACCGGTGCTTCTCCCTGGGGGGGGGGGGGTTCACCGTCAACACCCCAACACATGGTGGGTGCGTGGGGCTCTCCGCATCGTCCTTGGGCTCCGTATGTGGCGGGCTTCTGCGACGCTGCCCGGGCGCTGGGGTCTAACCCGGTGCAGACTCCACGCAGGACCTGTATGAACCTGTTCTGGGGAATAAAGGTTCCACCGGCCCCCAGTCCTCGGCCCTGGGCGGCCATCGCGGGATTATCCGCGCCCTCTGCCCTCCATCCCACCCGCGGTCTCCAAACGAAATCTTTGTTGGGTCCCCTCTGCTCTCAGCGGAATTTAAGTCCGATTTGGCGAGGTTTTCGTACTAACTCGTTGAGGGGAAACTTTGTGAATTATTTGGTTTGGCAGGGTCGGGGGTGAGGATTCCTCCCTCTGCTCTGCCGTGTGCTCGGTGGGTGAAGACCCCACGTTTGGCGACGCCCGGAGAAGGCACGGTTGGTAGAGGCCTGCGTGCCCCGCCACACACACTCCGATTTGACTTTTCTTGGAATTTTGAATGATCTCTTTTCTTCTTTACGACTGATCAGTGAATGAGCGCTGGCGCAGGCGGGACTGCGGACTGCTGACTGAGGTCAGCCAGCCCCGCTGACCGTGCACTTGGGGTTCGCGCTCACCTGCACGCTCCGTGGAGAGGTTCCGCGGAGCAGGAATGACCCTCCCCACCCCCACCGCCACCCCCACCCCCACTATCATTTTCCAGATAACTTTAGAGAAGCTCCCAGGGGGAGGGGAGGGAAGAGGTCTCAGGGTCTGCGCCCCCCTTGACATTTGGGCACTGCTCGGCAGACGACACCCACGAGTCTTCCTCTCGGCCCCCAGGCACACTGTCCTCCCGTCGTCTTTGCTTTTCTTCCAAACGCCAGCCTCTGCTCCAAGAAAAGTCTTCTATTTGGAATTGACCGGGACGTTTAAAGTGCACGTACAAATGAAGTCACCAAACACGTTAAAAACAAAACTATGGCCACTCTCGGACCAAGTACCACAAGCCCCCCCAACCCCGCAACAAAGGAAACTGACAAAAAAAAAAACGGAGCGGTCTGGAAGGTGCGTTGGAGGCACCGCCCTGCGCTGCCGGATCTGGCCGCGCGGGAGCCAGATGTGGCGCGACGGGGGCCGCGGGGGGCGCCGGGCGGCGGCCGGAGCGCGGGGGTTCTGGCCGGTTGTCCGGGCTCCAACCCCGGCCTGCCCGGGGGTGGAGCCCGGGCCCCGAACCCGGCGGAACGACCGCGGTGCTAAGCGCCAGATGCCCGCACGCGGAGAGCCCGCGGGAGGCCCCGAGGCCAACCCGGCTGCAACGAATCCGCGGCGGCCCGAACGAAGGCGGCTCCGCCGGGTTCTGCAGAGTTTTCCAGACCCGGGCCCGGAAACTTGGGCGCCCCGCCGAGGTCTCCCTCGCCCGGTCCCGGGTGGAAGGCGGAGGCAGGACCTGGCGGGAGTGACAAAGCTCACCTGGCCCGCACGGTCGGTCGGAGCGGGGGGTGGGCGCAGCCACGCACATCGTAGCACAGAACACACTCCTGTAATCCAGCAGCCACAGCACCCAGCCCGAGGCAGCCACACGACACCTGCCACATACACACGACCGTATCACACAGACACAAAACGCCCAGTGCACAGGTACACACACACAGGACATTACACTCGCCCAAGACTCCCTGTGTTCAGCGGAAGGTCTATGGGGGTGGGTTGCTGCTTTCACTTTCTCACGCCCTACCAGACCTTTTGGAGGTCCAGACTGTTTTTCTTTCATCAGAAAAGGGTAGGTCCAGGGGTGCCTGGGTGGCTCAGTCGGTTAAGCGGGTCCGACTCAGCTCAGGTCATGATCTTGTGGTTTGTGAGTTCCAGCCCCGCATCGGGCTCTGTGCTGACAGCTGGAAGCCTGGAGCCTGCTTCAGATTCTGTGTCTCCCTCTCTCTCTCTGCCCCTCCCCTGTTCATGCTCTGTCTCTCTCTCTCTCTATTAAAAAAAAAAAAAAAAAAAAAGCCGGGGGGGGCGGGTGGTGGTAGGTCCAGTCCCTGAATCCTAGTCTGGGCTGCAGAGTCTGGGAGAAGGGCACAGCCTTTGCCTCTGCTGGGCTGGGCTTGCCAGAGTGAGGGGAATACTGCCTCCGGGAGGAGGGCTGGCCACGTGGGCACCTTAGACGCACCTGCACCCCCACCCCCAAAATGAGAAAACTGATCACAAGTACAAAAGCCGCAGAAAACAAAAACCAACCGCACCCTTTCCCTCTGTGAACAGCTCGGCTGGGCTCCCGGTGTCAGACCTGGTGTGGGGGAGGGTAGGCAGGGGGAGGATATGGAGGGAGAGTGGGAGGCAACTGGGTCCCACCCCCACTCTTCTCCTCTCCTCCAAACCCTCCCCCACCGGCTCAGCTATGGGGGGGTGGGGGTATTAAGCCAGCAGCAGGGGCCCAGGCCCCCCCAAGTGTGTTTAAGGAGGGGGAGGTGGCCCAAACCCCTCTTCTGCCGGCATCTACCTTCCGTCCTCAGTCACTCTCATTCATTCCCTTTGGAAAAGGGCCACACACTGGAAATTCATCCACTGTTGTCTGCAAAAGGCTGGAGAACAAGAACGGGGGGGGGGGGTGGCAGAGGAGGGGGAAGGGTCTGTGCTTGCGCAGTGTCGCAGTGTCGTGGGGGGCCGTGCACTGGTCCTGGCCTCCTAGGGGAACCGAGCTAGGCTGCCTTAGTGGTTTCCAGCTTCTCAGACCAGTTTGCCCTCCCTGCCCCTAAAGACTCTAAGACTCTTCTCAGTTTAGGAGCTAACCCACACCTGTCCAACCCCAGCCTTGGCTGAGGGACGGCTCTCAAATTCTGGGGGGAGACAAGCCCTCCCCAGCCCAAATTCTGGGTGGAATGTGCCCCAGAACTAGTGGGGAGGGGGGAGCCCGGCCCCACACCCCCATTGCCACCCAACCCAATGGGGCACTGGCTGCCTCAGATTCTGTCCTCAGGAAAGCATACAGGAGAGCCACGTGGGGGCTGTCTGGCTGTCTGAAGCACGGGAGGATCCTGAGGGAGGCGCTTCCTGGAAACACCTCTGAGGAACCTTCTGGAGCCTTGGGGGGATAGGGGAGCAGCAGTGATCTGAGGCCCTGTGTCTTGGGTAGCACAACGATAATGATCATAATAGATAACACCTTTAAGTGTTTTCTATGTTCCAGGCACTATGCTAAGCCCTTACACGCATCATTTCATTTATCACATCCGTGACGTGTGACGTAGGTATTCATATTATCTCTACTTTACAGATGAGGAAACTGAGGCACAGAAAGATTGAGTGACTTCCCTGAAAGCTAGAATTGGAATGGCGGCCAGCTTGTCCTCTTAACTCCCGTGGAGTTGTCTTACCTGGCCAAGTTCCACCCAGCAAGGGCAAGAGGAAAGACTGAGGAGGCAGAAGGGACCGCAGGAAAAGAACATCCTCTGCAGAATGGTGGTAGGGGACATAATAATATCAACGATGACTAATATCTATTGTGGCCTTGTGCACAATCCTTCACATGCATTTCTTCATTGAAATCTTCAGACAACCCTTCAAGGGAGTGCTGTGATTAGCCCCCATCTTACAGATGAGGAGACTGAGGCACAGAAAAGGGGCGTGCAGGGTCCACACTCACCCGATTGGAAGGTAAAAACGGGAAGAAGGAGCTGAGACAGAGACAGGGGGTTCTGCACTGTGGAGGGCCTCAAATGCCAACCAGGAGCTCAGAGTGGCGCTGTGGGCGGTGGGGAGGACCAGAGTGGGAGCCGAGAGGCTTCCCCGGAGCATCTCGGGTACCAAAGTGCGTTAGGAAGGGGAGAGTCAGGTGGCAGAGAGCCCAGTTAGGAGGCTGTTGCATATAGAGTTGGTGGCAGAGGCGATGGAAAGAAGGGGAAGTGTTAGAGCGTGGCTCAAAGGGAAACTCTCCTGGGCCCGGTGACTGTACCAGAAGAGCAGAGAGGCAAGAATGACTCTGAAGTTCCTGGCCTGGGCAACCAGCGGAGTCTGGGGAAGAAGCCGTGTGTTTGGTTCAGAGACTGAGGCATATGATGGGCCATGGACCAAGATGCTAGGTTTGGATGCTTCAGCAGACAGCAGCCACTTTGGTTTCCCTCCTTGGCCCCTGCCCAGGTGTCTTTCCCACCCCCTCCCCCGCTGGGGGGGGGAGAGGGCCCTGCCAGAGCGCAGGGGTGAAACTTGCATATATGCAGATGTATGCAAATGACAACAACCCAGGCTGGGCCCAGCGCCAAAGCCAGGGGAGGGGGAGGGCCGCCCTAGCCCTGACTCACCCTCTGACACGCAGCCTGGAATGCCACCTCCCCAGCTGGGTTTCCTCCAACTCGGGGAACTTGCTCCTGGAATCACCCCGAAGCTCAGGCCCAGATCACAAGCCCAGAGGACCTGGGGAAGCTAATTCTGGGGGACTGCTGCCCCTCAGATATCTAGATATTCATGGCAAAGATGCCTCTCATCCTCTCAGTTCTCAAGAACTTCAGCGAGTAACTGAGCTCTGGCCTGTAGCACTGAGAACGTACCCCTCCCGTCTGGCTGGACCATGCAGCCTACTTCCAGCCCCTAAACACTCACTGCAGTCCAATACCCTCTTTTTAAGCACCTAGGAGGTACAGGGTCTGTGCAGGGCACGGTGGGAGTTTGGCCTAGGTCCCACCCAACAGTGAATTAACATTGTGAAAAAAGATACATAAAAAAAAAGGGTGAATTAAAACACACATGGGCGGGGGGGGGGGGAAGGAATACTAAAAAACTAGGTACTCAGGTCAAGAAGTGACCCTCCTGGATCATAAACCTCTTTTCCTCCTTGATAACCTGGCTTTTGTGTTCCATCATTTTCCTGCTTTTCCCTACGGTTTTGTCACCTGCGCCTGCTTACTTTTACCCGTTGATGGATTTTACGTGAATACGCGAATAGAATCATACTGTGCTTAGGATTCTTGCTTCCCTCTTTCGACAGTTTGTGGCTTCTAAGACATGTTCCCCTGACTTCCTCAGCCCAGACCGTAACCACCCTCCCGTTTTCCCGGAGCCTGTGTTCCGCTGCATCGTCCCTCTACCGTGCTCTCCGGAAGGCTTGTCGCATGAGGGCAAGGATGGGGTTTTCCGTCTCAGGGAACACAGCGTCCAGCACAGGGCTGGGTGTGTAATAAACACTCAGTACACGGGCACTGAACGCATGAATGAAGGTGAGTGAAATGGTGTACCTGTTTGCATTTATAAGAAATCCCAGGGGCAGGGGGGCTTCTAGGAGGCCAGAGGGCGACATTCAGGGGGTAGGCTCCTACCAAAGGGCCTCGTCTCCCTTCCTCCCCTCCCGCTGCTCTTCGGGGGTGAGAGGCTAGAGCATCCCCTATATCCTGGCCCTTTCCACAGCACGGCCAGGCGCCATGGAGAACACACTAGCTTGGGAGCCAAGCAGACCTGAATTCAAATCCCACCTCCACGCCTCACTGATTTGGGCAAAAAAAAAAAAAAAAAAAAAAAAAAAGCCTCCCTGTGCCTCAGTTTCCTCATCTATGACATGGAATGAGAATAAGCCCATTCTCACAGGGTTGTGACGATCCAATGAATGACTAAGTGACTGGCACAGAGCAGGTGTTTTATATATGTTCTCTCCCCTTCTTTCTCTTGGTTCCTTTGGCCCACCCACAAGGAATATGCGTGTCCCCAACACTTCATCTACCTGGGGGGCACCAGAGCCAACCTGACTGAGACGCTTTTCTTCCCAGAGGACGTGGTGATGGCTCGAGCTGTCACTCCCAGGACAGGAATCTGTAGGGCAGAGACTCTTCCTTCCCCAGCCTCTCATCCTCCCTGCGCACTGACCACTGAGGTGTTCGGGGCGGCCTTCATTCTCCAGCTAGTCCAGAAGCCACCGTCGGCTCCTCTGAAGTTCAGGGCTGCTTGTGAGGGTCTGCCCCTTGGCAGCACGTGGACTACTTCTTTCACACGGAGGATCTCAGTTGATCCTCACCACCCGGTCAGGTGGGGCAAGTTATTGCTGTCCCCATTTTACAGATGAAGAAACCAATGCCCAGAGCAGCTCAGCGCCTTGCCCGACATTTCACAACCCATAAGGGGCAGAGGCTGGGATCGGAGCGCCCCAGCCTCCTGCCTCTGAGGTGCCCTGGTTTTTTCCAGAGCAACCCAGCTGCCTCTGAATGGGTAAAAGAGGAGACAGGGACAGAGCTGTCAGCAACTGGCTGTTGCATGGCCCCCCGGGGCCTCTGGCCATGTGCCGGAGGGTGGTCTGAGCGGAAACCCCAGTCTCTGCAGGGGGTGGTACAATGACAGGAGTCGGGAATTAGGATAAGTGGCCCCACCGAAAGTAGGCAGCGGGGACGTGAGAATTGTCTGCAAAAGCGTGAAAGGGCTTCAGACTAATTCCGGGTGATTTTTGAGGCCGGAATACCGAGAACCAAATGGAAGTCAGAGGAACGTCAACGTAGGTTCACTCCAAGGAAGAAAATTTTAATAATTGGAGCTTTCCAGAAGTGGCACATTGCCCACCTCTGTCTTAGGCACCAGCTCCTTTTCCCTTGCACGGAGTGATTATTTCACATCTCATTTCCTCCGTTGGAATAAGGCACTCTAGGGGGGCAGGCTCACGTCTCTTCGAGCTCTGTTCCCTCCAATGTGCCTGTACAACCGGCCCTCAAGAAGTGTTTGGGGTTGAACGTCCGACTCTTTTTTTTTTTTTTTTAATTTTTTTTTTAATGTTTATTTATTTTTGAGACATAGAGAGACAGAGCATGAACAGGGGAGGGGCAGAGACAGAGGGAGACACAGAATCTGAAGCAGGCTCCAGGCTCTGAGCTGTCAGCACAGAGCCCGACGCGGGGCTCGAACTCATGGACCGTGAGATCATGACCTGAGCCGAAGTCGGACGCCTAACCGACTGAGCCACCCAGGCGCCCCGAACGTCCGACTCTTGATTTCAGCTCAGGTCGCGATCCCAGGATTATGGAATAGAGCCCCGCATCGGGCTCCATGCAGAGCATGGAGCCTGCTTAAGACTTACTCTTTCTCTCCCTCTGACTCATTCTCTCTCTCTCTCTCTCTGTCTCTGGAAAAAAAAAAAAAAAGTGTTTGAGAGTCTCCATCCCTGGAGGAGTTCAAGCAGAAGTCGAGGGGCTGACACCCTGGGCCCCGGAGCAGACGGCAGAAAGCTGGAATCTAACTTCTGCTGCTTAGACAGGTGGTTTAGAGTTTCAGAGCCTCATTTTTCTCATCTGTAAAATGGAGCTGATAACACCTGCCACATCAACTCGTGAGAATCAAACAGCGCACCACATAGGACTCGCAGAGCACCCAGCTCGTGGAAAGCTAATAACGCAGCCTTTCCGTGATGTGTGTGGTCGAGGGGCTGAATCACAGGCCAGGTAGGTGCCCGCTAATGTCCCTCCAATTCTGAGAGCGTGTGATTCTATTCCGTAAACATTCGGAAAAGAGCTAAGTAGACACCAGGAAGCAGATTGACTCGGGAGAAAATTGTTCAAAATAAACAGAACCCCCATTGGGAGTCCCTGGGGACTTGAGACATCCCATGCACTTGCCCTACCTTGCCCTGCTTGTCCCCATGTTAGGCAAGTTCCAAGGTCCAGTGTTGGGACCTAGTCCTTAGAGGACCTGGACATCATTAGCCCTGAAAAAGGTACCAAGAGTCCCCAGACAGCCTGGCCCACCCTAGAGAGACCAGCCTCCGCCAAGAACAGGGCCCGAAAGTTCTGATTTGGCCGTCATCTGTCCTAACCACAAGCCCTTCACCAGCCCAAGCCTCCAAACCGGCCAGATGACGTGGTACCTCCTGGAGGGTGGCAGTGGTTCCTGTGTGCCAGGCCCCCAGCTAGGAGGGGCCCTCGGCAGCTCCTGGAGCAGCCCTTGGCTCCCTTTCAAAGTTTCGTCACCCTTCTCATATGTGGATGGTCCCTCAGAGGTCCCCTGGAGCCGTGGGGTCTCAAATTCTGGGCCGAAGAAGGTCTGGAGTGGGCCTGGAAATCTGCATATTCATAAGCACCCCCTGTGAGAAAAGGATTGGGCCCAGCTCCCTTTAACCCCCCGGGGGAGGCTGAGCCTGAGAGGAGATGTGACAGGCCCCGTGAGCCGAGTGGGTCTTAGGGACGGCGCGTGGAATGTGGGGAGGTCACCTTCGCGGCTGGGAGCGCGTGACCAGTGCATAACTGAGGTCGTGTGCCTGTGACTCCTGGGCGTGTCTTGTGTGGGAGCCGTGTGGTCGCGGGCTGCGTGTGACCGTCGGGGTGGCTGTGCGCGTGTACGACTGTGGGCAGAGAAACGGGCGTTGGCTGTGCGATGTTCCGTGTGGCTCTCCGAGCCTGGTCGTGGGAGTGGCTGGGTGCTGGGTGTGTGCACGTGGCCGTCGGCGTGGCTGTGTGTGGCTCTGCGCGACCCATGTATGCCTCTGGGCGGAGGCCACTGTCGCGGATGCGTGTGCCTGCGCGCAGCCCTGCGACGCTGTCTCCGGGTGCGCCCGCGGTCCGGCGGTGGGGTCGTGCGCACCTGTGCCGCTGCCCGGTGGGTTCCTGGCATGGCGTGTTGTGTGTGCAAGCGAGGTGAGGCACCCTCGACTGTGTGTGTCACTGTGCGTCCCTCGGGGACTCGGTTGTGTCACCGTGTGTGACTGTGACTCTGTGTGTGACAGCATGCCCCTCCAACCACCTTCCTTGGGTGGCTTTGATGTGGTTGAGCCTCTAGGGGACATAAGGACGCCTGCCTCACTCGTGAGGACTTCAAAAGATGGCTGTCCTTTCTGCCCAGCAGGGGGGGGGGGTGGGGGACCCATTTCCCCCTCACCCTTACCCTCTCCTCCGCCTGGAGGACAGGCCTGTTTGTTTTCCTATTTTTACTGCCTCAGATGAGTTCATGGCCGCAACTGACTCACCACTCTTTCCGAGAGACTTGGGGAAGGAAACAGGGGTTGCTTGGTTGGGGCCTCTGCCCACTAGCCCCGGGGGCTTTCAGAGCAGGGCCAAGGAAGGCATCCGGGTCCACTGCAGGCTGTGTGAGCACCTCAAGCCAGTCCCCCTCCAGGAGCCTGGAGGGTCCGCCAGCCTCCTTTAGAGGTCATTGTTTAGTCCCTGCCTCCTATCCCGGCCGAGAGGCCTCTCTCCTTGTCTTAAGAGCTCTCTCCTCCCTTTCGTCACCAGGTCAGTTGAAAAGCAAGCCGGAGCTTTGGGGGTGCATGTGACGTCTCCCTCAGATCCCCGTCCCTGCAGGTAATTCACGCAGCGGCAAGGATGCCCTGGTTCCACAACACTGTTTGGGCGCCCCCTGTGGGCAGAGGCTGCCCTGGCTGGACGGGGTGAGGCTCCAGGAAGGAGACCTGCATAGTGGGGTGGGAGAGAGGCAGAGGTAGTCCCCAGGGATGCCCCAGTCTTACGGGGGAGTCAGAACCCTCCCGTGCACAGGCTCTGAGAAGGAGAACAAGGAGAATTCAAACGAGTGTTCCCTGGGCCGGGAGAAGAGTATGAAGACGGATCAGAGAAGGCTTCAGGGACTTGGTGCAGGCTGGGATAGAAATCCCCTACTGGGGTCTCCCCTGCATCCCTCCAGCTGCAGCCGGCACACAGCCACCCACGTCTGGTTGTCCAGGAGGGAGCCCTGAGGCTGGGGATCGTCCTTTTCCCCTGCCCCAGCCTGGCCAGCCAACACCCCAGCCGCGCTCCCCGCCTGCTTGCCCAGCCTGCGGGCCCCCACATCCACCCTGCAGGTGCCCCTGCCAGACTCTTACCATGACCGAGGCCGCGTAAGCTTCCCTTCACTGCCGCCCTCCTCGCCCCGCTGCCTCGGAGGTTCCTTCCCACTCCCGAAACTGGCTAACTCACCAGAGCCCACCCCTCCACCCACCTGGCCCCGGTGGGAAAACTCCCCACTTCAGATTTAGGGGTGTTTGGGTCACGGTCCCAGAGGGATTAAGAAGAGCCTCAGACTAAAGAGTCAGGAGGCCCGGCTTTGGGGAAATCACTGGGCAAGGCAGCCTCAGTTTCTCACCTGCAAAATGGGGCTAATGGCCGCCTGCCCTGCTGGGTTCCCAGAGCGGGTGGGGAATGCAACAGTGAGCTCATGGGTGTGAAGGCCCTGGTGAGCCATAAATAGTCCCGTGTCTGTGGGAGGGAGGGAGGGAAGGAGGGAGGGAAGCTGTTATTCCAGCTGGGCCTGGCTGCCTGCACAGAGGGCTTGGCCAGTGGGGGGCTGGGGAACCGTGAGGGTCTCTGTGCCAAGTACTGACGACTGGAGAGTTCGAGACTGGCACCCTGATGAGAGGTGGGGGTAGGCGAGGCTCCATGGGGTCCACGCCAGGGACAAGTGCTGGGGTGACAGCAGCAGGGTCTGTGATATAAGGACTTTGGGCAAGTCACTCAGACAAGTGACGCTGAAGAAAATGCTTTGGGGAAGATGGGTGAGAAACCTGAGGTCACCAGTGACATCACTCTCAGCCTCTCTTGACGTCCCTGCCTCGGTGGGAAGGGGGTGGAGAGGCCATCTTCTCTGCCCCTCTGTCCCTGAGCCCTGGGGACAGGAGGCTGAGCACATTAGCTCCTATGGACTCAGGGGCTTAGCTGCGGCACTCTCTGGTAAGGAAAATTCTGGAGCCGCAACTGCTTCCCCAGGAGGTTTGCTGAATCGTTCTCTAGCTTGTCAGAGAGATGGTTCTAGACCCCTCTGCCTCCTCTTTAAGTAGGCAGTCTGACGCCTTCCCTGATGTACCCTTACTCCCCTCCAACCTATCTGCCCGCTCTCTCCCTGTACATACTCCCTTCAGCCTTCCCCTCTGAGCCTTTGAGCAGGCTACTCTCTTTCTGGAATGAGAATGAGCCTCTTCAGGACACCCCCATCAGCCTCAGATCAAGTCCTGCCCCTGCCAGTTTCTAGCCAAGTGACCTTGGTCAAGTCACTAACCCTCTTTGAACCTCTGTCTTACTGTCTGTGAAATGGGTCTAATACTGCCTCCCACGGTGGTGAGAATGAAGATATAATACATGAAGCACCGAGCTTAGCTCCTGCCCCAGGTGAGACGCTCACCACCTTCACAGAGAATGGTCAGGGCAGGAGTGTGGTTCGGGGGTGTTCCTGGAGAAAGGGGCCTTGCAGGGCAAGTAGGAGAGGCAGAGGGGACAAGAAAGGCAACGTGGACAGAGGGCACGGCAGAGGCTTGACCATGCTGTGCTCACTGGGGACACGGGAGTAGAGAGAGCCTGTATGGGAAATCTTGGGAGTGAAGACTGGATCGAGAAGGTCAGGCCAGACACGGAGATCCTTGAGTGCCGCGTAGAGGAATGGAGATCAGACACAGCAGGAAACAGGGAGCTACAGCAGGGTCTTGAGCAGGGGAATGAGGTCTGAAAGGGAAGGGATTCCAGGTTTTTGCTAGATGCTTACTCTTTATTTTCCCACTTAACCTCCAAGGCACCCAGTACGTGCACTGTTATCCCCATTTTATGGATGTGGAAACAGACAATTGGAGACGTTAAGTAACTTCCCTGAGATCAGAGAACTGAGGAGAAAGGGAGGCAACCGGAGTCTGCCAAAGTCCAGAGCCCATGCTCTTGCCCACACGACCCAGTTTCCCCCAGGGCATGGGGGTCAAAGTCAGGCAGGACCCTTCCTCCCCTCCCTCCCCCCATCCACCGCCCCTTGGTGGTGGAGTTTGCCTCAGGGGCTGAGAGTGTTTGGGGCCAGCGAAGGTGCAGCTGCCTCAGCGGGTTGATGGAGATGACAGGGACCAGTCAGGGGACGCCTCTACGGTCACCACACAGGGAGAAGTCTGGAGGGCCAGGAGTGGCCAGCGGTGACGCCGGGCCTTCGGGCCTGCCTGTCCAGGAGAAGCAGGACCTTGTGGATGGAACCGGGAAGGTCTGGAACCTGACACAGCGGGTCAGGCAGAAATGGCTCTGGCTTCCAAGCTCAGGGGAGAAGCCTGAAGTCCAAGTACTCTTCCTGTCCCTTCCAGACTGGAGACACCCAGAACCTGGGGCCTGTGGGACCTCCTTCCTCAGTCTCCCCACTGGCCTTCAGAATGGAGCCTGGGGGGCAATATAAAGGCGCCGACTGGCAGCCTCCCTTAACTCCCACCCTCCTCCTGCTGCCTCAGCCCGTGGTGTGTGCCCTTTGAGGCCTGGGGACCAAAGGGCCAGCTCCCCGGTCCTTGTTTGTACCAACCCCACCAGCCCTTGGGCCCTCTGCCCATGTCTCTCTCCTTCCCCTGGCCGCTCATTTATTCAAAAGAGATCTCTGAAGCACCCACTATGCCAGGCCTGGGCTGGGCGACAAGGATATAGCTGGGTCCTCAGAGAGCTTACATTCTAGTGCGGAAGCCAGACTATAACTAAGGAATTAAAGAGGAACTCGTTTCAGATAGTGACAGGGCGGTGAGGAAGAATAAGGCAGAGTTGTGGAGACAGAGGGGTGCTCTTTTAAAATTTTCTTTTTCACGTTCATTTTTATTTTCGAGACAGAGAGAGACAGATCATGAATGGGGGAGGGTCAGAGAGAGAGGGAGACACAGAATCCGAAGCAGGCTCCGGGCTCTGAGCTGTCAGTCCAGAGCCCAACGTGGGGCTTGAACTCACGGACCGCAAGATCATGACCTGAGCCAAAGTCAGATGCTTAACCGACTGAGCCACCCAGGCGCCCCCAGAGGGGCGCTCTTTTAGATGGGGTCACTTAGAGCGCCTCTAAGAAGAGATGTCTTGAGCTCTGAATGACAAAAATGAAGAAACGTATAGGGAAGAGCATTCTCCTTGGAAGGAATGGTCAGTGCAAAGGCTCTGAGGCGGGTGCGGGCGCAGGCCTGGTACATGTGCGAAGCAGCAAGAAGGCTGATCAACCTGGAGGGGAAAGTAGGGGAAGATGAGACATGAGAGGCAGGCAGAGTCCAGATGGTGTAGGCCCGGAAAGTTCCCATATTATTCTGAGTGAGGTGCGTGGTCCTTGGGGCAGGGGCATTGAGGCCGGGGAAGGACGTGTTCTGATTTACATTTATCAAGATCCCTTTGGCTGAGGCGCTAAGGGCTAAGTCAGCCATTTCTCATCCTTCCCCTCCAGGCTCCTGATGCCCCCCAGCCCCCAGCCTCTTCCGCACATCTGGACACAAGCTTCAGGGAACGTTTTCCACGAACTGCTGTTCATTTATTATCTCGTAGTGAGAAGGTTCTGGGGGCGACTTTGAGAGACCCCGAAGGGTCTATGGCTATCATAGAACCTTGTGGGGGTTCCTCTTCTTCCAGCCTGATGTGGGGTACCTCCGTGACCGGGACTCACACCCACACCTAGACGGGAATTTCAGGTCTGGAGAAACGGAATGAGGAGGAAAGGAGGGGTGAGCTCAGCACGTGACCTTTGCACTCTGCTGACCCCTCAGATCCCGCTGGAGCCTCTGGATGCCCAAGTGGGCCTTGCCTCTGTCTGGGTGGGGCTTGTGGAATCTGGCGGACCTCCTGGGGGCTGACCCTGGGGATGGACGCCCAGCAGCACTGGGAAGGGACTGAGTCAGATCCGGAGAGCAGCACGGGGCGGCCTGGCTGAGGTCACAGTCTGGTGGCTGGAGGTGGCCTCCCGACCCGAGTCCTCCACCCCCAGCTGGTGTTTGTCCAGAGGGCCCTCTGACATGCGCCAGGCGCCTTCCTGGCCTCACTGTAGCACTCCTGGGACACAGGATGCTCAGAGCCAAGGCCAGGCTGTGGCTGGGCTCCAATCTCCACCCTTCCCTTGTGCCCAGATTGACGGAGAGGCATGACCCTCTTCCCACAGAGCGCCCCCCCCCGCACCCCCCGACTCAGGGAGGGGGACGACCCTGCCCTCAAGGAGCCCCCAGTCTCAGAGATGCCCAAGACCCACTTCAAGAACACAAAGATCAAGATCATAAAGGAAAACTCTCCAACGGGATGGAGACCGGGGTGGAAAATGGCAGCGGTGGGAGGGAGCGTGGACAGGAAGGGCCCCCAAGGAGGGCAGTGGCAATGAGGCCGGGGGCTCTGAGACCCTTTGGGAACACGGTGGTCCTCTGTCCTGTTTGGGCCCCTGCTGTGCGCAGCTGTGGGTAAGGGGCTGGGTCCGAAGGCAGCCATAGGCTTTGGCGCCCGCTCCCAAGTGCCCTGGGAGCCTTGGGCGGGTGCTGTCCTGACATGAGGGGGCCCCTGGTGCCCACGTGGGTCAGCTCACCGCTGGCTCCTTCATCTGGAAGCTCCATCTCCGACCCCCTCGTACCCACAGTGCACTGAGGCAAGGAGTTGTGCAAGGGTCAGGAGGCAGGGCGGCAGGCTGGCTCGGGAGGGGAGATTCCTGTCTCCTGCCCCGACTCCCTGAGGCCTTCCCTCCCGCAGCCTTGGCCTGTGCGTGCCGCAAGTGCCCTCCCCCGCGGTTGTTGTCGGCTGTCAGAGCTTGTCTGGCCTGAGGGTTCTCACCCCAGCGCCGCCTCCCCCTTACCTTCCGCTGGAGAACAGCAGCCAGAGGCCTGAGACGGGAGGCAAGCCAGGGGCTAGAGCCAGGCTAGGCCTGAGTCTCCAAGCCCAAGAAGGGAATCGAGTGCCTCCTGGACAGAGCCTTACAGGGGGTGGGGCGGGGGGGGGGGGAAGGAGGAGGAGGAGTGAGCTCGAGGAGTGGGGGGTGTCCTGCCTGAGGTGGCTTCAGTGAACCCCCAGCAGGAAAGACAGGACGGAGCCCCAGATTCAGAAACACAGCAAGGTGGTCTCTAGATTTAAGGCCGTGAAAAATCTGAGGGCCCCGGGGAGAGATGTGGGTGAGTGCTTTCATACCAGTCCCAGCCATCTCCAGGTGGCACTGGCCACCTCGGGAGGGGGTGAGCTGCCCACTGGGGAGGCATTCAAGTAGAGGCTATGGGGGTTAATCATACTCTCGCGGGATATTCATTGAGTACCTTCTGTAGGTGGCCCAATCCAAGCTGTTTAAGTGGGGAGGCGGGTGTGGAACCACATGATAGTTTGAAGTCCCTTCCAGCCCCGAGATCCAAGGCAGCATCCCTCTGGGCGAGGTTCTGGGAGGAGGTGACAAAAAGAAAGGGCTTCTGTGAGGGCCCCGGACTGGCCAGGAGCCTGCCTAAGCCTGGGGCCAGCGGCTGCCAGACACCTGCCCCCACCCCAGGGGGCAAAGGGGCTTAGGTCTTGGGGGTAGCAGGGTGGGGAAGGGGAGCCAGACAGCTTCTTAGAAAGTGGCAGGCAGGTGAGCGGGGCTCCCCAGTGATAATTAAGGAACAAAGGTGCCGAGGAGCAGGGAGCCTGCGCAGGCCTCTGGGGCAGGCAGGCTAATGGGAGCCTGGAGAAGAGGTAATAAGCAGAGAACCAGCAGACAGCCCGGCGTCGCTACGCCCACAAGCCGCCCCCTCGCCCTCCTGCGCCAGAACAATAACTGAGCGCCTGGCTGGGGGTGGAAACGTATGGATAATACACGGGCTGTCGAGCTGTTCCGGTGCTGCTATGAGGCTGTGGGATGTGGGTCTGCGGGGAGAGGGGCCTGTGGCCAGCCCAGGAGCCTGGGAGTGGCAGGAGGGGGTCAGGGTGACGGCAGGGAAGGGGGCAGAGGACTTAGGCAGGGGCACTTAACCTGGGATCCCGAAGATGTATGGGTGCCTGGGAGGAGATGCTTAAAGGGAGCACTGTCACCCACGACCGTCTTCTGGTGACTCACCTCTCCAGATGGTGGTTGGAGGTGGCCGATGAGGCAGGAGTGCCCGACTCAGAGTGAGGAAACCCGAGCTCTGCTTCGGCTTTGGAGAGTACCGTGACCCTGGGGAAGTTTCTTGGATCCCGGGCTTCTCCACCTGTTGAGACGGGAACCATGGTGCGTCCCGCACAGGGTGGTAGGTTGGATTAGCGATCAGCGGGCTGGGGTGCAGGAAAGCCCCTGGCTTGTAGCGGTCCTCAACGCAGGTCTCCCCAGACTGGATGGAAATCACATTCTCAACCGGAGCCACGCTCCTAGTTAGCCAGCCCGGCCCCCCGCCCCTCCGAGCCTGCAGGAGCCAAGTGTACTCACAAAACCTTGCACACCGTTTGGACCTCCCCGATCCTTCCCCCTATACGCGCATACCCACACACAGACCTGTGTGTCACCCGTGCCAGCAGAGTTCCTGAACTTCCCTCCCCACAGAGTCCCATAGGGGCATGCATGCCTTTCACATTTACTCCTCAGCCGCACCCCCAAAGAGAGGCCCGCAAAGCCACCCCAACACCAGCACCAACACAGTGTGCATCCTTGTTAACCGTACAGGGCACCCTTGATTCAAGGGTGCCGGTGCTGAACTGCACATTAATGGGCCCTCGAGCAGCATGGAAGTTAGGGGCACCTGCCTCCCACTCAGGCAAAAATCCAGGTGTAACTTTTGACTCCCCCCAAACTGAACCGCTATCCCGCTGTTGGTTAGGAGCCTCTCCGATAACAAAAACGGTGAGCGCACATTTGGTATGTTATCTGCATCGTACCCCGTATCCTTACGATAAAGTAAGAGAAAAGAAAGTGTTGTTAAGAAAACTGTAGAGAAAGCACACTTCACTACCGTACTGTTTTTATTTTTTTAAAACAATCACACGTGGGGCGCCTGGGTGGCTCAGTCGCTTAAGCATCCAACTCTTGATTTTGGCTCAGGTCATGATCTCACGGTTTGTGCGATCCAGTCTGCGTCAGGCTCCTTGCTGACCGTGCGGAGCCTGCTTGGGATTTTCTCTCTCCCTCTCTCTCTGCTCCTCCCCTGCTCATGTTCTCTCTCTCTCTCTCTCTGTCTCTCGATAAATAAACTTTTTAAAAAAAGACCAGAGACCATTCAGCACTCTCACAACTGATGGCTCCCCGGTTATTGGAGATTTCTGCTTGCACACACCTTGTGCATGTGTTCACATGCACACACACGCATTGGTGCATTTGGCTAGTTTAGTAATCGGTCTTCTCCCCTCTGCATCCCTCCTTATTCCAATCTGGTCCAGCACCACGCTGTCTGGTTCATCTTCCTGAGACTCAGCTTTCCCTGCATCTCTCTGCTGCTCCAACACCCCGCATGGCTCCCCATTGCCCCCTAAGATAAAGCCCAAGTCCTTCATCCTGCCATTCCTTCCTCCAGGTCTTCGGTGGCTTCCCCAACTTCGCAGGACCTCAGTGACCTTAGAAGACATCGGTACCCTCCCCCGATCCAGCCGGTGAAGCCATTTCCACCAGTCGTCAAGCTTCCTTCGAGGTCCCGGTGAGGAGCCCACTGCCCTCCGAGCTAGCCCATTTCATTTCGTAACAGGCAGGCTGTAGTTACCGGGGCTTCATCCAGCCAAGGCAACCCAGCCTGGTTCAACTTCTGCTGCCGCCAGGACGTTTTCTGTAATCTCTTGCTCTGTGGTTCTGGCTCTGGCATTCCCTGCCTTCACCCGAGCCATTGTTCCGGGACTTCTCTTCCTTGCCACAGGGCTCTGAGCCTCCTGGGGACAGGGTGCTCGAACTAGCATAGGTGCTCAGTCACCGGGTGTCTTTTCGATGGCACGTACCCACATGCACACCCGTGTCCAGATAAGCGCGTGCCCACGTGTGTGCAGCTCTGTCCCCGTGCATTCTGGGTGCTCCCAGGGCCGGCAGGTTCTGACACAGGGGGCTGTCAGAGATCATTTCGGGAGGCCCCATGGTTCCCATTCTTTTGTCACGATGCTTAGGGACCCCTGCCCTGAGACTCAGGCGCTCCAGATCCCCCAGCTCTCCTCCCCTCTCCCTCCAGGGTAATGGCACAGCTGACAAGGAGATCTGAGGTCCCTTCTCCACGCTCCTGGAGCCCCCAAGCTGTCACAGCTCCAATTAGTTTTGTGATGTGATTGCCCCACGCTCCCACTCCCCGACCCCCTTCCCTGCATTACTTTCCTCCACAGCACACGCCCTTCTACAGGCTATATCACTTGCTTCTTTTGCTGAACCATTTCGTTTCCCTTTTCTAGAACCTGAGCTCCTTGAGGGCTGGGATCTGGGGCTCTTCTGTTCATGTGTGGATCCTCAGTGCCTTGAATATGACCTGGCACACAGGGCTTATCATCTCCAGAATGAATGAAGGTCATCGATTTTTTTTTTTAACTTTTAATTTATTTTTAAACGTTTATTTCTTTTTGAGAGAGACAGGAGGGGAGGGGCAGAGAGAGGGGGAGACACAGAATCCGAAGCAGTCTCCGGGCTCTGAGCCGTCAGCACAGAGCCCCACGCGGGGCTCGAACTCACAAGCTGTGAGATCATGACCTGAGCCGAAGTCGGACGCTTAACCGACTGAGCCACCCAGGCGCCCCTGGTACCGGCTTTTAAGCAGAGTGACCGGAATGAAGCGAGCACCCAAAGGTTGTCTTCATTGTCGTGAGGATGTGGATGGCCATAACGATGATGAAAAACATACGTAGGGTAAAACGAGGCACCCGGCCCCCTCACTTTCCAGTCCTGGGGGTTGTCCTGGACTCCTGTTCTGGCCTTTGGGTTAAGGAAGCTGGAACCCCCCCACCCCGGGGCCTGGGCCTTCGGGGAGCTGAAGGCTGGCTGGGAACTCAGAGACCCAGGGAGGAGACAGGTGGGTGAGCAGGAGACAAGGCCCAGGGAGGCCCGGCTCTCCAGCCAATGGGAGAAAAGGGGAAACTGAGGCTGAACTGAAGCACCTCCTCGTGCCCTTGCCGCTCTGCATTATGGACCGTGCACATAAGGATGGGGCACAGAAGTCCTGCCGTGGGGCCTGCGACATGCTGGGGACTTGGGATGTGTCCTCATTGCTGTGGGCTGTGGGCAGAGAATGTCCTTGTCCTGAAGGTCCTAGGGATGGTGAGAGAGCACCCCAGACACGGAGTCAGGAGACCCAGACCCCGGTGTGGGCTCTGCCTCTCGCTCACCTTGTGGCAAGTTACCCGCCACCTCCCCCACCCGCCGTCAGCCTCAATGTCCTCTTCTGTCAAATGGCCGTGGTTCTCTAGGGAAGTGAGGATTACGCACATCACTTACGCCAGTGCCTGGCACACGTTAAGTGCTCAGGAAGCATTGGGGTTCCAACATGTTTGAAGCCGTCTCCGCAAGAGAGAGAAGACAGGTCTCCCCTCATATTCCACCTACCCCCCCCCCATTTCTGCCAACACGAGAATCCTCCTCGAGGGAGCCGGAGACTATGACGGAGGTACCAGTCGGCCTTTTTGGTGGACCCCTGCCTCTTTCCAGCCATCCAAACCCTACCACCCCCTCTAGGTGCCTCTGGGCATCTAGCCTCCCCTTATCCCTCCCTTACCCATGGCTACAGGGTGGCTGGCAAGAAGGCCACTGGAGGTTCCCTTCACAGACAGGACTTGGCTCCCTGGGGCCTCCCCAGGTGGTTTGTACCTGGGCAGAGGCTAAGGTCTAAGCTAGTTCGTCCTAGAATTTTTAGTTTCTTTAGGGCCGAAGCTCTACAGACTTCCGAGGTATCGAGGCCTCGGTGGTCCTAGCACTGAGGGTCAGAGCTGAGCTCTGGTCACCACAGATAGAGCTTCTGTCTCCTTCCACTGAAGCCCCTGCCTCGTCCCGGAGCCCTTACCCATCCCTGCTCACCCGAGGGTCCAGTCCCCGGGGGGCGATAGCCTGCGAGCCTCGCCCATGGAGGACGAACTGATTTAGCAGGCACTTCCCAAACAGTGGATCCAGTTTATTTAGCCAAACTGCTAAATAAACTATGTTCTTCTTGCCTTCGACGATAGGCCTTCATAACAACAGAATTTAAAAATTTGTGTAAAGCCCCGGTTCACATTTACGTGACTAAAATATTCTAACGTAACTGTGAAAATGGAAAATCAACCTATAAATTATACTTAATGAATATCAAAATGGTACATGAGAATACTGAAGAAAATCAAAGTTAAAAACAAAAAAGAAAATCTAAATTTTTAACTTAAAATTTGGTAAACACGGGGGCGCCTGGGTGGCTCGGTCGGTTGAGCGTCCGACTTCGGCTCAGGTGGTGATCTCGCGGTTCGTGAGTTCGAGCCCCGCGTGGGGCTCTGTGCTGGCAGCTCAGAGCCCGGAGCCTGTTTCGGATTCTGTGTCTCCCTCTCTCTCTGCGCCGCCCCACCCCCCGCCCACTCATGTTCTGTCTCGAAAAACAAACATCAAAAAAAAATTTTTTTCAATTTAAAATTTTGTAAATATAATTAAATATGATGAGATCTGTTCATAAAATACAATGCTTTGTTTTTCCAACATTGAGTGCCTATCAAATTGCCAATATAGACATTCAATATCGAGGCACCTGTTTGGCTCAGTTGGTAGGGCATGCGACACCTCATGAGTTCAAGCCCCACATTGGGTAGGGAGCCTACTTAAAAAAAAAAAAAAAAGACTCACTCTCAAATTTTGCATATATTACACCCAGACCTCTATTTATTTATTTATTTATTTATTTTTAATTTTTTTTTTTAACGTTTATTTATTTTTGAGACAGAGAGAGACAGAGCATGAACGGGGGAGGGTCAGAGAGAGGGAGACACAGAATCCGAAACAGGCTCCAGGCTCTGAGCTGTCAGCACAGAGCCCGACGCGGGGCTCGAACTCACGGACCGCGAGATCATGACCTGAGCCGAAGTTGGCCGCTCAACCGACTGAGCCACCCAGGCGCCCCCCCAGACCTCTATTTATACAAATTTCTATGAACTGTTCCGTAGGGTAAAATGTTCCCCGCCCGCCAGGCACACGCCTATTTTGAACACTACCCTGATTTGCATGTACTTCTGGAACTCAAAGAGAGTTACGAACATGGACCCTTAACACTACTAGGATATGTAATTATAGCAGAACCCATTGCACCTTTCTGGAACGGTTTACAAAGCTAGCGCATCGCATGCGTGCCATCTGGAAGGAAGCGCTTAGCAGGTATATCTACGTATTTTTTATTTCACCCGAGCCCACTGCTACAATGCCCATCTCTGTCACCGGGCCCAGGCGCGTTCTGAGGACGCACAGACACAGTCGCTTTTTGTCTCAAGAGCTGAGAGCAAGAAACATTTCCCCATCCCGGGCCCGAGCAGTATTCCTGACAAGAGCAGGTGTTTCGAGGCCTGGGTGGCGCCATGCCCACCCAGGTACGAGATCCTGCCCGACCTAGGCATGTCAGGGGTTTTTCCTCAAGCCCAACGTCAGTGCCCTGTTTCTGTTTTGAGGCGCCCGGGGCGGGGGCCCTCTTGTCGCCTCTAAGGGCACCACCGCATTGCACGGTGTGGGGCAGGGAAGAGACATCGTTGGATTCTCGTGTTAGCCAGGCCGCTGTGGAAGCTCCTGGGAAGGGTGTAGAGGGAAATGAGGAGTCTGGGGGACCGGTAGGGGGGCACCGTTGACGTGATTTCTGGGCGAAAAAAGACGGACGTGTGGACTGAGGAAGATGTGGGTGTGGAACGTCGAAGAGAGGTGACGAGACATATTTAGGGAGCAAGAAAGTTCCTTCTCCTTCTGCGGTCTCCAGAAGCTTCTCTCCGAGGTTGGGTAGGGGACATGGGACAAACAATCAGACCACTAAAGTAAGGGAAATTCAAAATCAAGGACAAAAGATGATCAGGATGGGCCCAGTCCTGAGCTATTTGACATAGTCCAACAGCGAGCGAGTGACTGACCAGAGGCCAGGGCTAGCCGACCGTCCCCATGGAGGACGGTGCCCAGAAGTGTAAAGACTTTGGGTGGGGGCACTGCTGGGGACGGATGCAAGGTGGAGGACAGGCGGGGGCGGGGGAGGAGCAGCCAGCCCCAGAAGCCATCCCCAGGCAGGGCCTGCTTGGTTTGGGGCCCAGCGCCCAGAGGCATCAGGCCGGACAAGATGACCTCATAGGGAGCCCTTCCAACTCCAGGCTCTTTGCCCTGATCCCAAGGGCTAAAACTCCATCCGTGTCCTCCACACTCCATGTCTACACCTGGCAGCCCTCAGAGATGGTTATCTCCCCTCCCCCCACCCTACGCCTCCGCCCTCCCGCCTGTCCGTCTGCCAACAGCCCCACTCCTGGCCTTTCATCTGGTGCCACAGCAGCCGGTCGGGACGCTGCCGTCCCCCGCGCCCCCACCCCGGGCTGTCCAGCTTCACAGTTTCTCCTGGGCTGGGGCTGCGAGCTGGGTCCCCCAGGGCTTTGGCTTCCCGCTGTGGACCCCCCTGCACAGGGTGGCCTGGGGGCACATGTCTCCTCATCCTATAACAGGAGCAAACACCAAGCAGGGACACCCCCACTGGCCATTCCTCCCTCCATCACTCCTCACCCCCGGGACCCCTCCCGGCTCCAGAGCCATCTTCTTGCCTTGTCCTCTCTGACTTGATTCCCAGGCAGCCAGGGGGAGGCCATAAGACCGCGGCGGGGGTCTCCACTGTCGGAGAACAGACGTTGGGAATAATAGGTACCCTTTTCCTCCCGGGAATTGGTGGCGGCAGGCACGGCTTCTCAGGTGGATGGGTTGTTGCCATAGGCATCGGCCCTTTCCAGCCCCAGCCCTGTGCCCAAGGCCCTGGGGGGAAAAGTGTGGGGTGAGGCCGACTGGCAAATGTGGGGAGGAGGGACAAGATAAGTTCTCCGTGAGAGAACTCTTCTGGGAGGCTGAGAGGGAACCAGAAGATCTTTTGATGGGGGCAGGTGGACTGGAGTGACAGCTCTGAGTTGCCCTCTAGGACTTGCTGTGGCCAGAGGTACAGATGAGACAGAAAAGGCTAGAATATAGCCTCCTCCTCTGGCCGGGGTGAGTTGAGGCTAATGCATATCCTGGCCATTCCTCTGCCTCCAGCAGAAAAGAACAGAAACCACACCCGACGGAGGGGAGGGCAGAGGCTTTGTCCAGAAACCGCACCCCACCCAGGCTTGGGCACCCTCTGTGCAAAGACAGGTGGGCCCGGCAGGAGCTCTGGGGGCCATGGTCATCCAGGAGCCAAGCCAGGATGTGTGGGGCCCTCCTGCACAGGCTGGGGGGCTCCTGAGGGCAGACACTGGGTCTGCTGTACCTTCCACGGTACTGGGGGCCGCTGCCCACTGCCTGTTACACCCGGTGACTTTCCTGAAGCCCCGATTCAGAGGAAGCATGGCTTCGGCAGAGCTGAGAGGGCCGGCAGGGTCTGAGGAGGAGAGCACCCAGTGCAGCGGGGAGAGGGGTCCGCAGGAACGACCGTCCCATGCCTCTCAGAGGCTGATGTGCTGACCGCCGGAGCTCAAGCCCCACTGGGTGGTGAAAGGGAGCAGGAAGAGCAAGGACGTGCATAGAGGGGGGCAAAAGAATCCCTCCTGGGGAGGGAAGGGGCTGGAGGGAGGGGGTGAGGGGAGATCCAATATTTCACCGTTCATTTTCCTACATTATTGAGACTCATCCCTGCAAGAATGTATTCACCCATTACTTGTGGAATTAAAAAAATATAATACTTGGTGAAATTCAAATAAAGCTCTGGGTTTAGTTAACAGTAAGGTACCGATGTTTGTTTCTTAGCTGGGACGAAGGTACCCCGGTTGATGTTAAGAAAGTATCATGGAGACTCCCAAGAAAGGACTGCCACGGAGAAAGTCCGTTTCGCTACCTTGGCCGACGCTGGCCTGACTGGGAGGCTGGGGGAGGATGAGCAGGCTAGCCGTGCGGCGAGGGTACGGGGGTCATTTTACAGGGCACAGCCTGTCGGGGTGCTGGGCCAGCGGGCATCGGGGAGGTCTGTCTCGCCGGGTCAAGGGACTTCTAGCAATTGGCTAATGGCAAACCAGACAGGCAGGCAAGCCAACATGGCGCGATGGGATTATGATTGCGAAATGCTGGACGTACCCCAGACTCGTGGTAACATCTCATGCCTGAGAGACAGGTAGGAGACAGACAGGGCAGAAGGGGCAGCTCCTTCCGGCTGGTATATGGACTGGAAGGAATGGCAGCTCAGGGCTACGGCCAGAACCTGGAGCTTGGAGGCCAGACTCCTTACTCATGGTGTTCTTGGGCACGTCGCTTAAACTCTTGGGGCCTCCGTTTCCTCACCCGTAAAATGGGGACTGCCATTCCATCTGCCCTGCCTGCCTCCCGGAGCGGTTGTTAAGTGTCCCATGAGAACCGCGACGCGGCTGGGCCTGGTGTGGCTCATGCTCGCCCTGGGAAGATAAGCACGGAGTCCCCAGCGATCGGAAAGCCGGGCGCACCCTCTCTGCCCAGCACCAAAGTCAGCTGTGGCCGTGCCCGGCCCTGGATGCGGACCTCGGAGGAGCTCCCCATGGCGGGGGGCCTCCCCGGGGGCCTGTGTTCTCTCGGAGGTGCTCCCCAGAGGAGCAAAAGTCTCCAGGAGACAGGCCAGAGTCCCCCATGGTGGGCGGGGGGCGGGCAGTGGGGGGCCTGGGAGAGCAGGCTGCCAGGGCTGGGAAGATGTTGAGGTAGGGACGGAGGTATCTGTGAGGGCCCAAGCCCAGGGGGGAAAAAATTCTTGCTGGAGCTGTATAATTAAAATCCTATTAAGCGGCGCCTGGCAGTCTCCTATCAACCCCCACCAAGGCTCCACGCTGAACCCGCTCTCGGCAGCTGCGGCACCCTGCTCCCCGGGCACCCGCTCGGGGCTGGCTCTGCCTGGGGAGAGCCGGGGGCCAGGATATGGCCGGCCTGGGGCAGCGCCAGGGTGGGCCGGGATGGGCACAGGGGAGGGGGAGTGCGGTCAGGGCTCTGGGCCAGGCCTGCCTCCTGGCCCCTCCATCCCGTCCAGCCCTCCCCCTGTCCTGGGAGGGCTCAGTGTCCTCTTCCCTCCCTCTCAGCCCCTCTGCCTGGGGCTACTGCACCCCATTCCTCCCTTTCTCTCCCAGGCTCCCAGCTCTCCTCTGGGTAGCTCCTCAGCGCCCTGAGCAGTTCTCCTCCGGCTCCCATCCTCCTCAGCTCACGGTTGTCATCCCCTGGTGTCCCCCTGCTTCTCCTAAGCCTCTCCCCTGTCTCAGGCAACTTCTCTTTCTCCTCCCCTGCTCAGGTTCCAAGCCCCTCTTCCACACCGGGAACTCTGGACCCAAATTCTATTTATCCTTCTCCCTGTGCCCCCGCCCTTTAATACTCACTGTCCTTCCCTGTATCTATACCTTGAGTACACTGGTGCCTCCCCCGTCAGATTGGTGACCGTCTCCCCCTTCCCTCTGGAGGGCTCCCTGCCGACCGAGAGCAAACGCTGCGGTTTGATGAGCTCGGGGATTGACTGGTCTCCCCTCAGGAAGGCCTTCGTCCAGAGGGCCCGGGGTATCTGGTCAAAGCAACAGAGTCCTGGACAAGAAAGGGGGGGCCTGGACCCAGGGGCTCCCCAACCATCCCCTCGCGGTGAACAGCTTGGAGAAGAGCTCTGAAGGATGGAGAGGCTGGCTGGGCCCTGGCATCAGCCCCTGAAGAATGTATCCCACCGCTTTCCAGATGCCCACCAGTTTCAGAGCCCCGCCCTTAGCTCTCCCCCTTGGGCCTCCCATAGGAGTGATTGCTCTAATCCCCTCTGAGGGGCTCTGTGGGCCCCTCTCTATGACTCCTGGATCCCCTCCTGGGTCACGGGGCTGGGGATGTTCTGGGTGGCCCCAGGACCCTGTCCCCTGCCACCACACCAGCCTGATCTCACTAGGCTTCCCCTGACTCTCCAAGACTTCTAGGGCAGGGGATCCCACTTCCTTGTTCAGAGCTCGTCTCGGACGCACCAAAGGAAGGTGGGACCATGGCAGGCTGCCCGTTCACCTTCCCAACCAGATTCTAAGTCTTTCCTGGCCACTTGACAGCCTGGGACCCCCCTCAGCGTCCAGAGGGGCCTCCCCTTCCTGCAGGTGTCTGGCTCCTTGTAACTGGAGAACTGAGTGCTCTTCCGGTCTGGGGGGTAGGTAACAGGACAGGGAGAGCCCTCCCCTCCCCGCCCCCACCCCCGCCCCCACCCCCACCTTCGCCCTCAGCTCCTACCTCCCAAACTCTCCAGCATCAGCCTTGGCAGCGCAGGAGTCAGAAGTCAAGGGCTCGGGTCTGAACCCTGCCACAGAACGAGCTGTATGAACTTGAGCAGCCGTCACACCCCTCTGGGACCCCACTTCACCATTTCGATGAATCTATGGATGCAGACATTGACTCACCTCCCTCCCTGATGCCGTTCCCGCGCCACCCCCGATCAGCCGCCACCCCCAGGCACTCCCCTCCTGCCTCCCCCTTCTCTCCAGGTGCCCACCGACTCCCCTTCTCCGTCATTATGTTTACAGGGCACACCGTCTGTCCCAGGCCCTGTGCCGGGTGATGGGGTCACAGAGACAGGACATAGTCTCTGTCCATTGCGCCCGATTTCCCAGAAATCGAAGCAAAGACAGCTCAACAGAGAACCAGAGAGAACACTAGATGCTCCATACAGGTTTATGCAAATGGGGTTCAGATGAACAGAAAACAGGGCAATGGGGCGCTCGGGTGGCTCAGTCGGTTGAGCTTCCGACTTCGGCTCAGGTCATGATCTTACGGTTCGTGAGTTCGAGCCCTGCGTCGGGCTCCGTGCTGACCGCTCAGAGCCTGGAGCCTGCTTCGGATTCTGTGTCTCCCTCTCTCTCTGTCTCAAAAACAAATAAACATTAAAAAAAATAAAAATAAAATAAAGAAAACAGGGCGATGTATGGGAACTCGGATGAGTTTCTCAGCGTAGAGTTGATGTCACATTGGAGCTGGAAGCAACTTTGGAGATGACCCGGTGACATTGCAGCCCAGGGAGGGAAATGCCCAACTTAAGGCCTGTAGCACGTAGGTTGGCATCGGGACCAGGGCCAGAGCTCTATCTACCCGACCAAGTGGAAGAAGCTGGGCCTTCTGGGAGGCAGGGGCACTCTCCAAATTCCTCCAGGGTGGGGATGGCCGAGAGAGTTGTAGCAGCCCAGGCTGCGGGACCCTCCACCCCTGCCTCATTAGCCACCAAGCTGGCTGATCCGTCCCTGACAAGTGGGTCCCTGCCATGAAGGTTTCACAGTGTCAAAGGAAAGGTGGGCAGCGGCCCACTGACAGTAACACAAAGCTCAGGAGCCCATGTCCTAAGCAAAGCTTGAACTTCCACGGATGAGGGCCTAGGAAGGGGAGTTGCATCCCAGTGGGGGCTCTGGGTGGCTTTCCCTGGAGTGGGGATGTGGGCAGGAGGCCCACTCTGGACCCCACCCTTGATTTACCTACCGCAAATCTACTTAGATCTGTCTTGCAAACTGTCCTTCTATGCAAGTCTCCACAGTGTGGAATCCTTACCAGTGTGAAAGCCAGGGTTCAGGTGATGGTCCCTTGTTTGAAAACAAGGGACTAAAGGGGCTCCCGGGGCTCAGTCACTTGAGCATCTGTCTCTTGGTTTCGGCTCAGGTCATGAGCTCATGGTTCATGGGTTCGAGCCCCAAGGAGCTTCCTTGGGAGTCTCTCTCTCTCTCTCTCTCAAAATAAATAAACTTAAAAAAAAAAACAGTAACAGGAGACTAAGGAGTAGAGACGGGCACTGACACCCCCACTGAGTCACACAGAGCCATGTTCCCTGCCTTCCCTTTGCTCCAAATCACTTCATCTGGCCCCGAACACTTAACAAAGAGTCGCCAGGCCAAAACGACCCCGAAGAGACACATCCTGTTCCGGAAAGGCCTGCTAAGGAGACAGGGTGGGACAGAAGGGAGGAGCAGGAGCCAGACTCTTTGATTCTGGTTCCCTCTGCTTCCTGACTATGCCTCTCTCCCCACAACTCCCCCATGAGATCTCAGACGGAGACCCTCACAGCTGCAGGGGTGAAGGCGCAGCCGGGGCCGGTGGGGGGGGGGGGGGGGCAGCAGCACACCTGGTCCAAAGCTGCGATGACGTCATCTCCAGTTTTCCCGGATGTGGGATCTTCTCATGATGACAAAGTCCATGAGCCTTTCATTCTGTGCGGAAGACAGTGGGGGGTGGGGGGGTGGGGAGGGGGGGCGAAGCCTGTGGGGTGGATGTCCCCACACTCCAGAAAAGGATCTAGGTACCAGACAGAGCAGAATGCCTGCTCCTCTATTTGTTAGGCCCATATCTCAGAGGCCCTCATCCCCCAAAGGGCAAAGTTCTTCCTGAAGTCTGCTTTCCATCTCTCTTGCTGCAGTTCAAACCCCTGTGCATTCATGGAGTCGTTGCCGCGGAACAACACAGCTAGGGAACAGGCATGTATTTCTCTTCCGCCACGGTCCCAGCCCGCCATCTGTCCACGGCAGCCGTGCGAGAAATGCACCACACGATCCCAGCACTTGGAAAGGTCGCAGCTTTGCGAGCGACACGTTTTCCCTGGAAAGCCCCCACGCCTCTCACCCACTTCCCCCTCCCAGCCTTTGCTTTTCCCTCAGGAGCCCGAATTTCATGGACCGTATTGCTCCAAATTCTGTGCTTTTCCCTCTGCGCTGTGCGGGCCCAATGGGACAGATCACTGTGCTCTCTGGACCTCAGTCTTCCTGTCTATACAAAGGAGGGCCTTGTCCCCTTTGTCAGGTGTGTGTGTGGGGGGGGGTCTCAAAGATCTCACAGGTCACTAAGCCCTGGTTGGCTCAGTCAAACGGGGTCAAGAAGCTGGCCTTGCTCCCAGACCACAGAGGGTAGCCTCTGCCTTCCCTAGCATAGGCTGAGATACAGGGCTTCTCTTGTCCCTGAAGGCAGGGCCGTCCTAGGTCCTAGCCGACAGCATCCTTGGTGGCACCCTTCCCCCAGCCCGCCTCATCCCACCCGGCCCCACCCAGCCCAGCCCAGCCCCACTCAGGGGGACAGCATCACCAGCCTCACACCGGGGGCCCCTGGCAAGCTGATGAGCAGGAGGGTGGGGGTACCCCCACTCCCCAAGTCCTATTACCTAAAGTGCCACCGCCCGACTCTATAATAATTGGGGGGCTCATTTGCATTTTGCTTGTGTGCGATTCCAGAGAGGCTCCCTGCCCACCACATCCCACGGCTCTGCAGCTGTCCGCCCAAACCCACAGCTGGCTTCAAGGGACAGACAAGCGCTAGGGAAAGGCCGGAAGCAGGAGCTGGAATGGGCCCTGGCTTCTCCAAGGAAGGGGAGTCTTGGCAGGGTCCCCAGACCTCATCCTGCCAGTCCTGGCTCAGGGGCCAGGGTGGGGATGCAGGGGGTGACGTCCTCCACCTCCCCAGTCTCAGTTTCCTCATCTGTAAACTGGGGCTAATAACACTTAACGAGCGAGGGGGGTGGGGGGCATGTAATTAGCGCCTGCTGGCTCTGGGCTTTGAAGTTGGGGTAGAGCAGGGGGCTGGGCGGGTGAGAGACAGACTTGGACGGAGTTAGAGGCCTGAGTCCACGGGCCTGCGGTGGGTGGCAGTGCGAGTCTCCAATCTGGGGGGAATCACAAAGCAGAGATCACACACCTAAGGGAGGCCTTGGAGAGCAGGGGTAGACAAGCAGACCCAAGGCCTGGGGCCATAGAGAGTTCTGGGTGGGAACCAAAAATGCACCAGGACACCTGAGAAAGGAGCTGGTGCCCCACCACCCCCTAATAGGGCGGGGCTGTGAGGGTGAGGAGAAGGAGCAGACCTCGAGCTCGGTCACTTGGTGATGCTTCTAGCCCAAGAACCACAGTTCCCCACGCCTAGGCACACACAGGGCATGTCTCCACGGACAGGGCAACAGCTCTGGGCGCGTGGGCTCCTGGGAAACTCACAAGGAAGTTAGAGAGGGTAGGGATGGTGGGAGGGAAGGAGGTTTTGGGGACTGAGCCCAGGGAGGTGAGGACAAGAGGGAGGGAGCACCACCTCCCACGCCCTCGGCCTTTCCGCTCGCTCCACGACGTCAGGGCTGACTCACTGGGAGAGGCCGCTGTCCAGCAGGGGTGGGAGGACTCTGGGGACCAAGTCTGGACACCATCCCAGGCCAGGCAGTGTGTGGGGCACCTTTGTCCGGGTTGGCACAGTCCAAGGATGCAGGCTTGAGCTAACCATCCGCAGTCCGGCCTCCCACGCCTGGTGAGCAGAGCCTCAGATGGGTCTGGAAGGCCCCAAAGGGCCAGCTGGGAAGGTCAAGAAGTCACCTCTGGTGTCCCCCTGCCTCTGGACAGCTCAACAATGAAACCATCCAAGATATATCAACATATAGTGGGAAGTCCTTCTTGATGTCAAATCATGAGTCTTTTTGCTACAAACGCCACCCATCAGGCCTTCAGCAGGTGTCAGTGACCAGGAGGTCACTGCTCTTCCTGGGACCCTTCTCTACCCCACCGTGCTTTCTCTCTCAAGCTCCTTTTATGTCCTCCAACAGGTGGGGCATGGAGGTCATTGCATGTAGCCAGTGGCTGGAGTAAGTCTGTTCTACCCTACTGCTGTGCAAAACCTAAGGCCCCCAGAGTTGGGAGCCCAGCGATTTGTTTGGGGGTTCCTTAGGGCCATATAACACAAGTGTTAATTTGTTCTCCCACACAGAAAGAAGAAATGTTTGTTCGTTCCTTCATTCATTCGTTCATTCATTCACTCATTCTTTTTACAAATATTTACGGATACCCACTAGGTACCAGGCACTGTTCTAGGCACGGGGATACATCAGTTAGGCAGGGGCCCTGCTCTGGAAGGCCCTAGCCAGATCAAGAATGGGCAGAAGGGGCCAGAGCCCTTCAGGAGGATGGGGGGGGGGGGAAGGCTGTTTCCAGAAAAGGGCTCAGAGAAGGAGGAGGAGTTCAGCGGTCCAGGGAAGCTCTCGGGAGACACCCCACCCACCATAAATCCCAGAGGCCCCTGGGACTGGGACATCACTTTCGCACTGGCCACCCCTGGCCTGCCCGAGCCTGGGACTTGCCGGCTGGAACATCTGGAAGAACTGATGTGGTATCCACCCACTCATCTCCACCCCCCGAGTGTGTCCCGGGGAGGGTGGCAGGCGAGATTTATAGGATCCTCCTGGCTGTGCAGCTTTGTAAACTTTTTGGAGACTAGGGTTTTTCTGTTTTCTGTGTTGACGACTCTCAAACGTCCGGGGCGAGAGGCGGCTTCCCCAGGTACTTGGGGATCTGCCCTCGAAGTACTTTCCGAATGGGGCCCCTGGGCCCACGAAGGGGGTGGCACCTTATGTGTCCGGTGGACTGAGGGTCCGGGGCTGGGGTGGCCTCTTGCTCTCTCAAGGTCTGCAGGATGTAGGGTTGGACAGTCCACCCTACTGGGAGCTTCTGAGACCACCTCCTGCCCCCATACGTGCCACCCTCTATCCCACTGAGCATCTCACTCTTCTGGCCTGGTGTCTCCCTGGTGCAGGGAGAGCTCATCACAGCATGGCTCCCTCCCTGTGGCTCTGGGACCTCCTCACTTCCTGTGGGCTGTAGGAGGGAAGTCCTGGAAAGGACATTATTAAGTCCAGTCAAAATCGGAATGCGGATAGTTGGGTGGTCGGTTAGGTAAAACATGGTACTGAAGCAGACTGATGAGATTGGTAACTATACTGGGGTTTAGGCTGAGAATATCCCTATTCTTAGGAAATACGCACTGAACTATTTAGGGGCCATCACGTATGTAACTGACCCTCAAATTGGTCAGGGGAAAAAACACACACACACAGGGGCACCTGGGTGGCTCAGTCGGTTGGGCGTCCGACTTCAGCTCAGGTCATGATCTCACGGCTTGTGAGTTCGAGCCCCGGGTCGGGCTCTGTGCTGACAGCTCGGAGCCTGGAGCCTGCTTCGGATTCGGTGTCTCCCTCTCTCTCTCTCTCCCCCTCCCCCGCTCATGCTCTGTCTGTCTCTCTCTCTCTCTCTGTCAAAAATAAACATTAAAAAATATTTTAAAAAATACACACACGCACATAGACATGGAGAGAGGGAGGGAGAGAAAGATAAAGCAAATGGGGTAAAACATTCACAATAGACGAATCTGAGTGAAAGGTGGGCTGGCTCCCTTGGCTATAGCTCCGCCTTCACCCTGCACGGCTCCCCCACAGCCCCGGGAGAGAGGTCCCCGTGTCTCACTCCTTCCATCATCCCCAGAACAGTGTGCCTCGCCCACAGAAGTCACTCAGTAGTAAAGTGGGGGATATGCTAGAGCTTGCTGTCTTGTTGTCTTTGCATCTGCATCAGTATCTCCATTCATTCATTCATTCATTCGTTCGTTCGTTCATTCATTCAGTTATGAATAAGCATCCATCATTACTCAGCAGGCATTCCCCCTGGTAACCCTGGACAGACGGGAGGACCCACTCACAGAAGCCATCTTGGCAGTTCTTGATGGTTCTGAGTGGGTCTCTGGCCTCTACCTTGATGCCCCTGACCCCCTGAACATTGACCTCCTTTGGGCTGTGTCACCTTGGTCTGGGCCTCTTTGTGGGGTGAGGGGTGGGAGGTACTGGACGGAGTTGGCTAGGGCCCGGGGCCCTGGCGGCTCCTTCCTCCTTGTCTTCCTCAACTTGCCCTCCTCCCTTCTCCCTTGGGGGGTGTATGTGCTCCCAAACCCGAGGCAATGGCCGCAGGCCCTGGGCAAGGCAGCTCGGCTATGAGCCAACGGTCCAACCCAGCAAGAGCCTCCCTCCTTTTCCCCACCTTCCGACCCCTTCTTCTCACTCCTGGGCCTGGCCGTGGCGCCTGCCATCCTCGGCCTCCTGGGGTGACATCACAGGGCTCCCCCCACGCGCACACACCCCGCAGCGGCGGCGGGGACGAGGACTCCCAGCACCATCTCCCCATCTCTCCTCTGGCACATCAAAGGCCCAGGCTGCAGCGTCCCCCTCCTCCCGGCCCTGGGGGAGTAATCAGAGCCAGGTATGTGTAAACGCCGGGTCCTCAAATAAATAAATAAATACGGGAACACGCCGGGCCTCCCGCCCCTCACTGCTGCCCGTCGTCGCCCTGGGCTGGCACCTAGGCACCGGGCCAGCCCTGACGAGGAGGTCTCGGGGACCGCCTGGAGCTGGAGGTGTGTATGAAGAGTTTCGCGTGGGCTGACCCTGGCTTGTCCTCGGCAGCATGGAAAAGACTGTGTGTCGGAGGGAGGTGGGGAAGCTGCGCGGGGAAGGAAGGTCCCGCAGCGGGTGACCCTCCCCCCCCCCCGCCCCCCGCCACGTCTCACAACCGCACCCATGCTGCCTCACGCACAAGCCGCTTCTCCGTCAGCATCTTTGAACTCCAAAGTCAGCCTGCCTCTTCCAGCAAATCCAGATGGCATCTCTCGACCGCAGGAAGAAGAAAAGGCAGGCAGTGATATGTGTCTCTGGAAGGGCACCTCTGGCCGGGCCAGGGCACCCTGCCCCCGCCCCCCATGCTGGATTCCCTTGGCAGAGAGCAGGGGTGGGGGGTGCCGTATTGAACACCTGAGGCCAGGAGGAGGAGGAAGGGGAGGAGGATGAGGACCCAACCAATATGGGCTGAAAGGAGAGGGAAGCTTTCCTGCGTCCAGGAAGCAGTTTTCCACTCCCGGTGGGCCGGGGGACGTGCCCGGAGGAAGGCACGGCTGCAGGGCCCTCAGTGCTGGCTGATCGGCTTGTGTGACTGTCACTCGGCCTGTCCGAGCCTCAATTTTATCATCTGTAAAACAGTGCCCCCCACGCCGGCACTGCCTCTCCCACGGGGAGCCCATGAGGTGCCCTTATAAACTGTAAAGTGTGGCGCCCCCATGGGGCTTGTCTTCGCTGCTGAAGGGGGAGCACCTTGGTGAGAAGGAGGTTCCCCGGGTGTCACCGACTCCCCCACAGGGCCTGGCACAGAGGAGGCGCTCAAAACGTGTCGTCTGAATAACTGAGTTGTCAAAAACGGAACAAATTCTAGACTTCGCTTCAACTATTTTTAAGTTTTTGGCCATGATATCCTTCCGACCCCCCGTCCCCACTTTTTTTTTTTTTTTTTTTTTTTGGCTCCGGAGCCCTCGGAGAAGGTGATGACAGCTATGGAGCCTTGCCCCAGACAAAAGGACACTCGCATTTGCACGTGATTTCTGGCACTCACGCCCCAGGCCTGGGCCCGGAACCCCCACCTCAGCGAGGGGCCGCGCATCCCGACTCCTCCGTGGTTAACGGCGGTATGTGAAGCACATTCTTCGTGCAGGAGTCTTGCGGGCGTGATCCGCACGCCGCCGCAGCCTTGAACCTGTAGGTGTTACCGTTTCCTTTCACGAATAAAGAAACTGAGGCCCAGAGACGTGAACTGACTTGCAGGGACCAACAGCTGGAACCACAGGGTTTGCTCAACGCGTCTGACTCCCAAGGGCTTCAAAGCTGGGGCTATTTCCAGGTTTTGCTTCCCTAGAAGTGAAGTTTCTGTCTCTGGCTTCTGAGCCCCCCGTTGGGGGCCCACGCTAGACAGCACAACGCCTTTCTAGAGAGGGTGGCGGGGGGGGCGGGGGTGGCCCATGTGCTGGGGCAGACAGGGGCGGGCTGAGCGGTAAAGGGGGCACACTTGAACATGAAGCCCTGAGAGAACATCCTGCTGAGCTTTGACCCCACACGTGGGGCAGAGGGCAGAGGGCAGGGAGCAGGGCTGGGGCAGTTCGGGAAGGCAGGGGAGCACAGGGGAAGCTCTGAGAACACAGAGCAGGGGTGCCTTGTCTGGGAGAGCTCCCCAGAGGGGGGTGGCCACAGGTCAGACTCACTTGGGCGGGGCAAAGAGGCTTAGTGTGGGGGAATTTGGAAGTACCACCAACTAGTCATACAGAGATCGCGTATACAGCACTTCCTACATGCCGGTGCTGTGCTAAGTGATTTAAGCACTTTTCTTGCTTGGTCCTCACAAGCTTCTGAAGTAAGAAAGAATTCGGGGCGCCTGGGTGGCGTGGTCGGTTAAGCGTCTGACTTCGGCTCAGGTCATGATCTCGCGGTCCGTGAGTTCGAGCCCTGCGTCGGGCTCCGGGGTGACAGCTCGGAGCCTGGAGCCTGTTTCAGATTCTGTGTCTCCCTCTCTCTCTGCCCCTCCCCTGTTCATGCTCTGTCTCTCTCTGTCTCAAAAATAAATAAACGTTAAAAAAAAAATTTAAAAAAA
>NC_064814.1:7010799-7060778 GCF_023721935.1 Panthera uncia
GCTGTCTCTCTCTGTCTCAAAAATAAATAAACGTTAAAAAAAAAATTTAAAAAAAAAATGAAGTAAGAAAGAATTCTTGCTGGCCCTACTTTACAGATAAGGACAATTGACCCAGCAGTCAGGGGCAGCTCCAGGCACAGAGCAGGTGTGCAGTAAATATCTGTTAAACAAATGGATGGCTGGATAGATGCATCAACCCAGGTTTGTCTAATCCTCACATTTAACGCCTAGCTTTTCCCTAATCCTGGGAGACAGTAAGGAAGGGGGATTGCCAGAACCTTCCAGGGACCCCCCCTGGCTAGTCTCATCACCTCATTTCATTCTGAATAAAATCCAAAGTCACTGCCACGGTCTTCAAGGCCCTCCTGATGTGATTGCAGGTTAACCTCCTACCACCTGGCCATCATTCAGGCCACTCCAGCCGCGGGGGACTCCTGGAGATTCTCTCAACAGGGCGAGTTCTCCTGGTCCTCACAGCCTTTGTATTACAGTTTTCTCTGCCTGAGACAGCTTCCGGGAGCTGTCCACCTGGCTCTCTGCTCAAGTGTCACCTTCTCAGCGGCCTGCTGGGTTCTTATCTCGACTATCACCTGGTCACTCCCTAGCCCCTAACCTGCTTTAACTTCTCTCCTTAAGCAGTTACAACCGACTAACATCTTATCTGTCTGTGTCTGTGTCCACTCCGGAATATAAAAACCCTGTGAAAGCAGGAGCTTGGTTTTCGTTATAGCTGTATTCCCAACACCCAAAACAGAGTCGACATCAATAACTATGTGCTAAATAAATAAATGGAGGGCTCTGAGCCGTCCCAACGGAAGGGCAGGGCCTGCTGCTGGACACCCCTGGGCTTAAAGGTGTTGCTAAATCCATGTGAGAAATTGCCCCTCCTCCAAGAAGTCCTCTTGGATATAAACTTTTTTCAGCAAAAACCCAAAACCCCCAATGTTGAGAACTCTGCTGCATCCAATAGGACACCCCGCCTCCCCGATGCGCTCTTGCTTCCCACCCTGATCTCCCTTCCCTGTGATCTTTCCAGGTGGGGGGAAAGCTGGGCTCTGGGGTGCCCGTCTGGCCAGCCTACAGCAGCCTGCCCCAGCCAGGAGGCGGGAGGCGGTGCCCCAGGCTTAAGGTGTGAATGGGGCAGGAGGTGGATGAAAGACAGCGAGTGCTGCTGGCCTAACGTACAAAGGGGACCAGAGCAGGTGTGAGGGAGGCCTGGGGGCCGTATGGGAGGAAAAACTGGATCTGGGGCTAGAGATCAGTTTCACTTGCCGCGTGTGAATTTCCATTAGCTTTCTTTGGCTGTCATTCATGCTGTGGGGACAAAGCTCGGGCTGGAGGTTAAGGAGAGGCAGGGCCTGGTGGTGGGGGCTCTTTTCTCTACCGGCCAGTATCCAGGGGCCTCTCCACTTCCCAGGAGACTGCACCGAGGCCAACGGGAGCTTAGGGAAGATGGTCCAAATGCTGTCCTTTTATAATGGGCCAGAGAAGCCTGGTGCAGTCACTCAACCGGGTCACACAGCGACCAGCCAAGCTGGGACCTGAATCCGAAAGTCCTGGGTCTGGGGTTAGTTCTCGGCAACTTATTTTTCTATTTCAGCCTATCCTGTATCCTGGGGGCCCACCGCTGCGACTGTGGCCGGGAAGTCTCCGTGGGGCAGCTAGACTGGACTGAGTCTGGATGGCACATGGAGAGGATGGGACAGGCCTGGGGCGAGCACCGGACAGGGTGCTCCCTGGACAGGGGTGCCACGGCCAGACAAGTTGGGCAGGCAGAACTGGACCTTCCCGAGCAGAGACCCAGTTCCAAAGAGCACTGTCATTTTGAGGGGACACCTTGCTCCTGCAAAAGTGCCCAAGGTCATCCCGAGCCCCACCCCCACAACAGCTGCATTGCCCCAGGCTACGGAGGAGCCTAAGGAGGGGGCCAAGGGAAGGTCTGTGGTCTGGGTAGGAGTGAGAGAGAGGGGGCCCGTGTAGGAGGGCAAGGAGGGAGGGGGAAGAAAAGGAGGAGGAGGAGGAGGAGGAGGACAAAGCCGGCCTGTGTGGCACCTGGGACATTCCCAGTCTCTGCCCCGTCCCTCCCTGATCCTGCTCTGGACCTGGTGGGAACAATGCCCCCATTGAGGCCCATACCCCCAGGGATAAGATCTCTATGTCCCCCAGGACAGGAGCCAAGCAGGTGAGCCTGGTGGGGGCTGGGAGCCTGTTTTACAGCAAGAGAGGCAGGATCTCAGGGAGGAGCAAGGTCCAGAGGGCAGAGATTTCCCCACTGGAGACCTGCTCCCTCTGGGGCCAGGGCAGGGGGAGATGGTGGTGGGCCCAGCAGGTGGGAGTAGGGTCAGATTCCTGGGTAGGGCAGGAAGAGTTTCCCAGCGTGGATGGAGCCCTCCTCTGCTCCGAGAGGCAGCGTAGGAACATCAGGGACCAAGCCCCTGATCATAGGAGTCGCCAGTGTGGGAAGAAGCCCAGAGGGGTGAGACCCAACCCTCTCCCTTTAGGATGCAACAGAAGAAACGAGTTGAAAATCCAGAGGGGCCCCAACCTTGGTTTTATCCAGGAAGTAACAAGCGGTCCTTGCCAAGGCTTTTCGCGTCAGAAACAGAAATGGCTTATCATCTAGTTAGGGCACCTTCTGGACTCCCAGTCAAAAAAGACCCCAAGTGAAAGAAGAAGGTGCATTTGCTATCATTTTAAAACAGAGGGGCACCTGGGTGGCTCAAGTCAGTTAAGCGTCGGACTTCGGCTCACGGTCCGCGAGTTCGAGCCCCACGTCGGGCTCTGTGCTGACAGCTTGGAGCCTGGAGCCTCCTTTGGATTCTGTCTCTCTCTCTCTCTCTCTCTCTCTCTTCTGTCCCTCCCCCATTCATGCTCTGTCTTTCTGTCTCAAAAATAAATAAACATTAAAAAAATTAAAAGAAAAAAAAAAGAAATTCGACGCTGTGGGATTTATTCCTTTATTGAGCACCCACCCGAGTTGGGTGCTCCCGGGCTGCAGGCAGCGCTGGGTAAAAAGACCCCCGTGGGCCACAAGGGAAAAGGGGCAGTGTGGGAGCTGTCTGGTGTCCCTCCTCCCTGGCTGGGTGACCCAGCAGGAGATTTAACCTCTCTGGGCTCAATAATTCAGCTCTGAAGTGAGAGTGAAGGCCCCAGCAGCCTGACCTCCGCAGGTGTGTTTATGTCCGTCTCCCCCACAGGACCATGGGGCCCTGCGGCGGTGAGTTCTCGCCCGGAACAGCGTCCGGCACAGGCTGGCCACAGAGGCTCCGGAACCATCTGCTGAATTCATTTTGAACAGGATGTGAGTGAAAGTTTGGGTTTTTTTTTTAAGTTTATTTATTTTGAGAGAGGGAGAGAGAGTGCAGGCACAGGTGCACGCAGGTGGGGGAGGGGCAGAGGGAGAGGGAGAGGGCGAGAGAGAGAGTCCCAAGCAGGATCCCGACGCGGGGCTCGAACTCACGAACCGCGAGATCATGACCTGAGCCAAAGTCGGACGCTTAACCGACTGAGCCACCCAGGCGCCCCTGGGTGAAAGTTTTTACAGCATTAGAGGCTATATCAACGCGAAGGAAGACTGTTCGTTCACTCACCGACTCCTACAACTGGGTGGTTTCCGTGTGCCGAGCCCCTTCTGAGTGTGGGGCGTACTGACAGGAAAGGATGTGGCCCGGCCCTCAAGGACAGCTCAATCACAGCCTCGGTGGGGCACCAGCCCCTCCAGCAAGGAGGCAGTTTCCGAGCGTCCACTGGAAATGGGGGTTGTTTCCCAAGTGAGTTGGGTGGCGAAGGGGTGAGGAGGGCACAGCAGGTGGAGCGAAGCCCATCTGTAAACGTGAGTGAGAGCCTGGGCCCCAAGAGGCAGATGAAGGAATTTGGTTGTTTTTCTGCAGGCGATGGGGATCCATGGAAGGCTTTTGAGCAGGGGAAGTCCACGCTCCCAGCCAAGGCCCTCAGAGAGAGCCTGGCTGCAGCCAAGAGGCCAGGCTGGCGGGAGGGAGGCTGCGAAGGAGGGGTGTAAAAGTCCACGTGGGCTGCGGTGGGGCCAGGCCAAGCAGGGAGGTGGGATGGGCTGGAGGTAGCGGGGAAGGAGCTGGGAAAAGATGGGGGAAGCCGCAGGCCGGAGGGAGAAAGCCACACTCTGAGCTCTCAGAGGGCACAACTGGGGGATGGAGGACCTCACAGCGTTTCAGAGCAGGAAGGACATCTCGGAGGGCACCGAAGGGAGCCCTCACCCTGCGCGGGGCTCCTCCCGGCAATGGCCGCTCACAAAACCTCAGTGGAGGGAACCTCATCACCGGCCATTTAACCCATCCCGTGGTGGGACAGTTTCCCACTGACGGGGAAAGGGCCTCGTCCGGTCCTGTGCGGACACGTCCACGCAAAATGGGTTAAGGGAGAGGGGGATGGGTGGAGGGGCGTGGAAGAACACGTATGCATCGAGACGGAGGGTTGAAAGAGCAGGTGTCCACATCGCTCACGCCTAGCGTGCAAGTTCCAGCCCTGATCCTCCCTTTCGGGGGGAGGGGGGGCTGTGATCCCTCCTACCCTCTCCTCCAGGAAGCCTGCCCTTACTTCCCACCTATGCAGCCCCTCCTCCCATCCCCTCTGGTTCCCCAGCTCTGACCAGTTGGGTTGGATGTCTCTCTAGGTCCTGCCCACTCCCCACCGCCCCCCCTACCCAGCTGCCTGAGAGCTCCACGGGGCAGGGAAAGAGCGGAGGATCGGTCCCCTGGGGCAACACTACATACATGTCCCTTGGTATCTCCATGCAGCCCTATCAGCAGAGGAAACGACCAGACCTGGTTCTCCCTGGTGCCTGAGCCGTCCTCACCACAGACACCAGCACGCATTGCAGGTGCTGGTGTCGGGGTGTAAGGCAGCCTTGAACAGCCACCCAGATGGGCTTTCTCCCCGCTGTCCCCAGCCTCAAAGCCCCTCCGCTGGGGGGCAGGCCACCTGCTTCAAGCTGGTCCCACCGGGGACCTCAGGTACAGGCGTCCACCCTCATCCTTTACACTGCTGTAAAAGGGGCTGATGACCCCCTCCACCAGCCCCCAACCAACGGGAGGGGCAGAGGAATGCTGTGGCCAGGGCTTGGCAGGCTCCACACAGAAGCCCAGAAACCTGTGAGGAATTTGCATCCTCCTGGGGAGGGGGCTGGGAAGGGAGGAATGTCACCTGGAAACCATCCACCCTTTCCTTCCCTCTCAAGAACCCTGGGCGTCGAAACATTAGGAAATCTAGACCCCCCAAAATGCACCATGTCCTTTTTATAGACTTGCCCCTATTCCCTGGCCTCCCTTTTTAAGAGGCTCTCTCTCCTGATTCTCTAGTAATAATGATAATAGCGTTGACTGTGCACCGGGCACTACTCCAAACTCTGCAAACTCTTTGCAATTCAATCTTCTCATTATCCCTACGAGCCTGGTACTTTTATTCCCTCGTTTTATAGATGTCAACGCTGAGGCACAGAGAGGTTAAGTAGTTTGCCCAGGGTCCCACAGCAAGCAAGTAGCAGGAGGTGAGCCTGCACCTTTCCCCACTTGCCAAACGCCAGTTCTACCCCACAACTCATTTCCTTCAGACCCAGGAGGGAGCTGAACCCAGTGTGTGGCCCCGGAAGCGCGGAGGGGAAGCTGGATTCACCTGTCTGGTTTCCTCCTGCTGCCCCTGGAGAGATGGCCTCAGCTCTTAGACACAGAGCCCAGGCCAGTCCTTCTCAGGGAGGTGAGAGGAGTTCAGAGGGCAGGCCAAGAAAGGGTTTGCTCTTCCAATCTAGCTGGATCCCAATTCGGGGCGCGGTGGGGGTGGGGGATACACACCCCTAGCAACTGTATCACCAAAGGGAGTGGTACAGAGCTTACCAGAGAAGGTTCTGGATAAAATCCCGCCGCTACTGCTTACAGCTATTTGCTCTTGAGCATTATCTTACCTTTCTGAGCCTCAATTTTCTCATCTGTCCCTGAGAGGGACCCAGTCAACATGACAGTCCCTTTGTGGAGCTCTGGGCTCCTTTGTGGGTAAACCCCTGGGGGCGGGTGGGGGAAGGTGGGCAGGGGCTTGGGGGGGTGGGGTCAGAAGTGGGGAGAGGTGCACGTGCTGGGTGGGCACAGACCCCTGGCACCTTGAAGCCAGAGAAGAGCCAGATTTGGGGCCAGACCAACCAGGGCTGCGTCTTAAGGTCGTGGGACTCTGGGAAAGTGCCCGCCCCTTCCCGCACCAGTTTTCCCCTCTGCAAAATGGGGGCGTTCCCGCTTGCCCCATGGCTAGCGCTTGATAAATGTGGATTTTTTTCTCTGTCCGGCCTCCTGTCTGCGTAGTGGGGAGGGATGCTGTCTGCGGGCTCCATACCTTTGGGGGAACAAAGACAGGCCTCCTCCAGGAGAGGGGCAGATGTTCCCGTCTTGCTGTGGGCTGGTAATCAGCCCTGGGGGAGCTCTGCAGGGGCCCTCCCCCTAGGGGTTCAGCCTGAGAGCGGCTGAAAGTGGCCTCCAGCCTGCAGCAGAGGGCTGAGCCGCTGGGGGAGGGGATAAGACACAGGAGGCTTTCTCAGAGGGTCATGGGACACAGCCCTATTTGCCCCTTGGGGTCTGAGTCCTCGGATACTGAGCCCAGGGGCTGATGGAGGCAGGAATGCAGCCAGACCAGACTCCCTTCCTCCACCCTGCCCCCTGTGCGGCCCTCCAATCCTCTATTCTCAAGCAAGGTCATTTCCCTTCCAGTTACCCACCCTGCTGACCCAAATGGCCGTTCCTTGGGGCGCCCGGCTGGCTCATTTGGAAGAGGGTGCGACTCTTGATCTTGGGGTCTTGAGTTTGAGTCCCACGTGAGGTGTAGAAATGCCTAAAGAAAATAAATAAAACTTAAAAAAAAAAAAAAAGACACACAAAACAATGGGTGCCTGGGTGGCTCAGTTGGTTGAGTGTTCAACTCGATTTCAGCTCGGGTCATTATCACAGGGTTGTGAGATCGAGCCCCACGTCGGGGTACATACGGAGCATGGAGCCTGCTTAAGATTCTCTCTCTCTCTCTCTCTCTCTCTGTCTCTGTCTCTGTCTCTGTCTCTCTTTCTCTCTCTCTCTTTCTCTCTGCCTGTTCCCCCCGACCCCGCACTCTTTCTCTCTCTCAAAAAATGTAAAACAAACCCAAACCAAACCCCAAAATGGCCATGCCTCCTAACCATCTGGAAATACCTTCTTCCCCTCCTCCTCCTTCTTCTGCCTCTCCTCGCCCAGGCTCCTGCTTCTGGAAGCTTTCTGGGACCCAGAGAACAGATGACCGCTATGTTCACAGACCTTTCCCCTGCCAGGATCCACCCCTCGCACCTGCCGCTTCTTCACAAGAGACACTGAGTCAGGACTTGGGTTTGGACTCGGTGATTCGCTGAATCAGGGACCCTACAAAGAGCAGGGTTTAGGGTCACAATAGCTGCGGTGAAATAGCTAAGCAAGCAGGCTCTGAAGTCAGACAGACGTGGGTCGGGCTCTGTCTCTGTGCCTCAGTTCCCTCACTGTGGAACAGCAAGTAAGATCATGCATGCAGAGTTTTACCACAGTGGCTGCAACTATGCTTATGAATATTGCCTATTACAATCGCAATACGTCAGGACCATAACATCGTAGGCTCCTATATGCTCAGGATTGCAGGGCGGGGGTCTTAGCGGTGGTCATCTGGAACAATTTACCTTCGCACCTCCTGGGTTTTCTCTTCCAGCCTGCCTTTTCTGGAACCACCAGACCTGAATTCCCAACAGCAAGGACTCCTCTGGGATAGTCACTGCCCACTACCTGTGGGCATTTGGATGACAAGGGTGACCCAGGTGGGTGAGTTAAGTCTCTTCCTGACCCCTCTTCCCCAAAGGTCCATTCCTGGCCCCAAGGAAGTGTTTGGAGCAGGGGAGCCACCCCCAAGCCCCCACTGAGCCTGTCAGCTGGGGCCCAGGGCCTGTAGAGGTCTTAGCCTCAGTACCTTCTCCCCACAGCTCAAAGGTCTGACCTCTAGGACGCTGGGGCTGCGCAGGGTTGGCAAGGTTAACACAGGACCCTGCCTCTCTCAGGCCTGGCCCATTGTGGGGACCGGAGGCCAAGACCTGTGGGTGTCTGACTCCCTACCTCCTCATCCCTGCCCAACCCGGTGGGCTTCCTGTAAGAGGTGGGCTCAGGTCTGAGCGGTGTGTGGTATGTGCAGGTGCCGGTCTGGGCCCTGAGGTGGTGGGGGCGTGGAGATGGGAGCGTTAGGGGTAGAGGTAGGAGGAAGGCGGCAGGAGAGACGCTCTCAGAGGGCTTCTGGTGGCCCTCAGCCTGGATGGGGAATGGAGTCCTTTTAGTACTCAGCTGCGAACGGCGAATATGGTGTCTGGGAAGCTTCTGGGCCCCAGTCCCCAGGAAAGGTTGTGTCCAGTAGGTCCCAGGCCTGGGAGTCAGGAAGGTTCCTTGAGGTTGGCCAGCTCCCAACAAGGGTGGCCCAGCCCTAACCAGTCAGGTCACTTTGGACAGTCACCACCTCTTGCAGGGCTCCCCCCCTCTTCTCTTCCACGGCGTCCTCATTTTGTGCCTAGGTGACAGGAGCATAGGACATGCTGGGGAGTGAGCGACCTAGCCCCGGGCGGCTGGGGGTCAGCAGCTGCTCAGGCCAGGGGAGGAGGAAAGAGACGACAGGCAGAGCCCCCGAGCACCCCTTTCCAGTCTGTACCCCAAAGCCCACTGGCAAAATCAGAGTCCTCTCTTGTAAGCCTCTGAGACACTCTGGGCCCTGGAAGAGAGGTGGGGACCAGAGGGGTGTCGGGCATGGGGAGAGGACTAAGAGGAACTCCGGTCCCATGTGACAGTCCCGCTCCTCCGGTGCCTCCCTCCATCCTTGACCTCACCCTCTTCTTTCCCTCCTTTCCAAGGCTGCTCGTCGATTTCCTCTTCGGGGAACCTTTACAGGGCGAAGACTTCTTCCCTCTGGCCAGGTTCCGCCATCCACCTCGCCACCAAGTGTGCGTCAGGGGCCCAGCACAGGGAGCTGGTGCCACGGGCTTTTTCCCATACCAGGCTGCCCACTAGGAACTTCCAGGAAGTGGAGCAGGAACACGTGGGTCTGCCAGGTGCAGAACAAGCGGGCATGTCCCTGGGCACCAAGCCTGGCAAACAACCTTCCACCGCTGTTGGCGGAAGCAAAGGCAACAACAAGCCAAGCTCCCTACACCTGGTGCTCTGAGCCCAGGGACCAGCGTCTGGGGACCCAAAGCCCTCAGGAAAAGCACCAGGAAGGGGCCGGGGAGGGGCGGGGGACTCCCCACCCTCCCTAGGGACCACAGTCATGGCCCCCACCCACCATCCAGGGCTGAGCCAGGCCCTGTCATCAGTCTGTCTTCCCAGGAAAACATGTCACCCACCAAGGAGGCAAACAGCAGCTCTCCCCAGGCCACTTCTCTAGCTGCAGTCCCCAGGCAGGACCTGTCCATCTTGCAAAGCCCCTCCTGCTTCCTGCCTCCTGCCTCTCCTCCTGACACTTCCCCAAGAGACAGAGACATGTCTCTCTTCGTTCTAGTATTGCTGCCTTCACTCCTTCCTCGCCCTGCTCCTCCTCCAAGCAGCCCACCGTGATGTCCCCCCTCCACGCCGCCGTCGGCTGCTGAACTCCTGTCCCACCCCAGCCCCAGCTCTCTAGATCTGCAGGACAAGCTGTGCTGTGTACAAATGAACCCACACGGTGGAGAACAGGCGATTAGGATAGGAGTGGGGGCGGTGTTCTTGGCATTTATTATTCCTCAGATATTTGCAGCGCTTAAGTTTTCAGAAGACTTCTCCACGCATCGGCTCAAAGCATTAAAATGACGAAAGAGAGGTAGGCAGAGAGGGTTAAACATCTACTTTTTTTTTTTTTTTTAACACAGAGGACACGGGGGGGGGGGGCAAAGAAGAAGGGAGGTTTGCCCGAGGTCGCCGAGACCGTTCGAGGATGCCTCTCACATCAACCGACCTTCTGTGACGCAGGGACGCCCACGCTGTCAGCGCTTGTAAGTCTGGGAGGGCCTCCAGGAGGAAGTGTGCGCGCGTGCTTGCGCATGCGCCGCCAGGGGAGGGCGGGAGAGCCTCAGGTGGCGAAGGGGCGAGGGGCGAGGGGCGAGGGCGGGGCGGCGTGGGAACCGGCAGGACGGCCCGGGGGGGGGGGGGGGGGGGGGCGGGGGGGGGGGGCGCCGCGCTTACCGCAAGGTTCCGCCCCTCGGCGGGCGCAGACAATGGGGTCGCTGTGCCCGGCCGCCCCCTCCCCTCGCTCGGCGGCCCGCGCCCGCCCCCTCTCCCCAAAGCTGCTTTCAATTTAAACGCCTCCAACCAGCGGGCGCTGCCCCGGGGGGCGCGACCGCAGCGCCGAGCGCCCCTGTAATTTCCGCGGGGAGCTGACCGGCTCAAACACGGCCCCGCGGTGCCCCGACCGCAGGCCCCGAGACCGGAGACGGCGCCCAGACAGCCTTGCCCGGGTCGTGGGAGCGCCGCTGGGGCGGCCTCCTCGCGCGGCGCCCCGCCGCCTCCTCCAGGCAGCCCACCGCCACCGGGGAGCCGCTCCTCCGGGAAGCCTGCGTGCCTTCCCCAAAGTGATGCTCCCTTGGGGCCCCTCACACCTCTGCAAGCTCAGCCCCCTTTGGGGGGAGCGGGGAGGAGACGGGGTCAGGAGTGTCCGTTCTCTTAATGTGTACTGTGTCTCCCGCATCAGACTGGAGGCTACCTGAGGGCAGGGGTTCTTTCTTTGCAGACTGGGGGAACGTGAGTGAACTGACCTATAGTTCCTGCTTTGCCTGCTGGGAAACTGGGAAGAAGGCCCTGCCTGAATGGTCTCAGAGGAGTGGGTGGGTGTGGACACAGTGAATCTGCCTGCAGATGCCCTGGCTGTACCCAGGCGGGGCCGAAAGGGTAGCTGCACGCGGGGAAGAATTTTCTGAGTACTGGTTAAGAGGCTCCAGGGACTTGTCCAGGTTGGGCCCTGAGTGGTGCCAGTGAACATACGTGCCAAGGCTCCCTTCTGGCCTAAAGCACTTCCTCTGTGCCCTGCTGCTTTCTGCCTAGAGGTTGTGCCCACCTACCCTCCCTCCCGAGAACTTTGGAGGGGACGTGTTTTGCTAGTACATAAGGGTAAGTTGTCTGAAGGGCCCGATTTCCCTGGATCACTGCTGCTTTTAGGCCTGGGTGGATGAGGCTCTATTGGAATTTTCCAGATTGTGTGTGTTTGTGTGTGTGTGTGTGTGTGCACTCAGCTGGGGGCCCTGGCTTGTCCTGAGCACTCTGCCTTACCTTGTCCCCTCCCCCCATGTCCCAAACACCCCTCTCTTACCAGCGTGGCTGTTGTGGTGAGGCTAATCAGAAGTAATTATGGGGGAAGGAGGGATCCTCAGAGGGACCCCACAAAGACCACCTCATCCGCCCTGGCCCAGCCCTGGTGGCCCTGGCCCCCAGGGCCTAAGCCTGGCTCAGCTCTGCCTGGTGAGGCTGAACCCACCAACACCACCCCTGCCCACTGCTCCCCTGCCAACCCCAGCCCCTGGAGCCACGGGGAAGCTTTGCCTCAATCTCCCCGAAGCTGTTTCGTCCTCATTCATTCAGCCCACATTCACTGGGCTTCTCCTCCAGGCCAGGGCCCGTGCTGGCACAGGAAGTAGACCGGTCCCTGCCCTCATGGAGCAGCTCCTGGGACTCAGGTCAGTGTGGACATTGCAGAGGGAACGACAGAGGTCCCCTCTGGGATCACAAACCACTCCAGGGAGGCCCTCCCTTGCCACCGCCTTGCTGCTAAGGATGCGGGGGGGCTTGGAAGCCTGTGAGGGGTGTCCTGACTTCTGCACTCCTTACCTGGCATGGTGTCGGGTCCCACCTCCCACCCGGCATCGACAGGTGTCAGGCCGACCCTGCTCTGTCTCCCTGTCCTGCCCTCCTGCCCTCCTCCTGTGGCTGTTTCCTCCATCCACGTTGTTCTCCCCGCTTCTTTGCTTGGGGTCCCTCAGCAGCGCAGAGACCCTCGGTGTGCACCCCTCAGTCACCTCCCTAGGGCTCAAGGTCCCAAGCCAGGAGAAGCCTCAGAGACTGCGGACATCAACTCCTCCTCCAGAATGCGGGGTGGGGGCGGGGAGGCCAGCAGTAGGGCTCTGAACTGAACCCTAGTCTTTGACTTCCGGCCCAGCACTCTTTCTGGGGAGCCCTCCTTGACCTGCACCTGAAGGGAGCGTAGGTCCATTCCTTCCTCTATCCTTTCACGGTGCCCAGAGGACAGAGGAGCGAACGGGGTCTCTGCCATCGTGTCCTCCTGCTCTGCCCCAGTAGCCTGGGCCCAGAGACTGGACAGTGGGGTGGGAGGGCTCGGAGAGGGGCTCGGTTGAGGGTCTCTAATTTGCTCCTGCCCCTTGATGTCCAGAGGAACACAAGCCGCCTGTGCCCAAGAGATTTCCAAGCATAAACGGAGGTCAATGCCCCCCTCGCCTGCCCCGGAGGTGCCAAGGTGGTAATTAGGCTTGGGGGTGGGTCCTGGAAGGGTGGGGGTGGCGTGGCCATTATCCCCAGGAGCTGAGCTGGGCAGGAGCTGTGTGGTCCAGGCAAATGGGTGGTTTGTAGGTGGTCTGGAGAATGAATGAGTGAGTGTTTGGGAGGGAGGCCGGTGGGGAAGGAGCGGGGCAGGGTGGGGGGTAGGGTGTGGGGAGGCAGCAGACAGATTGGAGAGCAAAGCCGGGTAGTCGAGCCCTGGACACACTGGTCTGGGCCCCTGCCCATGCTCTGAGGCATCAGCAAAGAGAGGACCGTGAGGCAGGTGGTGGGTCTCAGGGAAGCTTGCCCCTGGGCTGCTTCACGAGGGGTGAGGGGAGATGGGTGGAGGCCATTCAGTGCAGCGTCCTTGGCATGCTGTGGGGTGCTGGCCTGTGGCCCCTCCGTCCCCATTCCCAGCCCATGCCTAATCCCTCTCCCCGTAGGGAAAAATTCCTTGTTGGGCTGAGAAGGTCCTTCGATTGGACCCCTGTCCCCGTCTCAACCTCATGGGGGCTCTAGGTCCCCAAGATGATCTCTCTCTCTCTGACCCCCAAGATCCTCTCACGCGCTCCTTCTCCATATCAGGCTGCACAAGGTAGACTGTATCAGTTGACGTCATCGCCCTGAGCCTTGGTTTCCCTACCTGTAAAATGCGAGTAATACAGCATTTAACTGTGCGGATGAAATTAAGCCAGTCCAAGGCCAGTGTTCCTAAAATGGCGGTCTCAGCAATGACTAATGGCCCACAAGATGCCCCGCTTGTCTGGAGGCCAGGGCTCCTCCCAGGAATGGGTACCTAAAACCCAGGACTTGGCCGTGACCCCCCTGGTATGGGGACCAGGACCCAGGCGGGCAGGCAGTGGTGTGAGCAGGTCACGGGGAAGGGGTGGGGTCGATGGGACTGTCCGGTGGCATCCTGCCTGGCCCCAGGCACATTCCTCCTCCCCCGCTGCTCTCCCCACCTGCTGGCTGCCACCTGAACAGCTCACCTGGCCTCTGGAGCAAGAGAGAGTGCAGTGAGACGACCATACAGGGCTCCTCCGAGGAGAGGAATGAACTGAGGGCGCGGGTGTGACCGGACCGCCTGCTGAGGCTCCCTAGCTGCTGCCCTACATGGAGGGGTTAAGCATCTGAGTCCCGGTTTCAATCCCAATACCCGGGGAGTATCCTTCCCACAGGGGCTAGGCCAGACTGGGGTGGGGGTGGGGGCTCCCGGAGGCAGGAGTTGGGCTCTTACCATCAGATGGGAGGATTCGTGAAGGGAGAGCTTATCCTACCTGGCCCAAGGGGGCTAGGCCGGGGTTGGATGGGTCAGCCTGGCACCTTCACGGGGTCAGCAGCCTCACCCCACTCTTTGCTCAGATCCCAAATTCTCTACTAATGGGAAAGTCCCCGGGGGAGCTGGAGAGCTTTGGAAAACCTGGGGAATTGCCCGCTGCCCTATGATCTGGAAACCGGTGAGGTAGGGGAGGGCCGTGTGTGTGTGTGTGTGTGTGTGTGTGTGCGCGCGCGCATTGTGCAAAGGCAGTCATGATCAGGGTCATTCCCAAATCAATCTCCCTCCTCCTTTCCCTCCTTAAATCCACGCAGGCTAACCCCTTTTCTCCCTCCGTTCTCTGCGCCCCCCCCCCCGCCCAGAATCCTTGGCATTTATTGGTAGGGGTGCCACCAAGGGAGAAAGATGGCAACCTTCCTCCCTCTGACCTGCAGTCAGGCCAACCGAGCAGCCTGCAGGGGGCAGGCTGGGGTGGTTGGGACCATGTGGCAGGGGGTGGGATGCCGATGACACTCACAGCTTCCCACACTGGCACCCAGTCTCCCATCAAGACCTCTCCACTCTATCCAAATATGGATCGCTGGAGGTGGGGGGATGTTTGAGAGATCAGGGAGGAGGGGAGCTGAGCCAAATGGATTCTGGAAGGATTCTGAGGCACTTCGGAAGTATCTGTTGGGAGTCATTCAGCCTGAGAGCGGACAGAGCCTGGGCAGAGGGACAAGCAGAAGACCATCTCACCCACCCCTGGCTTCCTCGCCAAACCTCACTGAATACCTCTCGGAGAAGGTCTCCTGATTTAAGGTCTACGTCCACGAGTATTCAATGCAGCGGGCTCCACATCCCCACCACAAAAATAAAAACACTTCTGGGGGCACCTGGGTGGCTCAGTCGGTTGAGCGTCTGACTCCGGCTCAGGTCACGATCTCACAGTTCGTGGCTTCGAGCCCCGCATCGGGCTCTCTGCTGTCAGCACAGAACCCGCTTTGGATCCTCTGTCCCCCACCCCCATCTCTGCCCCTCCCCCACTCTCTCTTTCAAAAAAAATAGACTTTAAAAACATTTTTTTAAAAATAAAAACAGGGGCGCCTGGGTGGCTCAGTCGGTTAAGCGTCCGACTTCAACTCAGGTCACGATCTCGCGGTCTGTGAGTTCGAGCCCCGCGTCGGGCTCTGGGCTGATAGCTTGGAGCCTGGAGCCTGCTTCCGGTTCTGTGTCTCCCTCTCTCTCTGCCCCTCCCCCATTCATGCTCTGTCTCTCTCTGTCTCAAAAATAGATAAACGTTAAAAAAAATAAAAATAAATAAAAATAAAAACCCTTCCATTCAAGGCCTACCATGTTCCAGATCTGCAGCAGGCAGAGGGCAATGGTCTAACCATGACAGAGCAACGCTCCTTTCCCTCCTTTGCTCACAATCCAGGGACTGCGACACACAAGACGGGTTGCAGTTCAAGACAGGATGAACTCCCAGCGAGGCAGAGACGCCTGGAAATCTGGGTGTGCACACAGGGAGCTTCGTCCTGACAAAAGATCAGAGATAACCTCCGCTAGCATCCAAACGCCAAAGGTAACTCGAATCGGGCACCCTGAAGCGCCTCTTCTGCCCAGAAGCTTTCTCTGAGTCCCCAGACTCAATCTGCCCCACCCCCATGGTAACTTCCCCTTGTGTTCCCCAAAGCACCCTGAACTTGTCGCAGTTTGTAAGGATATATTTATTTATGGGATTATGCGATTAATCCCTCTCCCCCACAACACCATGAAGTGCCAGGAACAAGCTTGTCTGTGAGCCAAGGTGCTCAGCCATAGAGGTACGTGGGGGGACTAGTGTGAAACAAGCCACTGGATGTGGCTGCAGTTGAAGAAGGTGAAGCGGGGGCCCAGGCTGGAAAGGTAAATTGGCACCAGATCAGGGCGGGCTGTAAATACCAGGCAACGTTGGGACTTTATCCTGCTGGCAATGGGGAGCCATCAAAGGTTTTTGAGCATGAGAGTAGCGTGTTCCAACCTGCGTTCTGAGATCCCTCTTAGTGTGGCGGGGGGGGGGGGGGGGGGGGGGGGGGGGGGGGGGGGGGGGTGTGCTCTCCTGGAGGAAGGGGAACCAGCCATTGTTTCAGGAGTCTCGGGGACTGGTTTAAAAAGGCCTCGGTTGAGTCCAGAGCAGTCAAAGTAGAAAGAAAAGTGGGCACCTCCAAACCCATTAATGCAGCAGAAAGGGGGAGGCTTGGTGACCCGCTGGGTGGTTTCCAGATTCTCGCGTACTGTCTTAGAGATGTGATGCCTTCAGGCTGGATAGGGCATATCCGAGGCACCATGCTGGAGGAGTTGAGCTCTATTTGGACACGGTAGGTCAGACGTGCAGTCCTTCCTGGTGGCTCTCCAATTGTCTCACCAAAGCCTGGGTTCCCTTGGCCCTCCGGAACCCCAGCTTCAGGGTGGCTTAGCTTCCCCCAGGGTGCTGAGGCTCACAGAGACCACTGGAGAGTGAGTGGGTGGGGGGGCGGGGGGGGGTTAGAGCTGGGCACCGGGCCTCCTGGCTTGCTGCCCCTCTGGGAGCTCCCACCCCTCCTAGGTGCGGAGGAGGCTCCCTGGGGAGCCTGGAGAAGATGGGGAAGGGATCTGGGAGCTCCCAGGCAGAGGTCCAGTCCAGTGAGGGTTAACAAAGTGCTTTGGTCTCTAGGAGATACACTCGAAGTCAGGCGGCTAGAGAGGGGGGCGAGATTTGAACTCTGAGAGAGATCCAGCTCCAAGAGATGCGTCCTCCTCTCCCTGCCCACCAGATACCCCCGTGCACATCTGGGTTCCTGCAACCCTTAGCAGAAGAGCAAGCGAGGAGGGTGTGGGAGACACATGGGGTTGATGAGGAGGCGTTGGGTCCAGCAACACGCGGGTGTAGAGACGGAGCACAGGCCCCTGAGTGATAATCACAGGTTGAGGGCAGAGCCCAGGACGCAACCCCCAGACCCTAGAAGCAGGAGCCCAGCTCGCAGGGCATCACAGAATGTACCGAAGCGAGCCCTGGCCAAGGAGCAAATGCCTGCTTGGCAAAGCCCCGGCTGAACAGAGATGCATCCCGACACCCAGCAGATGCAGAGAAAAGGAGTGGAAAAGGATCTCACCCGGAACCTCCATCTGAGAGCTTTCCAAACTGTGTTCCCTGGAGTCCTCCCTAGACGGGCTCATGAGTTGGGTGCCAGGGAAAGGGGACCTCACTCCCTACTCCAACCAGAAAGCCTCCATTCGTTTGATTTACACACTAGGCACCTGCCTGAGACTCTGCTTGGGGGCGGGGCGGGGGGGTGGGGATGTAGGTCGCTACTAAAACAGACACAAATAAATAACGCTGACCCCGAAATACTGCACGCTGGAGAAACGGCGCCCACGTTCCCTGAGTTAGCCCCGCTGACCCTCTCAGCTATTCAGGTATGTGTGTTGGACGAACACTTGAAGTTCTGGACTCTCTGTCCAGTGCTCTTGAGTTACAAGAGACTTTCCAGGAGAGGGCACATGGGCAGGGAGGAGAGTCCCGGTGAGGGAGGGGGGTTATCATCTGTCGCCCGGCCAGTCTCTTAGCTGGGTCGGCCCTCAAACCTCAGCCCCCACCCCCCCCCCCCACCCCCCCCCCCCCCCCCCCCCCCCCCCCCCCCAGTGAGCGAGGCCGCACACTCGGGTGGGCGCGCCCCCCGCGGTCAGCGACCACCCGGCAGCCAGAGGCAGTGAGGGGGTGCGGCCAAGAAAGGGTTAATCTGCAGAGCCTTTCATCAGCAGCTTGGCGGGCTCCCAAGGCCCACAGGCTGGGTACCTGGGCGCCTACCTCCGTCGGTGGGGCGGAGACGTGACCACAGGGCAGCCCTGCCGTCTGCATTCCTCCCGCGTGAGTGCGTGAGTGACAGCCGCCGCTGCGCCTGAGCCCCTCGCGGGGCGCCCGGCCTCCCGCCCTCCGCGCAGGGGTGGGGGCGGCCGCCCCTGGAGCGCAGTGCGGGCTCGCAGATCCCTTGTCTCTTCTGGCTGAGGCCCGTGCTCTGCAGGGAGCCAGCCCTGTGCCAGAAGAGACACCCGGACAGCCCTGCTGGGGGACCCAGGACGCAGCCTCGCCGTGAGGTCAGGATTCAGAGATGGAGAAATCACGCGGGCTTCCTGGAGGAGGGGGTCAGGACAGGGTGGGCACAGCCAGACCAAGGCCCAGCGCTCTGGGAATTTGGCCTCTGTCCCCTCCATGTCCTCCCTTGGCTCCAGCTATCCACATAAATTTCAACCCTCCCATTACATGGTGGCAGAATGGCCATCCTCAACTCCTTTTCCCTGAACTCACCAGCCCTTGCCTTTGATCTCTCTTGGGGCCTGTTGGTGGAAACAGGAAGTCGCCCTTGGCTTGAAGCGAACTCAAACAGGGTGTAAACAGGCAAGCACCCCACCTTCGGGCTTCCCCAGGATGGAGACCAAGTGTCAAGTCCCTCTGAGAAGGCGGTGGAAATGCACTCCCTCTCCCTCTAGGCCCGGCGGGGGTGGGGGGTGGGGGTTCTCCAAGAAGGCCAACAGGACTAGAGAGAGAGTGGCTTCATCCCGGAGTCCTCGTCCTAAAGGAGAGCCTGTCCCCAAAGTGGAGCTCCCCCCAAGGCTCAGCATCCCTCCTCCAGACTCGTGTGCAAGGCTGGACACTTGCCCCTTCTGCAGGATGAAATCCCCACCCCCTGCCCCGGGGTCACCTTGCCCACCCAAGGCCTCTGGCAAAGGGGCGTTTGGGGCAGCCCAGGCAAAGGAGCTGGGCCACCTCGCCCCCAACTACGCAGCTTCCCAAATGCCTCTGTAGCCACAGAGTCCTCAGATCCAGGAACCCGGCAGAGGACCCTCCTGAGAATTTTCCAGTACCCCTTCAAGCGGGCACTTCAAGCCCAATTGGAAGTACAAGGCTCAGCTCTGGCTTCCAGCTTCTCTCTCTCTCTCTCTCTCTCTCTGTTGGAGTCCCCAGGGCCCTGGGCACGTGTGCAAGGAGAGGGTGAGGAGGCTGAGGGGGAAGGGGTATGTGGAGAAATGGGTGAGGGCAGGAGCAGGTGGGGACCAGCCCCAGGGTGGCTCGACTCCCAGGACAGCGGGAGCATGGCTCTGCCTGCCGCCCTCTCTCCCTCCGCGCGGCCTCCCAGGCACCTCCTTCTCGTCTACCTGGCTTCTTCAGGTTCTGTCTCTTGGATGCCAGTTGCTGCTGTGAGAACAGGCAGAAGTGTGGTCTGATATCTAGATTTAACGAAGCCCTTCTGTGCCTTTGGAATCCTGCCAGGGTGCTCTCCTCTCCCTTCTCAGTCCTCCGTGAACCATGTAATTAATGTCTGAGGAGTGGGGTTGAGGCCACCTTGGGGGGAGAAGCAGCAGACTCTCCCCCAACCTCGGGCTGAGAGCTTATTCCTGACCTCGAGAAAACAGCCAGCTTTGCCTGAACAGGAGGTAGGAGTGAGGTGCCTTGTGGGGCAGTGCGATTCCGCGGGGGGGAGGGGGACCCTGCTTCGTGCGCCTCCCCCCCCCCCCGCCGGCTCAGCCCTGGGGCCAATGACTCCATCTCAGTTCTCTCATCTCTGAAATGGGATAATAACTGCAGAAACCACACACAGCGGGTGTCCCAAAGGTTCTTCTGTTAAGTAGAAATGGGTGCTGGGTGGTCGGTGCCCTGGGAGAGCAGCCCAGCTGAGCCGAGGACCCCAAGCCCCTGGTCCCCAGCATGTATGAGATGAACTGCCAGGCTACCCCCCCCCCCCCCCCCCCCCCCCCCCCCCCCACATCAGGACAACCTTCCAACACCCGACGCATTGCCTTGAAAGGAAGGCCACAAATCGTAAGGCGTCAGGCTAAAATCAGGTAAGGGTGAAATAAAATCAAACTAAGACACCAGGCTCAAGAGACCTCAGAAGAACTGGTCTCTCCCCCCATCTCTCCACCTGGTGGTCTCTGGGACTTATGCTGGAGTAGGGGTGACCAGCTGTCCCAGCGTGCCCACATCTGTTGTGGCTTTAGCGCTGAAAGCCCCATGTCCCGGAAACCCCTCCGTCTGGGGTAAAATGGGCCAATTGTTCACCCTTTCTCAGAGCAGGTTTGGAGATTGGAGAGATCACAGCTGGCTGATCCCCCCACTCCGCCCGGTTTTCTTTAGATATCTCTATGGCAATGGAAAAATGCTGGAGGCCTCAGAAGCTTCTGCCCACCCCCAAGACCATGCAACATCACGACGAAAAGCGGCCCCCCCCCCCCCCCCCCCCACCATGCTGGAGTCTAAGACCCCTTCCTTCCCGCAGTTATCCCTCTGCCGAGGAGAATTCTCATCCGAGGACTGAGGTTCTGGACCCTCTGCCTGTGTCCGCACACTCCAGACACCAGCGGAGCCTTGGCACGCCCAAGCAACGAGGGAGAACCTTCCAGGAGACAAGCCCCATGTTGCCATCTGGTGGTAATTCCCCAGGGAAGAGATCTGCCCAGGTGACCTCTAGGTCAGGCTTCTTTAAATAGCCCCAAATTGCCTTTGACACAAGCAACCTGGGGTCGCCGCCGCTGGGGGAAGGAAGACCCAAGGCTTTGAAGGCCACACCCCCCGACGGCACTACCTTGAAGCCCCTTCTGGGGGCCAGCCTTCCAGCTGCGCAGCAGCCATCCACAGGCATTCCTAAGGGGTAGCTGCAGCAGGTCTCTGGGAGGGGCAGGGAAGGGGTGAAGGAAGCGGGGATGGGCCCTCCCTCGTACATGCCCAGCTGTTTTCTTTTAGGAAACACCAGACCCCTGCCTCCCCCCACCCACCACACACACACACACACACACACACACACACACGCACACAAGTCTCTGTTGATCTCAGAGCATAACCATTATTGTGCAGGACGATCTGGCAGGGAAATGTGGAGATACAGCCCCCCGGGCCCTGCCCTGCTCTAGAGGGACACTCATACCCGCTCACGGAGCCGAGAGATGGCACCTACAGGTGCCTGGGCCCTGTTTGGAACCTGGCACCCCTCGTGGCATCAGGTCAAGGGGGTGGGCAGGCAGCCTGGCCTTGGGCCTCTCCCTCAGAGCCAGGCCCCCCAGGCTGGGCAGGGAGCTGTCAAATCCCCCACTACAGAGACAAATGGAGCCGTCAGAGAAAATAGCTTCTAATGGGGAGCAGGAGCCAGGCTGGGCTGGGGTGCGGGGGGGGCGGGGGTGGACTCTGCTGGCCAGATGTGAATTCTTCACTAATCACACCAAATTGGCCCAATTTGTTCACTGACACGTGGGGGGACCGGCTTCATCTTTCTCCCACTGAGCAGGCTTCCCTCCCTCCCGCATGGAAGCACTTTTGGCTCTAGGGATAGGGCTGGCCAGCTGACAGCAGGCTGGAGGAAAGGGGATGAGGCCAGATCTATATACCCTCTCTCCCTGGAGGACTCCAGGAGTTGGCTTGGGCTTGCCTCCCGGCCATCTCTGCCAGCCCCCTGGGCCCTGGGTGCTGAGGACCACTTAGTTTAGGGACCGTGGGAAGGGGGGGGTGGCGAGGAGGGGAGGGGGGCTGGGCTCCCTGCAACCTTGAAAGGGGGGGGTACGGCGGGGGGGGGGATCTAGGGGGTGGGAGGTGTTCTTGAGAAGAGCAGGGAGGGGAGAAGAGGCTAAGGGATCACTTAAGGCAAGATGATGTCACCTCTTAGAGGCAGCAGACTTTCCCGGGTCCCATTGGGGCCACAAACTCTGAGCCTGCTGGGGAGAGGAGGGAGAGTGCTTGCCCCTCACCCGAACTCTGAGCCAAACTCTGAGCCCTTCAATGCTTCTACCAGAAAACTACTGAAGGTGGGACCCTAGATGTTGTGAACGTTACCGTCCACTTCACTTGGGCCTCTTTTTCTCCGATGCAAATCACAAGGTGATAAGGCGATGGGCATCTACTAGGGTTTGAGGGCTCCGGGAGGTAAGATAGGAGGGATGTTAGGGGGTAAGCCAGGGCAGGAGCATAAATGGAGGCCCAAGCCTCTAGAACCCTCTCTTCTCTGTCCTACACCGGGAAAGGGATTCATGCACATGAGTTTGGGCGCCCTAGCCCATCGCCCCCTGCCCCGCCAGCCTCACCCCTTTCCCAAACAGCCACTCCGGGGTCAAGAAAAGCTGGAGTGAAGGAAAAAGCCCGTGTAGAGCCTGAGAGTAGGCTCAGGGAAGTCGGGGGTTCTGTGGTCTAGAAAGAGGATTGTGTCAATCTCCCTTGGCTTCAATGGAGTTCTCACTCTGGGGCAGCGGGGAGCTGGCTGGGAGGGGGCCAGAACAAGGCTATTAAGCTTGGGGCCCAAGGCAGAGGCCCCTGTGCCCAGGGCCCTCATTTTGGGCTGGAGAGAAGGTGAAGGGCATTCAGGGCACCCCAGCCTGGCCGGCTCCCACCTCCACACCCCCTTCCCTACTCTTGATCTCACCCACCCCAGGGCTCAGCCATTCCTGCCCCTGGGGATGGACCCTCAAGAACTTTCCAGGCCACCTTTCACCCCAAATCCCAGACCTTCCCAAGGCTCAACTTGGTTGCAATCAGTGCTGCTCCCTGGGGGGAAATTCCACTTGAGGAAACAGTGGAGGAGGGGCCGGCCCTGAGGGGGAGATGGGCCGCCAGGTTCTCGGAAGGCAGGGAAGTCACCTGGTGATAACCTGTGACACCAGGTGTGGCGCTCCTGGTGGGAGGAGCGGGGGAGCAGGACAGAGCGGGAGGCAGGGGGCTCCGGGGCTGGATATGACAGAGGTGGCCCACCTTGGGGCGGGGGGGGGGGGGGGGGGGGGGGGGGGGGGGGGGGCAAGGGGCGGGGGGGGGGTGGGGAGAAGGAGAAGGAGCAAAGTGCCACCCAGGGTCCGTCCGGTGCCATCAACAACTTGGTGTTGTTTTATGATCACGGCCTCCTCCTCCTTTCCTCACCTGCCTCCCTGGTCTTCCCTGGCCGAGCAGAGCGCCCCCTCCTGGCAGGGTTAGAGACCTGGCTTCCGGAATGCTGGGCGCAAAAGGGAAGGGACGCACACGCAGGAAAGTCCCTGGATTTCTTTTAGACACGCCACCTCCTATTCTCCTGCAGCTTCTGGTTGATTCGTGGGCTTATCTTCCCTGAGAACAAGAGCTCTTTCTCGGGCCCGGAGAGTCATGAGTCCAAGTTCCGCTACTCACTCGCTCTGTGACCACGACCTGGTCCGACAGAACTTTGAGCTGTTAGGTAACCTCTCCGCGCCTCAGTTTCCACATCTGTGAGGGGGGGAAACCACCCCAGATCCCTGCGTGGACTGCATTCGCTCACAGAAACCTAGCACACAGAGCGGGCTGCCTCAGTACCCGCCGAAGGAACGAAGGCGCGAATGAATGAGCCAACAGACTTGAAGGGCGCCCTCCGTTTATGCCTTGTGCCTCATTTCCTTACAGATTCTTGGACACCATCTGGATTTCCATCGGAACGGGGATTTAAGCCTTCCACGTCTCGGTGTTCCTCATCCATAAAAGGGGCAATCATGAAATGAGTCGATCTAGGTGAAGTTCTTTTTTTAAAAAAATTTTTTTGAACCTTTATTTTTGAGACAGAGAGAGACAGAGCATGAACAGGGGAGGGTCAGAGAGAGGGAGACACAGAATCTGAAACAGGCTCCAGGCTCTGAGCTGTCAGCACAGGGCCCGACACGGGGCTCGAACCCACGGACCGCAAGATCAAGACCTGAGCTGAAGTCGGACGCTTAACCGACTGAGCCACCCAGGTGCCCCTAGGTGAAGTTCTTAGAGCAGTGTCTGGTCTTGGGGAGGGTCTGAGGAATGGTGGTATGGCGGGACTAAAGGCCATGTTGGCCACCCCTCAACGCACAGAGCAGGGCTCGTCCCTCCCCCACACCACCCTACCTTCAAATGGCCGAGGAACAAGATGCCCCAGGGCCCTTCCTCTCTCCCTAGTCTTTCTGTCCCACAGGCCCAGTCCTCCCACCTTGGAGACCAGAAAGCCCTTTGCTCGCGGTAAGCTCCTTCTCTCAGAAACACTCTGCCAGCCTGGAGAAACTCCAGGAAGTTCCACGTTCCTCAGTGCCTGCCCAGCCCCACCCCAGCCCCAGTTTGCGTGGCTTCCCCTCCCCTCCCGCCCTGTCTCCGGGACCGATCCTTCCTGGGTCCCTGCCCTGCTCTCAGCCAGTGACCTGCCTCCCTCTCAGCCCTCCTCCCCGGCCGCCCCTCTGGCTGGCACCCGGGCCGGTCTGTCCCCCGTGGCGATGGTGTGCAGGCTGAGTCCACAGCGGGCCCTGGGAGGAGCACTGGGTGCCAGGACCAGCCCGGGCCGGTGGCTCAGGCCTCCTCTTGCTGAAACCTGCCACCTCCCAGCCCCTGTGGACACACACTCATCCCCTTTCGCCGCCGCCAGGAAGCCGGCTCCAAACACCTTTACTAGAAACCAACACTCCCTGCGTACCCACTCCGGTCCTGGGAGGGCTCTGCCAGCTTGCCTGAGGGTGTGGCCCGAGGGCTCCGGCCCTGGCCCTCTCGAGACAGTCTTTCCCTGCTGTGGCTGACCTGCCCCCGTTCTGAAGCGGGCGCTGTCCCAAACGGTGGGAGAGGAAATCGAGTGGCTGTGGACCGGCAGGATTTCTCCAGGTTTCAAGAGGAGAGACTTGTGCACGCAGACCCCACTCAAAGCAACTCGCACGGTTACTCTCATTTCAGGCCTCTGTTTTACCTTTAATGGATGCGTCCAGGGGCGTCCGGGTGGCTCAGTCGGTTCAGGGTCTGACTCCTTTTTTTTTTTTTTTTTTTTTAACATTTATTTATTTCTGGGAGACAGAGGGAGACAGAGCACAAACGGGAGAGGGGCAGAGAGAGGAGACGCAGGATCTCAAGTAGGCTTCGGGCTCCGGGCGGTCCTCGCAGAGCCCGACGCGGGGCTCGAACTCACAAACCGCGAGATCATGACCTGAGCCGAAGTCGGAAGCTCAACTGACTGAGCCACCCAGGCTCAGCCCCGGGGGTCTGACTCTCGGTTTCGGCTCGGATCGTCATCTCACAGTTCCTGAGATCGCGCCCCAAGTCGGGCTCTGTGCTGACAGTGCGGAATGTGCTTGGGATTCTCTCTCTCTCTCTCTCTCTGCCCCTCCCCTGCTTGCGCTGTCTCTCTCTCTCTCAAAATAAATATATAAATAAACATTACAAAAACGAACATATACATATTTACAGGATATTTTACTCCATATTATCTCCAAGTTGGTTTGTTTTTACTATAAAAAGCAAGCTGTAGGGGCGCCTGAGTGGCTCAGTCGGTTAGGCGTCCGAATCTTGGTTTGTGCTCAAGTCATGATCTCAGGGTTCGTGAGACTGAGCGCCTCGTTGGGCTCTGTGTGGACAGCAAAGAGCCTGCTTGGGATTCTCTCTCTCTCTCTCTCTCTCTCTCTCTCTCTCTCTGTTCCTCCCCTGCTCATGCTTGTGCACTCTCTCCCCCCTCTCAAAATAAATAAACATTTTTTTTTTTTTAAAGCAAGCTCTAAAACATTTTCTAGTTCCTTTTTCCCTCCAAAAACCTTTGGGTTAGATACACGTATCACAAAAATGCACCATGGCTTTGGGTATTCCCTGGCAGATCGCCTCGTGGCCCGGGGTACATTGGTGCCCCCGTCGGAGAAGCTCGGGCCCAGAGAACAGGTGGGAGAGACCTGGGACAGGGGCGCATGACCTTCCCTTGCTAATCTGACTTGATCTGACACCAGGCTCTCCAGCCCTGACCCCCAGACGTGCCCCATCTTTCTCAGAGTTTTTCCGCACTGGGCTTTCCCTCGCGGCTCGCCATTCCAAACCTTCTCTCCAATCCTGAGAAGGGCCTCTGGCAGTTCCAATTCTGGGGAGCACCAAAACAGAACCCGGCCCGCCCCACACCTTCCCACACAGCTACACTGTTTACCTTCCGTCACACCGCCCCGTGTCCTCCTCTGCAAACCAATGGGGCTGAACTTTGGTCTCTAGGGATGCCTCCCACGGGCGAGAATCCTCACCTCCTTATAGAAACTGGAGGCCTCACTAGAAAATCAGTCTCACGTACTAAGCGACGACGATACGCCCTCCTCCGGGCAAGGTTTCGGGGGCTGCGGGTCAAGCAGGGTTCCTTGCCCGCGCAAAACTCAAGCGTGGGCCTCAGAGGTATGTTGGAGGTGAGGTGAACAGCCCCGGCCCCTTGCGACCAGCCAAGACCAACATGGGAGATACAGGAGAGTGCTGTGATTAAGCACTCGGGCTCAAGTGGAGGTGGCCTGGCATATATCCCATCTCCTCACGTAGTCCTTAATGCCTCTATACCTCAGTTTCCCCATGGAAAATGCGCTTAACAACAGTACCTCCCTCAAGGGCCATGACACTGGCTGTTCCTCTGGCCTTGATTGCTAGACCCCCGCCATTATTCAAACGGCTGGCTCCCTCCTTTCACGTAGGTCTCTGCTCACCACCTCCAGGAAGCCCACCCCACCGCTCTCTGTCCCTTTATGTGGCTTCAGTTTTCTTCAGAGCGCTTATCCCCACTGGATATCGTACACCTATTTTCTCACGAGTTGATTTTCTCCTCCCCTCGCCAGAATGTAAGCTTCAAGAGGACAGAGATTTTGTGGGACGCCTGGGTGGCTCAGTCAGTCCAGAGGCCGACTTCAGCTCGGGTCATCACCTCACGGTTCGTGAGTTCGAGCCCCGAGCCCCGCATCGGGCTCTGTGCTGACAGTTCAGAGCCTGGAGCCTGCTTGGGATTCTGGGTCTCCCTCTCTTTCTGCCCCTCCCCTGCTCGCACTCTTGTCTCTCTCTCTCAAAAACAAATGAACGTTTTAAAAAAAATGTCTTTTAATTTAAAAATAAATAATAATAAAATACTATAAAAAAGAATGGGGGTGCCTGGGTGGCTTAGTCCGTTAAGCATCTGACTCTCGATTTCAGGTCAGGTCATGATCTCGCAGTTGGTGAGTTCGAGCCCGGCGTCGGGCTCTATGCTGACAGCTCAGAGCCTGGAGCCTGCTTTGGATTCTGTGTCTCCTTCTCTCTCTGCCCCTCCCCCACTTGTGCTCTGTCTCTCTCTCAAAAATAAATAAACATTAAAAAATTTTAAAAAAGAGGCCAGAGGTTTTGTCTATTATTATTATTATTATTATTCCTGTATCCCCAGTCCCAGCATCCAGAATAAAGCCTGGCACATAGTAAATGCTCAACAAATACTTCCTTGAACTAATCTTGAATAACAGAGATGCGGAAGCTAACTGCAGCCCAGGCTTTGCACGGTCTCTGGCACCTGACGGGTGACAATAAATAGAAACTGCTACTATATAACACATAACAAGGGGTCTGACTGAAAAAGATTGGAATTTCATGAGGCGAAAAACAAAATTCAGCCCAAATTACATATATATGTTGCTTCATGTTATAAACATTTCTGCTGCTGGCTCCCGCCATCTGTCTTGATTAGAAGATGGTTTGACCCCACTGTTGGTGACTCCAAAAATTGAGCCTGTCCAGCGTTTGCCAGTTCATCTTCTGGAAGCGCTCTTCATCCAGACTCCGTGTGAGCGATTTGGACCATCAGTGAGATGTCACCTCGGGGGCCACCTGGGCCCCCGAAAGCCGCTAATCACAGGTGATGGAGGCTGAGAACCCCAACCTTCCCCTTCTCTACAGGAAACCCGAATAAAGACCGGGACGATGAAGGAGGCCCTTTTGAGGGCTCTCCTGCCTTCCGTCGGGAGTTGCTTCCCTCAGTCTGGAGTCCTGTCAACCTAAAGGTCTGGGGAGAAGGATGCCACATCCCCCCCTTACCCTCCATGCTAAGAGACGCCCACCCTCCAACACCCTGTCCCTAGGTTGCCCTTCCTTTTCTTGGCCGGTTAGGACAGGAGGGGATGTGGCATCTGGGGTCCAGTATGAATTATGAGACAGAGAGGTCACTCCTGGTCCTCCCCCCTCTCCCAACGTGACCGGTGTGGGCACAAGCTGGAAGGTGACAGTCCCTGACCAGTTTGAAGGGAGAGACAAGTCCCTGCCCTTCGTGGCTACACCATAGGATCACTGAACACTTACGGGCGAAGCTCATCTAATACCCTAACGCGGCAGGTGGGGTTAATAGCCCTATTTACAGCTGGGCAAACAGCCTCGGAGAGGTCAAGTGGCTTGGCTTGCCCAGGGCCAGAGCACAGGCCGGGTCTCTGTGCCGCAGTGAACAGAAACTTGGGCTACCAGAAGGCGAAGAGGTGCGGCCTTTCCGGGCAGGCTTCCTGGAGGAAGAGGAGGAGGAACAGGGCTGAGAAGCAGAGGCAGGGCGACTGGGGAGCAGAGAGGCAGGAGGCCGGGTCGGGGTGTGGGCCTGGGCAACGTGATCCTGAGCCTCCTGGGCTGGGACCGTGTGGGGCCCCAGCCCGGGAGGGGCCGCCGCCCCCAGCCCACGACCCCGGCCCCGCCCGAATTGGGACTAGGAGGCCGGCGCGCGACCCGGCCACCCCAAACCCGTGGCATGGGGAGGGAGTGGCGGGGACCCGACGCCGAGATGCAAGGGCTGAGCCCCCCTCCCTCCCCGGCGGTTCAGGGCTCCCCAGCCTCGGGGCCCCGGTCTAAGAAGAGTTGGCCTCCAGTAGAAATCAGGCGGTGGAGCCCAAACAGAGGGGTCGGCTCGGCCCGGCGCCCAGGACTGCAGGGTTGGGGCGGCGTCGGCCGGAGCCACGGGAGGGGTGTGGGGACGGCGGGGCTGGAGGCCCGCAGGGCTGGGGCCCGGCTGCTTAATGGTTTTCGGAGGAGGCTTCTGGCAGATTAGAGGTCGGCCTGGAGCCGGGCGGGGAGGGCGGGGAAGGGCCTGGGCCTGAGTCTCTGGGCTGCACTGGGGAGAGGGACTTGGGTTTCGCAGCTATGGCCAGGGCTCTGCCTGTGCCAAGTGGTGCGCGGGCGGAGGGGTTATCAAGGGGCTCGTCTTAAAGCTGCCTTTGCCCAACACCTTACAGAAGGCAGAAATGCCCACTGCAGAGCAGTGCATGGCGCAGGGGGTCGGGGACAGGCTAATGAAGGTGGTGGGGACTGAAATTCCCCAGACCGTTCTGCGCTGCTGGAGGGGATTTTTCCATGCGCTGAGCCTGGGGGGGGGGCGGGGGGGAGCGTGGGGGCGGGCGGGGGGGGGGGCACGGGGACCTCCCCCACAAGACCCCATTGCCCTGGCAGAGCTCCCTCCCCGTCACCGAGCTCTCCCCCCCCCCACAAGCCCACCGTCTTCGTTAGCCCCCTCCCTTCCCTCCTCCCCTCACCTCCTCCCCTCACTCGGCGCCCTGGGCCCCGCCCCTGCCAATCCCCGCGGAGACAGATCTAAGGAGACTGCCACCTCCTCCAGCCAGGCCCAGGCCTGCCTCCCTCTCGTGCTGGTGCTCAGGAGCTGGCCCCGGGCAAAAAGAGCTTTCTCCTGAAAGGACCCCAATTCTTTTTAGGGAGGTGACCCAGAAGAGGGGCTAAGCCCTGAGTACAGGCTGGATGACTTCAAAGGGCGGTGGGTGGGGTCGTGACCAGGTGCCACTCAGGGTGGGCCAACCTGTCCAACCGGGTCAGGGCTTGTGCTGCACCCCGCCCTCGGTTCAGAACATCAGGACACAGGCCTGACAGCAGCCCCACCCACCAGGGACTCCCCCCGGGGCCTCCGGAGAAAGACCTGAGACACAGGATCCAGGATTCGAGGCACAGAGGGCCTGGCAGGTCTCCCACCCGGTGCGGTGCCAAGAGAGGCCACGCACGCCCATCCAGCCACATGCACACCCACAGAGCGCCACGGTCAGGCAGGCACAGAGCCGGATTCCAGGGCCTCTGCAGGCTACACCTCGCTTTATCCCCAAATTCTCCCTGCTATCTTCTCCTCTGTGAATCCTTGGGAAGACAGCAGAGGGTGGGCCAGTCCTCAGTCTGACGCGGTCTCCTCTGGATTCTGGAATCCCTGAACCTGACAGAGGAGCCCTCTGCCCCCCTAGCCACACTTCATGTCAGGTGAACGTCTGCTCGTTCCTGCTAGGCCCTGGGGCTTTCAAAAAGAGTAAGGTTTGGGGACGCCTGGGTGGCTCAGCCGGTGAAGCGTCCTGCTTCAACTCAGGTCATGATCTTAGCATTCATGAGTTCGAGCCCCGCATCGGGCTCTCTGCTGTCAGCACAGAGCCGACTTCGGATCCTCTGTCTCCCTCTCTCTCTGCACCTCCCCCACTCACGCTCTTGCTCTCTCTCTCTCTCTCAAAAATAAATAAACATTATTAAAAATAAATAAATAGGGGCGCCTGGGTGGCTCCGTCGCTTAACTGTCCAGCTTCGGCTCAGGTCACGATCTCACAGTTCATGGGTTCGAGCCCCGTGTCGGGCTCTGTGCTGACAGCTCAGAGCCTGGAGCCTGCTTGGGCTTCTGTGTCTCCCTCTCTCTCTCTGCCCCTCGCCCGCTCCCACTCTATCTCTCTCTCAAAAAAATAAACATTAAAAAATTTTTTTTAATAAATAAGAGTAAGTGTTTTCCCCTTCCCATGGGAAGCTAACAGCCTCAGTTTGCTCATCTGTAAAATGGGAATAACGATAGTACTTACCGCCTAAGGTTATTGTGCGGATTAAATGAAAAACCGTGCAAAGTTCTTGGCACAGAACCTGTGCCAATAAATGGCAGGTGTCATCGGGGACTGTCAATATTACTCTAGTTGGGGAGACCGCATATGGAGAACCACATACACTGTGGGCCAGACACACTGCACCCTTTGCAAACTGAGTGGATCCTGGCCTTGTGCAACTCAGTGCTGGCCCCTGCACCTGCTGCTCCACTCACAGCTCACCCCAACGTGGCCCCCAGGATGCAGACTGACCCAGCCGTCGACGGGGAGGGCACTCCAAGCCCCCAGGAGGAGGCAGGAATGGTCGCTGTGGACCCTTGTCTCCTGGCTACATATGGTGAAGACGGGCTGAGAGAGGAGAGGGCTGCCGAGGAAGGGTCTCAGCCAGTGGAGTGTTCCCGAAAGACTTTCTGGAGGAGAGAGCTCCCAGGAGCCATGGCAGTAAGCAGAGGGCAGAGACCCTGTGTATCCTGAGCCAGAGAGGGCATGGGGACCAGGGAGTTTCGGGAGAGGAGAATGTTGGGCTGCTGCTCGAGGAGTTATGGGAGGTAGGAGCTGGAGAGGCGGGAGGAGCAAACGGGGGAGTGGGGGAGGGCTCCTCACCCTGGCTTTTTCCAGGCCCCGTGCTGGCAGGATCCGGCTGGGTACCAGTGAGCCTGTCTTCTTGGCCAGGCCCTGCCTCTGCCCGATGCATTTATCCCCATGCATTTAGTTCAGCAGTCCGGCTGACAGGGAGGTGGATTCCCCGGACCCTGACTGTGCCGGGTCCTGACAAAGTCAGGGTCCCTGAGCCTAGGGTGCCTACAGTCTGGAGCGGCTAGTGACTTCCTAGATCCCAGAAGGACTCCTAAAGGCAGATGTCAGGCTGGACAGAAAGGGAGGGTGAGGAGGGGGCGCTGGCGGAGCAGGGGAGGGGACAGGAAGTGGGAGGGGATGTCTCTCTCGCTGGCCCTGGACTCTGGCTACCTCCGACCTCCCTCAGTCTCTTCAGCAAGAGCCGGATCTGCCACATTCCGGGGGAGGCCCCGGTTGCCATCCTCCTGGGCGAAGAGCCCCCAGGGGCAGGCTGGTCTCCAGGGCTGGAAAAACTGGTCTCCCTGCCTCCCCCCCAGGAGTCTGGAGTTGGAGGAGAGGGAGTCAGCAGGAACTGGAGGTTCCCTACATTCCACAGGGGATGGGGATGGGGATGGGAGGGGAGTCCTGGAGGAGAGCACCGGAGGGGAGGAAGGAGGATGCGAGCAAGCAGGCCAGGGAGGCTTGACTGGCTGGTGGAGGGCATTTTTCATAGACTTCGGAAGCAGGAGGAGAACGGAAGTCAGATCCCCTCCCCCCCCTTTTCCCCCTCTCAGTCTGAAAGGGAAAGTTTCCTGCCTGTGAGCAGGAAAGCTTGCACGTTCAAGAATAACTTCCCCGACGATGAATTGGATGATTGTCAGGGAGGAGTGAGGTATTCTCTAAGGAGAAAAGGCGACAGTGGCTTTCAGCCTGGGATGAGCCCAGGAAGTGCAACCCTAGGATGTGACAGCCCCCTCGCCATCCCCTCCTTCCTTACCAAGGGGCAGGGGTGGGGGCTGCATAGGATGGGGGTGCTGTCCCACTATCCTCAAGGATCCCTCCTGCTTCCTGGCCCCCTAGGGCCAGCCCCTAGCACTGTCTCTATAAGAATATGCTTTGCAGCAAGAGAGATTTAGAAGAAGGAGCCCTGGTGGCCAGAGGTGTGCTTCTTAAGTCCCAAAAGCGGCCCAAGGGACATGTCAAGCCCAGCTCACTGCTCAGAATGGGCTCACACTGTTACCCGGGTCCCCATCACCTCTCTGCACTGTGAGCCCCGCACCCATCTATCCTGGACCCGCCGTGGTGCCGGTAGAGACTAGGTCTCAGCAGGTGTGGGAGGGGCTCTAAGGGACCAAGCCCAAGCCCCTGCAGTTTCCATAGCTCCACAGATCTTCCCTAGAAACAAAACCCGGCTCCTCTTGGAGAGAAAAAGACCAGGTTTCTGCTCAAGGTCACTTCCCAGCCTTCAGGGAGATAGGCAGCACGCTTTCATTTTTTAAAGTGTCGCATGTGAAGGGCGCCTGGGTGGCTCAGTGGGTTAAGCGTCTGACTTCGGCTCAGGTCACCATCTCGCGGTTTGTGGGTTCGAGCCCTGCGTTGGGCTCTGTGCTGACAGCTCAGAGCCTGGAGCCTGCTCCAGATTCTGTGTCTCCCTCTCTCTCTGCCTCTTCCCACCACCTCTTGAAAATAAACATTTTTTAAAAACTTGTCTTGGGGCGCCTGGGTGGCTCAGTCAGTTAAGCGTCCGACTTTGGCTCAGGTCATGATCTCACGGTTGTGAGTTCGAGCCCCGCATCGGGCTCTGTGCCAACAGCTCAGAGCCTGGAGCCTGCTTCGGATTCTGTGTCTCCCTCTCTCTCTGCCCCTCCCCTGCTCATGTGCTGTCTGTCTCTCTCTCTCTCTCAAAAATAAATAATAAACATTTTTAAAAAATTCAAAATCAAAATAAAGGGCAACATACGGATCACCCACTTGCCTCAGAATCAGGGGAGCACTTGTCCAAAATGCAGATTCCCACAGTCTCTGCATTGAAATTCACTGGACCCAGGAACCTGCATTTTATACTGCTTTCCTGCCAAAGTCCCCACCCCCAAGGCCACCAGAGATTCTCAGAAGTTTAAGAATTTTGGCAAAGACCAGCCCAATGGGCAGCTCCTAGTGGATGTTGTTTGGGAAGCTGAAACCAGCTGGACAGGAGCCTTTAAGCCTTCTGTAGCCCCAGGGAGAACAGTGGGACTGGAGGGGAAACGGCCCCAGTGACAAGTGGCCTGCATCACCAAGACCCTTTCCCAGTGTCTCTGTTCTTTGCACATGACATCTGCTTACTGATGTTTATTGCAAACCCACTAAGTGCCAGGCTCTGCCCTAGCGGCTGGTCATTTCAAAAGAGGCCCTGCCCACCTGCCTGAGGGGCCAAGGAGGGGTGAGGGCTGTCATGGAGTCCAGAGGAGGGCCACAATGACCTCTCAAGGTTCCCTGGGGACCCAGAGGCATCCCTGCCCAGCCTTCCCCCCTCCAGCTCTCAGGAAGAGCCAAGCTGCTCTCTGCCTCCTCGCTGCACTGCAAATGGCCCATCATGAAAGCACGACTAACGTGGAACTTCCCGATGGTTCCCTCATTCATTCGCTCATTTGCTCATCCATGTACCAAGTGTCCTTGGCCTGACCCTCTCCAGCCAGCGCTGTTGTCTGCGATAGACCCCTGCAGGGTGGTGAGGGGGCAGGGGGCAGGGCTCTGCAGCCACAGCCCCGAGTTCGAACCCAGCCTTCTGGTTCCTGGTGAAAACCACCTACCAGCCTTCTGGCTCCTGGTGAAAACCACCTAGGGCTGTGCCTCGTGTGCCAGTGTGCCGGGGACTTCCTCTGGCTGGTTAGATCGCCAAGAGCAGTGTCAGTTAGGGGTAATTGAGGTAACCACATCAGTGAGTGAGTCCCTCACCATGCTTCCCCTGCTGCTGCTTCTCCAATCAAAGCACTTCTCACACTGTGTGGGCTGTGTCTCCTGTCTGCTGGGGGGGGGGGGCACACGCACGGCAGACGAGCCACTGTGGGTCTCAGGACCTGGCCGCGCAGTAAGGCTTTGCCCTGTGAGGGCAGAGATGAAGGGCGAAATCAGCAACGGCCTCTGGAAGGAACTGGGTGTTGCTCTGAAGGTTCTGCCTGCGACTGAACCACTGGCTGGTTTTTGGCTGAGAACCCACCGCTCTGCGGATCAGGTGGACACTACCCCCCCCCCCCGCCCCCCCCCTCCGTCTTCCAGGCTGACCCAAAGGGGGCGGGGCTGGGGGGCGGGCCTGGAGCTAATGCCAGAGGCAACCGAGGAGAGGAGGACTGGCTGCTCCTAAGCTCTACCTTCACCTGACTTCCCATTATGAAAGGGACAGCCCCCTGCTCCCCTCCCTAGAGAAGCTTTTCTCCGTATCTGGGAAGTGCTTTGAAATTTCTAGCCTTGAGGGGACATCCAAGCACTTCCCAGAGACTAAGACCCGGGAGGCAGGAAGGTGCCATCTGGGACCAGCACCAGCTCTCATCTGGGCCACAATCCATCCAGCGATGATTATCCAGGGCTTCTGTGGTCCTCCCAGGAGAACTTTCTCCTCTTTTCTGCAAGAAGCTCCCAATGAGAGGAGAGGAATGCTCCCCTTCCCCCCAAGAGGCACGCATCACTCTACAGTGGGACAGCAGCCTTCCCCAGCCCACCCAGCCAGTGGACCGCCACCCTTCCCCGGGGTGGGGGGATCTGGGGAGGGTTCAAAACAAACCAGAGGGGATTTGGGTCAGAGTTGAGGAAGGACTTCCCAAATGGTCTGACCCACCCCAAGATTGTACCGCCAAAGAGCGGTGGGAGGGGGGTGAGGCAGGATGCCCCCCTCTAGAGGTGGTGGCGAATGCATCACTCACTTGGGCAGGTGTCTGTCAGACTGCTTGTCACACACCCACTGGTACCACTGTTGTGTGTCTGAGGGGGTCAGTTCTACAGAAAGAAGCACGCGCCCACCAGCAGTGAGGCATCTGGACAAGCATCTTGGTTCGGCGTTACTGCGAGGACGAAAAATCAGATTCCGTCTAGATGCCCCTAATAAGAGAGGTTAGACTGACTCCACACAGGGGCTCCTCCGTGGCCCTTAAATGTGAGATGGCTCTGGGGCGCCTGGGTGGCTCCGTCGGTGAAGCGTCCGACTTCAGCTCAGGTCATGATCTCGCCGTCTGTGGGTTCGAGCCCCGCGTAAGGCTCTGTGCCGACAGCTAGGAGCCTGGAGCCTGCTTCGGATTCCGTGTCTCCCTCTCTCTCTGCCCCTCCCCCGCTCGTGCTTGGTCTCTCTCAAAAATAAACATTAAAAAAAAATTTTTTTTAAAAACATTGTGTATGCAGGTAGGGAACGTTAAAAAACAAGTTGTTGAAGAACTATTCGTTATCACTATTTGTTAGTAACGCCCCATTTATGTCGGGGGGGAAAGAAAAGGTTTTAGTGTTTAGAAAGTTCTGAAAGGAAGCACACCAACATTAACCACAGTTAACCTGATGGGGGGTTGGGCTTATGGAGCAGCTCTTCTATTCTACAGACTTCTGCATTGTTTAAATTTTACAACAAGCCTGTAGCACTTTCGAGATTTCTTAGATGCAACAATTTTTTTTTTTTTAAATAAGCATACCTTTTGTGGGGGGTGGGGAGGCAGGGCAGGGCAGGGGGTCTTGTCTGCCCTTCAGGCAATGCAGTAGAGGTGATGACTTCTGGAGACACCCTCCTCACACCAGGGAGAGGCCTGCCCCTACCATTCTGAGCCTGAGCTCCACTGAATACTCCCAGATCACCTGCTCCAGCCCAGGAACAGGGTTTAGAGAAGGAGCCTGATCTTTGCCCCAGGGGCTCCAGTACCGTGAGGGAGGCCAGGCCTCGGTGGTCCCCCGTGCAACGCAACAGGTCTGACCACAGGGTCAGACACACACAGGGTCCGAGGAGGGGGAGACTGGACATCCGCGTCTCAGGGGAGTGTTCGGGGCGGGTAGGGGCCTTCCTAGAGTAAAGAAGGCCTGGAAAGAACTTCAGCTGGGCTTGGATGCATGCACACTCACACACTCACACACTCAAACCTACAGCTTCTCAGCTCCGCAAACTGGGGCCCGCTCATGCTGACATCAGACCATGTCGTGCACTCTCAGCCCCACCTTCAAAGTTGCTGTCACCTCCTCAAGTCCAGCTCAGACGGTGCTGGGGCTTGCATGGGGGGCGGGAGGGGGAGGTCAAATGGGGAGGCACCTCCCCACAGATCAGCTCCCCCCCCCCCATCTATTTCTTTCTCTGTCCCTTCCTCCCTCACCCAGCCCCAGGACAGGTCCTGCCTGCATGGGACCTTCAGAGACCCTGCCCCTGAGCTCAGGGAGCAAAGGTCGCTCGCCCACCACCACCCTTAACTGTCCAAATGTCCCTGAAGGAGTTTTTCCCAGCACACCAGAAGTCTGATACAAGGGAAGAGTTGAAAGGCCTCGCCGGAGCTCAACACAAGACCACAGCCAAGGCTGGACTCCAAGGCTGACCTTGGGCACCACCCTCAGACTCTGTCCCCTGTGGTGGGTCCTCGTCTTGCACTGTCCTCCTCCGGTACCCAGAGACCAGAACGAGCCTGAGTGTCTGCTTCCCACGCACAGGCACTGAGCTAACCCCAGCTCCAGAGGCTCCTTCTTGTCTCCGTAAGTCTGTCAGGATTCCTCCCCCTCCATGAGAGCTGTGGCCTCTCTCTGCCTTGCTTTCCCCGTAGTGATGTTAGTGAAACTATTTCGTATCAGTGGCTGCTTCTCTTTTCCAAATGCAGGCGGCCCCTTTGGGGGAGGCAGGAAGATGGCTGGAGCTAAGGTGAAATACCTGTCAGGTACCAGGGCCCTTCAGGGGAGGGACCAAGCATAGCTGTCGGGCAGCACCCAGAGGCCTCAGCGGGAACTGCACGCTTTCCCCAAACGGGCTCTGTCCCAGGAGGGGAGCCGGAGGAGGAGAGTCCGGCTGCGCGGTCCCCCCCACCTCCAAGGCGGGCAGCTCCCCGGCCCCTCTGCAGGACTCTGGGGGCAGGGTGGGCAGGGGACCTGCGGACGGAGGGCAGAGAGAGAGGCAGAGAGTGGGCCCTCCGCCCGCAGGGAGCCCCCTAGCCCAAGGGACGTCGGGACCTGGGCTTCTGCTGTCGGGGACCCCAGGGAAGGGGTGGGATGGGGAGATAGGGCGAAGAAGGAGCTAGGTTTATCAGAGCGGGAGGGAAGAAGGACGAAGGGCAAGGGCAAGGGTAGACAACAGTGTCCACAGAAGAGGCAGGCTGAGCTGGAGACGGGCAGGGGGAGGAGGGGAAGGCCATTTTGGCCAGCCCCCTGCCTCGAAGCCCCTCCTAACAAGGATGCCTTATTGTTGGTGGTAGCTTTTTTCTTTTTTCCCTGGGAAAAGCCACCTGAAGCAGAGTTCCCAGCCTCCTTCCTGCCCCTGTCCCCCACCCCAAGTTAGGCTTTCCCCAGGCCTAGCCCTTCTGGGGAAGTTCCTCCTGGAGCATGACCTCAGATGTCCCCCTCCCTTCTGCCCGGGTTGGGGGGGAGGGAAACCACTGCTTTAGTCACGCCAGATAATCACCTCTGGTCACTCACTGTCTGGCCTCTTCCTCCAAGTAACTCCAAGTATCTCTTAGACATTATCTCACCGTGCAGGGTTGGAGGGGGTGCGGCGGGGGGCGGGGGGAGAAGTGGGGAGGCAGCACTTAAGAAGGGAGAAACTGAGGCCAGAAAGGACCAACACACCCTGCTCCGCACGGAGGCTGCACTGGGCGACGCTTTGTTAGGATCAGAGGAGGGATGGGGGGCAGACAGCAGAAAGAACTTCCAGAAGGAGAGGTGTGAAAATGAGCATTTGCAAGCGGCCTTTGGAGGAATCACCGGAGCCCAGTGAGTGCCAGACTCTGTTAAGGGCTTTACAGGAATTATGTCCTCCCTTCTCCCAATGAGAGCGACACTGTAATTCTTATCTTCATGTCAAAGATGGGGAAACTGAGGCCTGCTCTGAGCAGAGTGAGTGCCTTTGTCCAAGACCAGCCAGAAAGGCAGTGGAGATGCCAGGAGTCAAAGCCAGGGCATGTGACTCCTGGCACGACAAGGGAGAGGTCAGTCTGGAGGCGGGGGCAGGCCCGGGATGGCCGGTGACCCCCTCCTGAAGGACTGTCATGGCCTACAGGTTTCCCTTAAGTTTACAACTCACCCGCAGATGGACCGTGCCCCCCTCCCCATCGTCACCGGAGCTGACCACGCTGCTGGCCTTTGTCTCCCCAGCATTTTCGTACGACCCGAGGATTATGCCTGGAAGAGGAAAATGAGCCAGAAAAGGACCGGTCGTATTCCTGTTGTGTATATATGAGCCTCAAGCCTCTCCCGTGCTCACCCTTTGAGCATCCTTCTTCCCTCTCCTGCCCACTGCCCGCCCACCTCCCCATATCCCCAGCGCCACACCAGCGGGCTGGCCCCTCGAGGGCTGGACTGATTCATCCCCTAACTCTGCCCCCCTGCCGGTCCGGATCCGGCACAGTTAATGTCATGCACTCCTATGACCTGGGGAGTTCCTCCTGGAGTCCGACCCAAATCCTTTCTCTAACAGCTCAGCGAAGGCTCTCCTCGGGGTGAAAGCTGCAACCAAGGCCCCCGCCTTCAGCTGGAAGTGCAGGGATGGTCCAAAAGCCTTCTTGGATGCAGGGCTTCACGGGACCCTGGAAGTCACTGGCCACATGGCCCGTCTCGGGCAGGGTGGACAGGCAGGTGCCCCACGCCTAGCCAGGCAGGGACCCACCTGTCTCTCAGCTGCGTCCCTCATTAGAATAGCAAATAGAGAGGCAGCAAAAGACTGTCTTATCTGATGGGAGCCCCGCGCAGGCCCCCTCCCCCGGAAAAGCCTCATTACCAGGGCTCTGCCATTCCTGTTTACTCTGTCATAAGAACAACACGACTCAGCAAGACTTCAAAGAGAGTCTCCTGGTGGTGCGTGTGCACAGGAGGGAGGGAGGGAGAGTGGGCAGAGAGAGAACACAGAAGGCCAAGGGGGTGGGGTGAGGTGGGGTGGAGGGGCTCAGGGCCCAGAGGCCTGCAGTGAGCAGAGTGAGTGCCCTCTGCCTTGAGAGGCGCTGCCCCTGCCCTCAGGGAGCCCCCAGTTTATGGCGGAGATACAATGTTGCTATGGGAGCCCCTAGTCTGACCCACACAGCTCTTCCCACACCCTCAGAGTCCTCCACCAGCCCCTCCACCCTCTCTGGGGCTGGTGGGAGGGCTTCCCTGGGGTCTGCCCTTGAACCTTCCGGCTGTGATTCCAGCCCTCTGTCTCGAAACCCTGCGCCTGGGCAGAACCGGCCGGAAGGGCGTGAGGGCCTTCTCCCCTCCCCATCCCATGGCAACTGTGATGCCCTCCCCTGGATCCTTCCGGGCAGGACAGGACGGGGTGGTGCACCGCCCCACATACCCACCCCGGGGGCCTCCAAGGGAAGCCATCACACCCCTCGAACCTTCAGGGGTTTCTCTCCCCACCTGCCCTGGCCATCCCCAGCCTCATTAAGGAAGGCGGTTAACCTCAAACGACAGGCAAATTAAAGTCCTGCAGCCGGATCAAATAGGAGGCGCCCAGAGGGTACATCGAAGGCAACGTGCCCGGGTCTCGGAAATCTCCTGTTACCGTTCTGACTTCCCCGGGGTTCCCTCTCCTCTCCTCCCAGGTTCAGGAAGGGCGAAAGGCTAAAACTCCAGGGGCTCGGTTGGGGCAGAGCAGGGAATCTCTGGGATTCGGGACGAGACACTCCTGGGGAAGATTCCCGGCACAGTTGTCCCCCTGCGTCAGTGCCTCTTGGGAACGGTGACGCCCCGCGGAGCAGGGTCACTGCCATCAGCAGGACGCGGGATACAAGCAGGCCTGACATCCCACTGCACAGCAGCCTGGGCCAGGCCACAGTGACCGTGAGGCCGATAAGGATGCCGCGGTGGTACCCACAGGAAGAGGTCATGAGCTAAGGCTAGCACGGGATTAAAACACGTAAAACAGGGGCGCCTGGGTGGCTCAGTCGGTTGAGCACCCGACTTCAGCTCAGGTCAGGATCTCGCGGTCCGTGAGTTCGAGCCCCGCGTCGGGCTCTGTGCTGATGGCTCGGAGCCTGAAGCCTGCTTTGGATTCCGTGTCTCCCTCTCTCTCTGCCCCTCCGTCACTCATGCTCTGTCTCTATCAAAAAATGAATAAACGTGAAAAAAATTTTTAAAAAAACATGTAAAATATACCTGGGCGCAGACAGCAGCAGGGGAGGCTTCATCTGGGCCGACTTCCTGTTGGTGGCGTGGAAGGATTTCAGGCAGAGTAATAGTTAATAGTTCACTGTTTTAACATGTGCGAGAAAATACAACCGGTGCGCCAAGCCACAAGTCCACAGATGTCGCTGTGCAGAAGTGTTTATTTACTTATTCTATTTAACAAACGCTTACGCGGCACTTTCCACGCATCGAGCCCACTTCTAGCCACTCTCCAAATACCAACGCAACCCTCCCAATAACCCGATGAGGGGGTTACTATTATTACACCCACTTCACGGATGAGGAAACAGAAGCACAGAGAGGTCAAGGGACTTGCCCAAGTCACACAGCCAGAAGTGGTAAAAGAGCCAGGCTTAAGAGGTGGGTGGAGGACGAATCAGTCAAGTTTAGAGATCTCACGCGGCAGAAATTGGGATGGTTGGGTCCCCACAGCTGAAGCGTGGGTAGCTCTGAGTTCAAGGGACATAATCGGAGCTCTGTGTCTAATTCTTTATCGGCTTTAATTGTGAAGATGCATCTGAAAAGGAAAGAATGTGGTCGTTCACGTCTCCAGCCATATTCCAGTCCTTCACGCATTTTCCCCACTTTCCTCGGCCCAATCCCAGCTGATGAGAGAAGCTCCAGGCTACTGACCCAACCCTGTTGGGTCTCATGCTGGAGTTCACCCCTACATCTTGTCTCACTGACCACCCCCCTCCGCCAACCCCATCGCCATTCCTGCCCCAGTTTTCGTCCTCACAGCCCAAGGTGCTGGATCCTGGCCTTAGCCAAACCATAGGCTCCGTAACCCCTAGCTCTGTTTACAAATTCAAATATTTAGTGAACATTGGGGCGCCCGGGTGGCTCAGTCGGTTAAGCGTCCGACTTTGGCTCAGGTCATGATCTCGCGGTTTGTGGGTTCGAGCCCCGCGTCAGGCTCTGGGTGGACAGCTCAGAGCCTGGAGCCTGCTTCGGAGGCTGTGTCTCCCTCTCTCTCTGCCCCTCCCCTGCTCACGCTCTGTGTCTCTCTGTCTCTCAATAATAAATAAACGTTAAAAAAAATATTTATTGAACACCTACTATGTGTCAGGCAGTGCATTCAGTGCTAGAAAAGAATAAAAGGGAAGGAGAGAGGGGAAGAGGGGAGGAAAGGACCAAGTCGCTTTCCTATTAATCCCCCCTAGGAGAAAGCCCTTGGCCTACAGCTGGGGTCTCATCCTGCCCCCCTCACTCTACTGTCTCCTGCCACCATCAGGAAAGGTCATGTGCCTCTCAGGCCTTGGGACATCCCGCTCCTCCTCCACCCCCGTCAGCCGGGTCAACCCAAGGGACCATCCTGTGCTCTGCCGGCTCTGTCTGCCCCTTCGTCCACAGCCCCACTCCTGGCTCCAGCTGGGGGTGAATGGGTGGGGTCCTGAGAGACAAGAAGGGGGAGACTGGGAGTCAAGGAGCTCTGGGGAGGAGGCCACAGCCTCTGGAGGAGGGGGCAGGGATTAGGGGACACCAAGCCTGTGGGTGGCTTGGGAGCCTCTCCAGACATTTATCTCCCCACCTGGGCGGCGGCTGCCGTCTCCACCTATCTGTCTGGCGGGCCTCCTCTGCCTGGAGGCCTGCCCTCAACCTCCCACCCATTCCCTATGGCAGAAGCTGGCCCCAACTCCTCCTCACCCAGCGCCCCAAGACCCTCTCCACCCCCACAGCCTGGACAAGGAGGCATCCCCTTCGTGCCTCTTCGACCTGAGCCACATCTGGTCATGAGGAAGGCTATTTCAGATCACTTCAGACTTTTCCATGTTGCCCCCCTTCCGCCTCCTGGCCACCAGCATCGCCCCCCGCCCTCCACCTGCCACACCTAGAGATGAGGAGGGGCTTCGAGCAGCCTGCAGGGCACCTGGGGGCCTCTGCCGGTGGCGGGTCACAGGCTCGGTTCCTTACTCAAGGTGGCGTCTCTCATTCTTCAAAGACGGGATGGTGAAGGAGCGGGGAGGAGGCGGCAAGAAAGGGAGAAGGGAGGGGTCCCCTTGGAAGCCCCCAGGACGAATGCAAATATAAAGTGTTTGCACTGCTGTCTCCCCCAAAGCACCGTAGGCTCATTAACCCCTTTAACCTCCACAGCAAGCATAGGCACTATTGCCACGCCCTTTGTGCGGATGAAGACATGAGGCCCAGAGAGGTTAAGCAACTTGCCCAAGGTCACACAGCTCGGCGTTCAGAGCAGGGCTTGCACCCGGGCAGCCGGGCTCTCTGCTCTTGTTGTGTAACCTTCCTGTTATAACACAGGAACATCTACACTTACAAAATCAAGTTGAGGCTCCTGAGGGAGGCATTCAAAGCCCTTGCCGAGCTCTGAGCTCCCCCTATAGCATTCCCTCTGCCTCTACCCTCCTTGGAGCCTGATAGATAGGCTGAACCCCGCCTCTGGCAGCTGCCTAGCTGCGTGACCTTGAATGAGTCACTCTACCTGCCTGGGCCGCAGCTCCTCATTCCTAAAATGCGGCCTAGGGACACCCTATTCTCAGGCAGATTCAGTGAGGTCAGCTGGGTGAAGTACCTAGCAGATGTCCGGCTCGGGCGGGAGCCCAGAGCAGGAAGGGGGAAGACAGAGGGTTCTGAGATGGTCCTTGGAGAGGTCTGGCTCGTTGGGTGGGCGTGGTGGGGAGGCCGGAAGCCCAGGTGGGGAGGGGGATGTCACCCAGAGAAAAATGTGCTCTAGAGTGGCCTGACCAGCTGCCAGCAGGGGGGCTGCCTTGGCATCAGCTCTGGGTACCATGGCACCAGATCAGGGGGCTCCCACTCACATCTCCCACCCACGCACGGGGACCCTGTGCCTCCCGCCAGCCCCCAGCGAGCCCCAGAGCTGCAAGATGCTGGCTGGGGTTGCCAGGCTCAGCCTCGAGACAGAAGGCGTTACTTCCGCAGAAGGGAGCCTGAGCGCCCAGGTTGAGGGGGCTCAGCACTTGGGGGGCGACGGCTGTGTCAGGGTGGGGAGCCGTCTGGACTCAGCCTAAGGCAAGCCTTTCCACTCCCCCTGGTCTGAAGCAGACTCACTGCCCGCCTACGAGGGACCCCAGGCTTTCCTGGCTCCAAGGACCAAACTGATCTCCTGAACGTGGGAAAGAGGGGCCCCCTGAGCCCAGAATCCGGCCCTCGTCCTGAACTATGGGTGTCGCTCGACCTCGGCTTCCTCACCTACAATGGGAGGGAAACCAGCCCTCTCCCGCCTGTGTCTCAGGACTGCCTGGGCTCCGCGTAAAGTGCTCACAAACTCCAGCAGCTCCTATCTGAGATGTGTTCGTGGCAATCGATTATAAATATAGCTATTTGAGCCATTGCTACACATGCCAATTTGGGTCGGATGGAGCTTTTAAAAAAGTTTTTTTTAAATGTTTTTATTTATTTTTGAGACGGAGAGAGAGCATGAGCAGGGGAGGAGCAGAGAGAGAGGGAGACACAGAATCTGAAGCAGGCTCCAGGCTCTGAGCCGTCGGCACAGAGCCCGACGCAGGGCTCGAACTCACAGACTGTGAGATCGTAACCTGAGCCGAAGTGGGACGCTCAACCGACTGAGCCACCCAGGCGCCCCCAGATGGAGCTTTTAACACCCGGCAAAAGGCCAGCCCGCTCTCAGCCCTTTAGAACCTTGACTTTCTTGCGAGAAGAAAAGGGGCCCATCTACCATGAGGATTTAATTCTAGACCCTTCTATCCTTGGTCACACCCACCACTTCCCTTTCGCTTGAAGCTGGAAACAGTTCTATGGGGACACGTATTCCCTGCTCCCAAGAGCCCCTCAGTTGGGGGAAAAACCAATCTCGGGACCCACCCGCCGCCCCCGTACCTGATTCCCCAGGCAGAGAACAGGGCACAGGAAGGCAGAGCGGGTTGACAGTACTGGAACCATCCAGAATGGGGTGGCCTGGACCTTGTTCTACCCACGCAGTCACTCACCTCTGGGGTTCTCTGAGCCTGGTTTTCGAGGCTGCGGTCAAGCAGGCTACCTGGGAATGGGTGGGTCCCAGATACCCCCAGAGGCTCCATTCTCCAGAGCTCCCCATGGCGCTCTCCCCCTCCCCCCTCCCCCCACAGGGATGAGCCAGTGGTGGCCTTTTGCACTCTCACCACCCCCTTGCCCTCTTCCTCCAGCCGAGTGCCCCAAGAGACAGGCCAGGATCTCCTGGATCTGGGGAGGAGTTGGGGGGCAGGGGGAAGTGAGCCAGAAGCTGAAAAGGTGGGGGTCCCAGGCTGCCCTCCCATCCCATCCCTCAGTGCTGAGGACCCTGCTTCCTCCCCAAAAGCTGAGTGATCTCTCCAAGGAGGGGCAGGCAGGGAGCCCCTTCACAGCCCTCTGAGTAGGCAGTCTCCCCAAAATATTCGTGGGAGACTGAGGCAGAAAGAGAAAGAGAAAGAGACAATGAAGAAGGGTCAGTCCCAAGGGGTTGGTTCCAGGGCCCTGGTGAGGCCCCGATGGTCACACTATGCCAGAAGCCACAAGCATGCAGAGTTTCAGGGTGAAGACAGTTGTCCCTGCAGCCCGGTGGCCTTCAGAAAGCTGCCCAGGGCCTCACAGCTCAATTCCACCTGTCCCCTGTCTCCTCCAACTCTGGCGTCCTCCCTTCCTTCCTATTTTCCTTCTTTCCTTCCTTCCTTTCTTTCTTTCTTTCTGTCTTTCTTTTCTCTCTTTCTTTCATTCCTTCCTTCCTTCTTTCTCTTTCTTTCTTTCTTTCTTTCTTTCTTTCTTTCTTTCTTTCTTTCTTTCTTTCTCTTTCTTTCATTTATCCAAAGAATTGGGTGGCTCCATTCAGCCCAGCCCTTGGGAAGGGCCGTGGATCTCAAGGTTCTGTCTGGCCAGTCATTGTGTCCTTATTTCACCGCGGGGAGCCAGCTCTCCGGCTGTGTGTCCAATCGCTCCCATCAAAAATTTTTTTTAGGGGCGCCTGGGTGGCGCAGTCGGTTAAGCGTCCGACTTCAGCCAGGTCACGATCTCGCGGTCCGTGAGTTCGAGCCCCGCGTCAGGCTCTGGGCTGATGGCTCGGAGCCTGGAGCCTGTTTCCGATTCTGTGTCTCCCTCTCTCTCTGCCCCTCCCCCGTTCATGCTCTGTCTCTCTCTGTCCCAAAAATAAATAAAAAACGTTGAAAAAAAAAATTCAAAAAATTTTTTTAACATTTATTCATCTTTGAGAGACAGAGAGAGACAGGGTGTGAGCGGAGGAGGGGAAGAGAGGGAGGGAGACACAGAATCTGAAGCAGGCTCCAGGCTGGGAGCTGTCAGCACAGAGCCCGACACGGGGCTCAAACCCACAAACTGCGAGATCATGACGCTTAACCCACTGAGCCACCCAGGCGCTGCCCCGCCCCCAGTTTCTCCCATCAAGCTGAGGGGTCCCCGGGTCAGGGCTGCTCCTCCCCGCTCAGAAAGGGGCTCCCCAGAGCAAGGGCTGGCTTCTGCCTAGCTGGCCACCCCCCAGGGCATGGTGGCAGAAGAACCCGTCCCTCCCTGCAGCCGCCTTGTGCTCAGACAAGTCTGTCTGGGGTGAGCATGCCAGTCTTAGCCCAAATCCCCAATTTCTAAAGGCAAAAAGAAAAAAAAAATCAAACCTCCCTCGCTCTTCCAGGCTTCTCTCCAGCCAAGAACCTCAGACCGGAGGCCCTGCCAAGTCGGCAGAGCTGAGAAAACAGGTCAGAGTTCTTGGGGTGGGGGAGAGGGTGAGACCCAGGGAGCCAGAAGCTGGAACCAGGAGGAGAAGGCTTCACAGGTGAGGAGCCGAGGCCCGGAGAGGCAGGGCCGGTGAGGCTGGAGCCACCTCCCTGACCCGCCACGGTCACATGGTCACACAGACCCAGGACTGAGACGCCCGATGCTGAAAGGTCTCTCTTGTTCCCATTCCCACACTGGGCCTTGGGGTGGTGGGGAAGAAGGAGGCCAGGAGGCCACTATTTTTCCTCCCCCTCCTCTCCTCTGCACCCAGGCCTCAGAGATAGGGGCCGCGTGCCCCTCCTTCCTGAACCGACCACCCCAACCTGGGCTCTGAGGACATCCTTCTCACCAGCAAAGGGAGAAAAGAGTGTCGCCAGGGTGCTTCTGGAATTGGGGAGTGGTCCTGGCACTTGGTCCTCAAAGGGTGGCTGAGCAGGGAGGGGAGGAAGAAGAAGGAAGGGGAGGAATGAGGAGGAAGGATAGCAGGCGGGAGGGAGGGGATGGCCCGGTGGTGCTGCTTATTCAAAAGCTTGGGGGCGGGGAGGGGGGAGGGGGGAGCCCCAGCGTATGCGCGCGCGTGCACGCGCGCGCGCGCGCGCACACACACACACACACACGCACGCGCGCACAGCCTCTCACACCTGTTCGCTCCCTCCTGCTCCGGATGTTGGTGTCTGTGCGCATTCTGTCACCCCCGGAGCGCCGAGCGCCGAGGCAATTCGCGCACACGCACAGCCATGGACACCCGGGGCTATTCTCATTCAGAAACAAGCTCCCACATCTGCACGCACTCACACAGGCAAGCCCGCTCGCACACCCACCTACACAGTCCCGCGTACGCTGAGTACACACACACTCGCTCTTGCTGGGGTACACACTCTCGCCTGCTCCCTCACCATCGTGCGCGCAAACACACTCCCACTTTCTTGGGCTGCCAGGCCAAGCCCCCCTCTGCCCAAGGTCTGGCCAATTTCGAGGGGATGCTCCCCCAGCCCATCACGTTCCTGATCCCCTGAGCACACACGCCAGGCGTAGTCCTTCCCGGGGCCTGTCCAGAAAGGCCCAATATTGGGGTGCCTGTATCGCCCCTCAATTCCTGAGCTCCCATCTACCCACTGGGCACCCATCTTTGCCTAGAGCCTAGAACCAGCCGGAACCACCCATATGTCCTGCCTGTCCCCCATGATCTGGAGCCTGGACTCCCACGGGGCTGAGCCCCCAACCCAGTCAGCTTGCCCTCCCCCTCTAGGAGGGGCACCTGGGGCATAGCTGAGCCTCTAAGCGGTCATCTGTCAAAAGGATGTGTTCATTTCATTCCCCACCCACGTTGAAGGTCATGAGGTCCATGTGACCAGGGAAGGGCACTGTTAGCTGGAAAACATCGTGTCCAACCTAAGGGTTAGTCATGTCCTTCTTATTATCACCCCCTCATGGCATCCTTAGGACCAGGCCCAGGGAGGACAGGGCCAGTCCAGAATTACAGCATTAAGAGAGGGCTCAAACCTGGCTTCTTCAGCCCTTGGGGGTCTATCCACATCCAGACCACTCACCACCTAACGTTTGCCCCTCGGGGTCAGTCTCTCCAAGAGGGCCTGGATCTGGGGCACCAGATGCCCTGGGGATGGGACACGGGGCGAGGGGGGGAGTGTGTGTGAAGGTTTGTATGGTTCTTCATCCCCTATTTCCTAGGCCTTGAGAAGGTTCTGGAAAGACACTGCGTCTTCTCTTGGGAAAGAGGAGGACAAGGCACCTTCTGCCATAAGGCCATGAAGGGAGCCACTAAGTGGGAGGTCAGCCTGGCCAGAAAAACCAGACCTGGGAAGGGCCCGAAGGAAGTCCAGGGAGGGGTGGGAGGCCCTGGGGCTGTGCTGAGGGCCCAGAGGGCTCCGACCAGTGGAGAGGCAGACAGCCTGTGGGCCTGTCTGTCCTAGAGCCATTCTCAACCCAGGAAGGCACAGACGAGCGCAGCCTTCGGTGTGGGAAGGGGGTGCAGATCATGTCAAAAGGAAGGAAGGAGGAAAAGGAGACACAGGCAGAGCTTGGTGACATGGGGGAAAGACACAACAATGAAGACAGAAAAGCCAAGTGGGCCGTCAGACTGAGAGAAGAGACGGAAAAGGAGGGAAGGGGAGAGTGGGGGAGACCACAGCCTGGGGCGGCCAGGGGACCGGTCTGGACCCTGTCCCTGATGGGAGAGGCTCAGAGAGCCAGAGAAGCAAGAGCAGGGAGAGGGGAGAAGGTGGAGAGAGAAAAGCGACAGGAGAGTCAGAACCAGATTGGATCAGAGCAGGGAAGGGAGAGAGCGAGAGGCAGCCTGAGAGGCTCTAATTATGGATGGCGGTGGAGACACAGGGCAGTCTGTTTGAAGTCTGTGGTGAGAAGCATCAAAGAGAGAGGAGGGAGGCCAACGGGACAAGGGGAGACACAGGAGGGGCCGCCCTCTGCTCAGGCCCACCTGGACCTCCCATCTCCACCTACCCCTGCCCCAGCCCCCGGCACTCCTCCACCCAGTGGCTCAACGACGATGACAGGCCAGGGGTCCGGGCCACCTGGTCCTCAGCCAGAGGCCCCACTGCCCTCTCAGCATCCCCAGGGGCATGGCAGGCTTCTGGCCTCCGGGACTGCCCAGCTTGGGAAGGGGGCAGGCTTCCCTCACGGTTCCTGCAACTACCATTATCCTGTCCGTCTCCCAGAAAATATGTCCCGGCATCCCCCCGCCCCCAAGACCTACTTTTGGCATCCGGAGATGGGCTCCGAACCACCCAGCTTCAGTCCAGCACCAGTTCTCGTGATTTTCCTTTCCTCGGATCTAGAAAAGTTCCCTCTCAAGACTCCCAAGTCCCACCCAGGCAGGAGATTCTACCCCCTTTTGGCTGCAAGGGGGTGTCTCCTGATGGCCTCTGGCCACCCCGCCTCCGGCCAGCAATGCAGCTGGGTTGGAACCACCACAGGTCACCTTCTCTAAAGAATATGTCTTTACACCTTTCCTCTTTTGGCCATTGCAGAGTTCTACACCTTGTAGGCCAGAAGGTCCTCCTTCTGGAGGCCTCCCCTGTGTCTCTCTGACGTGTCCTTCAAGCTGCTGGTCCTTAGACCCGTTCCCCCCAGCTGGACCTGAGACTCCAGGACGGGGGTGAGGGTCTCAGAAATGAGAGCTTGCATGAGGCAAAGAAGCCAAGCCAAGTTAAATGGAAATCTTGATGTGATGACCAGACAAATAGTCCTGGGCACGTTCTTTAATCCCTCTGAGCCAGTTTCCTCATCTGTAAAATGGAGGGAAATGCTCCCTGCCTGGAAAGGATACTGTGAGAATGTATCTAGCAGGTACTCTGGCTGAGGCTCCTTTCATTGTCATGGAAAGCAGGGCTCCAACCAGGGACCCCCCCCCCCCACTGCCCAGGGAAGATCTTCCCCCAAGAGAAGGGCAAAAGAGAGTCTTCTGGAATCCAAGAAGAGGCCCGGCACCTGGGACAGTACAGAGAAAGGGTTCCACAGCCCACCCCATGCCCACACCCCATCCCCGAGCTACGTGTCTTGTTACAGTTTCCAGGCGCCTCCTCTCATTCAGGGGATCAGCTCAGGGAGCTTCTGTTGTCAGGACAGCATTGCTGCTGTCACCCTCCTGACAGCGTCACCCTGCTTGGCAGATGCCAGGCTAATCTCCACGATTCTGAGCCTCTCCATGCTGGCTAATCTCAGGGAAACCCGAAGAAGGCACTGGACCCTCTGAGAGTCCAGTCACTTTTCCCTGACCATAGGGGAGGAGGAAGCCCACCAGAGAGATGCAGGAGAATCACACCAGTGCTGTCGGCATTCTGTATCCATCTGTGAGGGGATGCTGTCCTTCCCAACATGGGAGGAAGGAAGAGAACAGCAGAGCAAGAGGAAAGTCAGAGCTGGAATCCCAAGAGGAGCCACATCTGTGCCCGACTGACATGTCACAGATGCTCAGACCCTCGGACTTCATAGGTGAGAGCTGATTGCCCTCTACCCATGAATATGACATAAATCGGGTTGTGACCAGTCAGCATCTTCTAGATTCTTCCATGACATGGTTTCTCTCCATCAGTCCAGATGATTGATGGCTGACCAAAGCCAAGGTAGTTGTGGAAAATTCATTCCCCATGTAT